>NC_134709.1:61404555-61747055 GCF_043290135.1 Rhipicephalus microplus | reverse complement strand
GCGCCACCTGACGTAGTTCACAACAACGCACTAGCTGATGTGATTGCGTGAAACACTCATGTGCCGAAATTTTTTTGTTAGACGTGACGATAGATGCTCAATCTGCAATAAAATATTTTGGAATCAACCCTAATATTTTACAATAATATCTGGCGTGTAACGTACCAAAACCACAATATTCTTATGAAATACACCGTAGTAATTTTCATTATTAGAGTTTAACGTCCCTAAATCACCATATGATTATGAGAGACGCCGCCGTAGTGGAGAGCTTCAGGAATTTCAACCTTCGGGGGTTCTTTAAAACAAGCACCTAAACCTAAGCACATGGGCCTCAGGCATTTCCACCTCAACCGAAAATGCGACCGCAGCGGCCGAGATTCGATCCCGCGACCTGCGGGTCAGTAGCCGAGTGCCTTAGCCACTAGACCACCGTGGCGGGTGAAGTTGGCGTAGCGGGTGGCTCCGGAAGTTTCGATCATCTGGCGGTCTTCAACGTGCAATGACATCGCGAAGCACACGTTTCGTCGCCATAGGAACGCGGTCACTGTGGCTGAGATCGAACCCGGGACCTCCGGATTAGCAGACGAGCACCGTAATCAGTCACTACACCACCGTGGCGGATGGCCCTAATCTTTGACTTAGGTGCCTGGTTGTGGCAGTCGCGCCTCAGCATTGTTGTTCTCGCCTGTATTTCTTGGGTGAACTATGTGGTTCTTGGCGCTTCAGGCGTGGATAGCAGAGGCAATGCAGAAAAAAAATGTGATTGCGATTGGGTCTCCCAGGTAACGCAACAATCTAAGTCCTCGCAACTAAAGCGTCTGCTTCATATAATGAACTAAATCCTTTGATTTTGACTTACTATTCCGGCAGTAAATTGGTCCTTATCTGAAGTAAGGTTACGAATTCATTATTTCACGTACACTCTCATGCTGAATACCAATGGCAGAGTCAGAGCAGCCGATGAACTCTCTGAGCAAACACTCTACTCTGGCGTAGAGCAACGCCCCCGAATGCGCTACTGGAATTCAATCCACGCCGCCAGAGCAAGCATGGAGGTAAGGAGGAAGCGGAAGCCCTTGAGTTTCTCAGAATACCTCACGTGTAGGTATTCTGTTCCGCTCATTTCGCTGTCACATTCTGTTGGATTGCCTTTCGCGCATAGCAGTTTCAGTGTCGGTTACACGATCCGATGCGGTGCTCGAGTAGGAACTGGAGCTTTTTGACTCGAAGCTGTTGCAAAGCACGTGACAGTGGCGACGCAACCCAGTAGGCGAACGCGTTAAATGGAGTACGGGACGCCGAGGTCCAGTTTACTCCGCCGATTTCGACGGAGCAGCTTTTCTTGCTCCTCGAAGTCACTCCCACTCAGAAACTATTCTGACTCTCTCATTGGGACACCAGACTTCCACCCTCACTCTACTATTGGAATACACTTGCTCCAGAAGGAGCAGAAAAACTTACTCCGACTACGTCATTTGAGTTTAACATTAGTGAGGTCGCGCTTAGAGTGCTAGATATAGCCAGAAAACTGGAGTTTTACCGTCTGGTTTACCGGATATAGCCAGCATTTAACCTGGATTTGATTAAAAGTGTATCCGAGACAACTGTTAGCTTGAGCAACAACAGCTGACTTAAACGCAGTTTAATACATTAAACATTTTTTTTCTGAATGTTCAGAAAAGCAGAAGAGCTCGATCAAAAAGGCTTGGAAACAAAGCTAGGAGTTAGAATGCCATTCGTTCTCGTGCACCTAAACATCACCGACGTTACACCTACCAGTAGAGAACTTATTCACTGTGCAGGTATTTGATTAAAGCAAAAACCATATGCTTCTGATGCGAACGTTTTTTTTTTCTTATAGAACAAGCAACTTCATTGTATGAACCTAATACGATACACTGTATGCAAAGGTTCTAGCAAGACCGACAGCAAAGGAGCGTTCCGCAGCGCTAACAAGTGAGGGAAACCTAATCAAGATTTAAGGTTTAAGCATGGATCGTGTTGAATAGCGCGACATTGTTATATATACGAGAAAGGCCACTTCCGGGTGTCCTCTCGAAGTAATTCGGATAAGCCAAACACGCGCACGAAGCCCCACCCCCTTCTGCATGCACACACAAAGGGGAGCAAAAAAAATCAAGGAAACAACATGGACAACTGCATGGAGCGACTCGGTTGCCTGATTACCATATATGGCTGTTAAATTGTGTCCCCTCCGTTTAATTAGGGGTGTTTTTCTCAGTGTTCCACACAAATTTGTTGTAGATGCGCCTCTCTTAAAGTGCGGCTAGATAAAAAAAAGCGCAAAATACTCGCGGCTTCAAAAAAAGCTGCGAAAGAAAGACAAACCACAATGCGTGAACGAATAAAATAATGAAAGAGAACGAAAGAAAGCAACGTTGAAAGAACCGTAAAAACAGAGGAAGACAGAATTCGATTTACATCGGGCAGAAAAAAGAATGGAAGAGAGAAAGAATATGTGAGCCTTAAAAAGTAGGTTTGAGACCGTGTGCTCCACTTACTGGGTGCAGCTTCCTTTTTTTTTTCTTTTTTTGCTTCGCTCTGACCTCATAGCATCTGCTAGGTCACGTCTAACGAAAAGCGTGACACGTGTTTGTCCACAGCGTAGAGAGTTATTTGTTTTGTCTATGAACGCGGCCTACACTAAAGCAATGCGATAAGTGGACCGTCCGGGAAATGACAAGCAAGCAAGACAACAAGAAGAGACAGTGCGTCATCGTCGTCGTAAGCCAGCAAGGAGGCGCGGTGCAAACATGGTGACCCGCTTAGGGGCCAGCGGCGTGCCAACAACGTAGTGCTGGGGGACTCCTACCCTAGAAAGGCGGCGCAGATAGAACAAACAGGAGCAAACCCGAGTCCATGGAAGGCGCGAGAAAGACGTTGGGATCAAGTGTTCCTGTATACGAGACAGATGCAGCAGAGGAAACCCTGTAAACAGGAGGCACGAAATATGTACGCCTCTTCTCTGTTTTTTGTACGGTTTCGTTGCGCTTTGTCCGAGCCTTCGGCGTGAGTTTGTATATGCCCTTCGCGGCGAATGCTCGTCTCTTTGTGCGTGGCAGCGTCGCGCTTGTGGAAGTTTATTGCGTTCGCACATTGTCTTTATGCGTGCGCGTATTTTCTGTGCGCTGCTAAGGTGCTGGCGTGCGCCGTTCTCCTCTTACCTATTTCATCCTATGTAAGTGACTGAAGGCTTTCATTTCATTTTTTGTTAGTAAAGAGGAGGGGGCTCTTTAAAACGGATTACAGGCTAGGAAGTGCATGTCGGAAGTGTCAACACGTTAAAGTCGAGAAATAAGTAAAGGCTCATTGGTTTCGCTAAAAAAAAAAAGAGAGAAAGTAGAGATGTCGCGTAAGTTCCGATATGCTGGAGCTCCTTTGCTCCCCGATGCGGGCTAAAGCGCTATAAACGCTGCAAATGGTTTCATCAACAATACGTCAACAAAACAAGCGTTACGAAAAATGCGAATATGTACAAAAGTAAAAAAAGAAAAAAAAAGAAGCACAACAGTTGGTGGCACCATCTGCTGAGCCGTTTGAGACACCACGCCAGAGTTTAAAAAAATCACTCAACGAGAGGTCTAGCTTGAGCGATCGTTTCTGCAAAAGGTCTTCTTCCAAGCAGCGGCTGACTGTGGTTGCTGGCTTGAAGAAGGCACAACTGCTAGTAAAAACCTTAGCTCCGGTGATCCCTTTTGTTCACGGATTCTAGCAGCGAAGCTATTCAATCTGGCACTAAGGCGTTCGTTAAGAAAGCCCGCCGTCGCGCCGAGCAACAGCAACCGCTGATCCGTCGCCATAGGAGCTGCCACAGCTGTGATAGTGCACACTGGCGGAAAGCATGCCGCGGCGGCCTCCCGCTCGCCGGTGCCTCTGCTCGGCAAGCAGTCTCACGCTACTGGCAAAGAAATTACGTGATCAAAGCGGCATTTTCGAAGCCCCCCCGCACCCGCCAGCTCACGGACTCTCCTCGACAGACGTAGAGACGTGGTGCGGGAGAGGATTACACTGTCTGGTTGCTATGACGACGCACGACGCACGTGTAAGAAAGAAAAGTTCTGCAAGAGTTTTACTGACGCTAGCACGCCGTAGCTTTGGGTCATATTGCCGATATCGGGGTCCCCACGCAGCGTGTTGGGAGTATCCAGGCAGAGTAAGCTTCACCACTGGGGCTACGTGTCACAGCCCCTCGAAGCCCGCCTGTACCCTGTTTAGCTACCGGTGGGTGGCCGGCCGGCACAAGGGATCGAACTCCGCACCTCCCGTAGCTGAAGCGGACGCGTACGTGCAATGCCACAGCTATGGTCATGTTGCCGATATACTAGCCAGGCATACCTATAGGTATTACCTAGGTATTACCGCGGCTGGCATTAGTGAAAGTAGTCCAGGTCACACGTCAGAACACTCGTATCAGGTTGGTTGACGACTGTACATCAGGCTGCATACCACCTTGCCTCTTTTTGAAAAGTAAGGGAGCTTTAATGCTGGGATCACTAACGAATTGGGATTTTCAAGCTCCTCGGTTCTGTTGTACTATTCTCACGTTCAGCCGGTCTACACGAGCATGCTGGGGCTTGAATTCCCAACGTCTTCGGGGCCTCAGAACTAACTAAAGTCCTCTATTACCGCGATCTGGTGTGAAGTATTAACGGGCCATGTGTGATATTGCAAGCATAGTGTTGTGCACAAGAAAGCTCCAATCGCATTCCCACCATACCCTTTCGAGTACGCGGACACTGCGTAACGAGTTGTGCCTTCACAGAGATTGACAATCAGCTGTAAGTTTTGCTGTGATTTAAATACAGTCAAGGGGAGAAACCAATGACCTGATTTTGCATTTTTATGCCGCTCGTTTGTACGTAACAAGAAAACAGCTAAAATGTTAATTTGTCAGGTGTAATAGACGCGAGCGTCGGCATGAAATCGCAGTTTCGGAGTCTAACCGTAATTTTCAGCTACAGCAACATAATAATAATAATAATAATAATAATAATAATAATAATAATAATAATAATAATAATAATAATAATAATAATAATAATAATAATAATAATATAACAATAATAACATAATGTGAATATTAATAATAATAATGTTGCCTATTATTATTATTAGTATTATTATTATTATTATTATTATTATCATTATTATTATTATTATTATTATTATTATTATTATTATTATTATCATTATTATTATTATTATTATTATTATTATTATTATTATTATTATTATTATTATTATTATTATTATTATTATTATTATTATTATTATTATTATTATTATTATTATTATTATTATTATTATTATTATTATTATTGAAACATCCAGGCGTCCATGTCCGATCAGCTAGCCCGATGTGAACGGCAAATCTTTCCCTGTTGAAGTGCTGTTTGCTATACTCTGTCTTCGCACAATACAAGCCCCACCACGAAACATTTTTTGCAGACTGTGTAAGCCCGGACGAGTTGGTTAGGGTTAATATTGAAAACAGCGCCAAAGGCGGAAGCACAGGAGACGACTAGCGCGTTATCATGGGCTCCACCTTGTTTTATCCTTCCGTCTTTTGCTCTGCTTTTACTCTGCAGAGCTTCTCTATTATTGGTTAGTTTCGAGGTTCATTGTTGCATGATAACTATCCAAGCACCCTCCATCCATTTGCAGACGACGTTCTTCCTTTTCGCAGCCAAGTCGCTGCTTTTGCTTGAGTGCGCACCGCTGTCTCACTTAGCGCCTGCGGTGCTATTACTTCCGATTCTTTTTACTACTTTCACCGGCCCCTCCTTCTTTTCCTTTAATAACTTTTTTTTCCTTTACGGACGTCGCCTTTCAGAGACGCAGTGCGTACCTTCCGGTATCTCTCTGTCTCTTCCTCCCTCTCTCTTTCTAACACACACACACACACTTTCATTCTCTCCCCACGTCTTAGTCCTGTTGTTCGGACACGCCGATTCGCATTGCTGCACTCCATTCAGCCACTGCCACTCCCCAGTGTTAGTTTATACTCTCTGAAATGCCGCATCACATGGCTGCGTTTACCACGTGTACGCACAAGTTCTTGCACCAGTAAAAATATATAAATTTTGTATAAGAGATCAGCAAAAAGCTTTCGTCGATAGATTTAGTGCGTGAAAGTGCTACAACAAAGGCCTATAATAGGACAAGCATGTTTCTTTTTTCAGACAATAAATTACCGCTACCGTCCATTGGTTAGTAACAACGCCACACAAACGCTGAAGACAATGTAAAAAAGATGCAATTTTCAGTGATCATACGACATTATATATAAGGCATGCCGTCTGAATTAATTGCCAACGTCTGGACTTTTTTAAACGTTCTTAAATCTAAGCACACGGTTGCGCACGGTAACTCTCTTTGAAGTATAGCATAAGTACCGATGTGTCACAGTTTATGTAATAGTAGTATTGCTATGTAGTGGCACCACATCCAAATAAACACAACTAAGGCTCCTCGCATGATCGACAGAACTACCGTGCCGTAGTTGTACACATTCCAACAGTGCGCAAAGACAGGGCCTAGGGCCTGTATTTTTTAAAAGTGACGATGAGGAGGAGGGAACATTGTAAAGCATAGCAGAACCTCGTATAGCAAAGTATAGCCAAGGGGTGTCAAAGGAAAATTAGAGCGAGGACGAAAGGAGGGAATAAATCATGGCACAGTGGAGGCAAGTTGTAGTTCGAAAACATTCAGTTGGTCGAGCGGAAAATATGACGGGAGTGTTCGCATATGAGGAGCAATGACAAATCGGAGTGCGGCCGTTTTGTCATTGACGCCAGTGATGGCGTCACCAGTTTCCACGAAGTCAAGTCAATGAAGCTTACACCTCAGATCAGTGTACATCTGTCGTAACGTCGTTTAGTTAGTTAATGCCATGCACACATTTTTACAATTAATATCAATACATTCTTTCTTGTGTGTGTGCGTGTGACCCACTTTTCGTATCGTATGCGTGCTTCCCTTTTAGATTTTGGTCTGTGTAACGACCTCTCCTTGTATATCTATTTCGGCAACTTTAGACGTTATATTTAACGTTGCCGAGAATGAGTGAATCTAAGTATCCTGTTCCTACTGGGCCCCCCGTTACGGAGCACTCTTTAGCGAGGTTACATGAGTTGTAAGATAAAAAAAAACTTAGTGCATGCGCCTCAGCATCGTGGTAATACCGAAAACAGAACTGGTAACGTTATTTTTTTTTCTCTCGAAAACGCCTGTACTAGCGCATATGGTAACGCACGTGTAACAGCTTTCCTGCCTTATTATGCGATCGTTATGGCACGATCGGTGCCGTTCCACGAGCCGTCCGTTCCGCTCGAAACACAAATATCCATCCTAATCAATTTCGCTGTGCGAGGGGGCTGCTTTTCAAAGGAGAGATGTCTAGCTCTCTTGGGGCTGGCATAACGAGCGCGTCAAACGGCAAGTAATTGGATTAACGCAACCATCCATCGGTAATGATTTGAGGTTCGGAGAGGCGCTTATTACTTCTAGAGAAGCCATGAAGGAAAGGTTGCGCAGTTTCACGGAGTGGAAAGACGAGTGATAGATGGAACTTATTGTGTGTGTGTGTGTGTGTGTGTGTGTGTGTGTGTGTGTGTGTGTGTGTGTGTGTGTGTGTGTGTGTGTGTGTGTGAGAGAGAGAGAGAGAAATAGAGAGAGAGAGGCCATCTTCCTCGAGGTGTGAGTACCCGTACCACCCAAGCACACAGTCCATGTGCCTATCCGCCCGTTAGGAGTAATCCAAGGCAACCCTGATTTTCTACTGAGCTCTCTGGTGGTGGTACTCGCAAGCGGGCGTACTTTTGTCCTGGCATGTTTTTTGGGTTTGCATCCGTGTCACGGGGCACTTTTTAAAGGCCGTTGAGTCGACGGCCGTTGAAACGCCGCAGCTCTATTGACTCGAAAGTTGTCGTGCTGCCACACGCAAGTTTTCAACGGCCGTTCGTGCGCTTCCCGCAAAGGTTCTGTGGCGCTGCAACACCTAATTTTTGTGTTGATGTTTCTGTGAGTGAATAGTATACACTTAAAATCACACGTGTGCCTGTTATTTTTGTTGAAACGTTTCATTAACTTGTTTATACGCAATTATGAATGCATGTATCGTTTTTAAAATCTTCAGCAGCGAAACTATGGCCACGTAATTGTTACTGCTTGCCAACGTTGGCACCATGAAGTTTTAAAAAATTCCTTGGTCGGCATATTGGCATCGTTTCCGCTTCCATCGCTCAATTCTCAACTTCCACATATACCGTGGCGCTACTGAGCGGTGGCGGCCGGAAGCTCTGTTGAGTTGATTGAAGTTTTGGACCTGTTTCAAACAGCAGATGTTGCTGCTTGTTTTCCCACGTTTGTGGTTGTTTTTCAACGCTGTGAATGGCCTCGATATTATCGTAACCCTTTGAATTTCTCAAGTTAAAGAAAAAAAGGAAGACTGAGGATCGACTGATTTCACTGCGATTTCCTCCCGGCCGATCAAATTAGCGTCCCAAAAAACAATGAGTAGTTAAGACGTTAAATTTAGCAAGAAAATAACCGAAGCCCATAAATGTATGCAGCACCCGGTTTGTGTACGAGTGCAAAAACTTCCATGTTCGCAGTTTTCGCGCTTACATCATCCGCTCGACACGGTCGCTGTACAAACAATAGCCCCGCCATGGTGGTCTAGTGGCTAAGGTACTCGGCTGCTGACCCGCAAGTCGCGGGTTCAAATCCCGGCTGCGGCGGCTGCATTTCCGATGGAGGCGGAAATGTCGAGGCCCGTGTGCTCAGATTTGGGTGCACGTTAAAGAACCCCAGGTGGTCAAAATTTCCGGAGCCCTCCACTACGGCGTCTCTCATAATCATATGGTGGTTTTGGGACGTTAAACCCCACAAATCAATCAATCAATCAATCAATCGCTGTACAAACAATATCGTAACTAAATATGAATACGTTCCGACTCTGGAATACAATCAAAGGACCGGTTTCAAAACGTTGATCACATCATTTTTCATCAAGAAGCGTCTGCAAAGTGCCTTTACGACCTTTACATCTGCAACAATCTGCGCTTGGTGTTAAGTGATGATGACGCTTTTTCTTTTGTTGTTTGTGCTACGCACCATGCTATCTTTTGTACTTCTCAAACACCGAAACATAGAACGGCAACATCCCCTCCCAAACTTGATACTCGCATATTGTCACTGATTTAGTTCGCTGCTTGCTGACTTCAATATCTTAATATTCTGCTGATTTTTATTTCAAAAGAAGTGCCCTATAATCACACTGCCGGCAATATGACATGCCTCAGTTGATGCTTGTGCTTTGATATAGAAAAAGAACATTTTCCCCCTCTGCTCATTCTACTTCCTTCTTTTAGATGAGCTGAACAAGCTTTGCGCGCAAGTGCAATGCAAACAAAACTCTAAGCTAAAGCACGTATACGAAAAGGTTTGTGATATTACTGAGAAATTTGTGATGATGCTCCCATTATAATAATTCTCAAACATGACAGCAAGTGTTGAGCACTATTACGCACAGCCAGTAATCTGAAGAGCGCGCATGCATTGGCACGTGACAATTTTGCGCATATTTGTCAACCCAATGTGCTACCCGATATATATTTACCTAATATAGTATGTTAGTGCTCCCCTCTTTCCTCAAAACGATAAATAGCAAGGCTACCGAAGCGCGAAGAATTGCACTCTTCGACAAACGTGCACTTTCTGGTACCGTCTCTCTCGGGATGATCATCTCAGCGACCGTCATGTTGGATGTACAGTCGCGCCGCCTATTGGTCGAGAAAGTTGCGAATAGCCATCGAACTTTCACAGGAAGTGTAAGGAACTCCGTTGACATAATAGTCTATTGACTCGGTAGCCCTCGAAACTACTCGTGTGGCAGCTCGTGCTTGATAGTTGAGTCAATAGATCATTGTTTCAAAAGCCTTCCAAACACCCATGTGACACAGGTAAAATAGTGTTTCGTGGCACTGCCGAAGCATATCTCAGAGGCCGCGTAGAAGCACGCACGGGGTTGAGGTCTGCTTCACCAGGTGCCGTGGTAATCTCAGCTGCTCAGAAGCAAAGCAATCTCAACAATGCTGCAATGCTGGCTAACCCGCCTTTTTATTATCAATTTTATTATCTCCCCCTCTCTCTGTTTCAAGGAACTGAAATACTTTACAGTAGTTATTCTCCCGAGTACATGGATATCATTTTGAGTAAACCTATTCTTCAGATTGACATATATCCAATATAAGGCAGCGCTTGAAAAAATACAAGGACAAGAAATACAGGACATGCGCTCTACTCCCAAGTTGATTTCAATTTAAAAAAACATCAATTATATATCCAGAATCGTCCAAATCATTGTCATCAAAGGTGCCACGTGAACAACGTCTCGTCAATATCAGCTTAAAAAAAGCCTTGTGGAAAATTTGCACAGCATAAAAGTATACAGTGTGCAGTTCCGCTGATCCCACGTACCTTGAGAATCGACGTGTTGCGAAGCATGCGGAGGAAAGGCGACCATGCTGTAATTTTTTGTTGAGCTACACGTCATCGAATTGCACTAAATATTTGTACAAATGTTGCACGCACATACATATGTAGAATAGTTACTGATGCTTATATAACCCATTGTTTGCACTTGCTCAAAGAGGCCGACAGCAGGATTATTATTAGCAACGCCAGAACCGATGAGCTTATATGAGGCGCTGATGCTAGCGACGATAGTAGCCCTGGGCGCTGCTACATAAGTCAACGTCGGCGAACGACACCTAACTACAATTGATGTTAACCTCACGTGACGCCTGCAGTACATATCTAAATTGGAGAGCGAGCACTGCAACCACAATTGACGTTTCACGAACATTGGGGTCTCTTGGAAAGGTAGTTTCTAGACCTGGCATGTCTCCATGGTAAAGAACTTGATTGCCACGCAGAACGCAAGGATTCCATTCCAGCTGGGACACCAACATTTATTCTTCTGTTGGGTCAACGCGGTCGATGTCAGCTTCTTCTTAGCGCTCACGCGTTAAATTACCCATATTTGTTCTAGTCGACCCTAAGTCGACTTAAAGTGTCAATCACCTGTGGCAAATAGCCGCATGCCGGTGACAAATACCAGCCCATGGTTATGTACCACTGTCTGGTGGAAAGTGTCTGACGACATACGCGACGGGATTGTGACATTCTTTATGTTTTGACCAGCGCGTCATATTTGTCAAAACATCTTACCCTACCATATTAATTTAGGTACATGCCTATTTAAGGGAGTGATCACGAGAGTACCAGACGTAAGCAGATAGATAGATAGATAGATAGATAGATAGATAGATAGATAGATAGATAGATAGATAGATAGATAGATAGATAGATAGATAGATAGATAGATAGATAGATAGACAGATAGATAGATAGACAGATAGATAGATAGATAGATAGATAGATAGATAGATAGATAGATAGATAGATAGATAGATAGATAGATAGATAGATAGATAGATAGATAGATAGATAGATAGATAGATAGATAGATAGATAGATAGACAGACAGACAGACAGACAGACAGACAGACAGACAGACAGACAGACAGACAGACAGACAGACAGACAGATAGACAGATAGATAGATAGATAGATAGATAGGTAGATAGATAGATAGATAGATAGATAGATAGATAGATAGATAGATAGATAGATAGATAGATAGATAGATAGATAGATAGCAGAAGTGATTACAGTACGCAAAGAAATGATGCGCATTTAAATCAGTACGAAGTCGCACTGTGGTTTGCTTGTTTTCCATAAGGCAGTTTTCCAGTTGATATCGCCCTGACGTTGTTGACGATGATGATGATGTGTAGGGTTTAACGTCCCGAAACCGCCATCTGATTACGTGAGACCCCATAGTGGAGGACTCCGGAAATTTCGATCACCTGGGGTACTTTAACGTGCACCTTAATCTGAGCATATGGGCCTACATCAATTCCGCCTCCATCAGAAATGCAGCCGCCGCAACCGGGATTCGCTCCTGCTACCTGCGGGTCAGTAGCCGAGTACCTTAGCAACTATACCACCGCGGCGGGGCTAACGTTGTTGACGTGTCACTTTTGGTGACAATGATTTGGATGATGCGGGATATATAGATGGCGTGTTTTTTTTTTCAATAAAATTTTAGTTGTGACTAAAGCGCATGTTTTGTCTTTTCTCGTCCTTCTACTCGTTTTAGCGCTGCCTCATATAATTCATTATCAACCCTAAGCAACTTGCCCACCTTTCTGTTGTTATCAAAAAAATGTTAAATTGGACCAGGGCCACTATTTTTTACCAGTTTTTTTTTTTTGCAGAACACATGTCCTAATATTTGGGAAGCAAGAATTAGGTGATAGAGCTGACGTTCTTCAAATAGAAACAGAGTGTCATTCGTTTGTCATGTCACCAAAAAAATCTCGCTAGTTCGCAGCGGCACTTAAAAATGGAGAACAGTAACTCCACATCGGACGAGAATGCTCTTAAACTATCGCAATGATTATCGCACAAGTTCATTCACTGCACCAACTAGCACAGAAGGAAAATCTCGCTCACACAGTTCGCTCCATAGGTTTAAAAAATAAATAAAGTAAGAGAAGCTTCTACATTTTGCGAAATGCTCGAACCCTGGGTGAAGCTAGTGTTAAACCTTGTAATATGTTGCTGGCAATCGCAAAATCATGCAAGCAACGCTAAGTTTTTGGTGGTAGTACTAAGTGTCGGCAGTATTGGCTGTGCATCTAACGTGACTCCCAGTTATGTGATGTAGAATTTGTAGTTACCTGACTAGCTGTTACGCGGCTTTTGGTCGGAACACGTCACGTTTTTATCTGTTACGTGTTGCTGTGTGATTTTCAGTCACGTAGGAGACCCGCCCATTATAGCTTATGTATTCCACACTGGGTAAATAGGCACACCTGTTGTGGGAACGGCGCAAAGGGAGCGTGTGGTTGATAACGGGATCATAAAGATGATAATTCCTACTCGCAGTACCCAGTGCAAATTAAAGCATATATAAAGACCTCCGCCTTGAAAGAAATTATTGGTTATCCATCTTCATTGGTTATCCACAGACAAGCTTGTCCTTTTTCCAAATTTATGAGATGCGCGCTTGTCCACTCGCTGACATCACATCTGTGACGGAGGTGACTTACGGCTATTCCTGAAGGACACGGGCATAAAACACATTGGTGATATAAAAAAACACCAGGCCTGCGCGGAATGCCCAGCACATTCCCAGTCAAAGCTGTAATAGCGGACTTCCCAGAGCCTTTTCTTTTTAAACGCTTCGGGCAGTTACTACAGGCACATTTGCATGACATCATCATCACCACCATCATCATCATCATTTTTCTTGTGATTTTAAAGTGTCCAGCAGGCTGTTTTTCGTTATTCTATGAAAAAGCGTGGTTACCGCTACACACTTGTAAGGCATTATATGCACTTAGTTGATCCTGTCTTTCGTGACGATGAATAACTGTGCCTGAGACTCTTGTGGTGGGTTGGATCATTCAACGATCCATTCGTTACAAAATTTAGCGTTGTGTGATGCGTGGCGCTTACTTTGCTCTTATTAAACGCTTTGTCACGCATGTTAACGCGATTCCTTTCCCGCCACGAAGCCCGCATTGGGTCAGTTTGAAAAGGAGTTTCAAGCGCCAACATATACCTCTTTGGTAGAGTACGGTACTGCCTACGGTACGGTATCTGCCTACGGTACTTCTTATTTTTCTTTACTTAGTTTTTATCTTAGTTCGCGCAATCGGAGTTACGGACGCTGGCTGCACCGGCGGCGGAAAACTATGACACCAGAATCGGACATTATCATCTCAAACAGCTTTCGCTGTGATATTGCTTGGGTGGCAAATTTGCACTTTTTTGTACCGCGAGCACTTCATAACGTCCTCAAATCCAAGTTCAACCGGCACTACTTTGCCTCCACGTTTGAAGCTCATTTCATCGTTCTTCGACCCGGCATCCTCTCAACCTTCGTACACGCTTTTTTTTTGTTTTTTGTGGCCAGGCTTATAAAATGCCTTCTCAGCTTATTCCTATAGCGTACAAGCAATGCACAATGGTTCTCGAGCTTATTCCCCGGTCTCCAAGCAATACCACTGGCACTCACAGCAGGCAGCTAGTGCGAGCATACTTCTCTGTCTCCCCACCCCCCTGGTCTTTTAGCATTTTTCCCGCGTGTTCCCATTCGGATGGCGCTGCTGCGTGCTTCTTTTATATACATCTGGGCACTACGCTCACGCAAAGATGAGGCGGACGACACTCGCCGAGATACCGAAGCACTTTGAAAGCGGATTCCCGTTTCGTCTTCCTACCTCGCCTTTCCTTCTTACCGTCATGTTGTACGCACTCGCGTTTATTTCGTCTTGGCTTGGCTCGACTCGGCTGCGGAACGCTTGATGCGTCGGAAAGCGGATGCGTCTGCAAACGCCGAGAGGCAATTTTCGTTCGCGGCGAAAATTGAAAAGAAAAAGTGGTCGTACAGCCACTGCATATTCTAAGCACTATAGTACAGTTCTGATCCGCAAGAGGGCTTCGCGAGCGAGGAGGGAGGGAAAGTGGAGGGATTCTGGAGAATTCCTTTCAGTCATTCACTCCTCCTCCATCCGCCCCTCTTTTTACATCTCACTACATTACAAGAGAATGCAGAGTGGTTCCTCCATTCGAGCTACGAGCTCTTAATGCATGTATCCACTTCACGTTGAGCCGCCGACGGCCGCTTAGGCTTATGGTCATGCGGTGTAAGTAGGAGAATATTGCCGAGCTCTTTCATGAGGCCCCCGGAGCCGCAGTCGCTTTCGAGGTGAAAGCGTATACCTGGAAAACATTTCCCTGTGCCTGGCAGTTCAGTTCCCCGAAAGCAGCGCTCTCGCGGCTTACACCGAGACGAAAGCTTGCGAAATTCACGCCCGTTTTTCTGCTGTGTGTTGACCTGCCGTTTCGTTGCCCACATTTGTCTTGCCTATTTCCATTTCTTCTTTGTTTACTAGAGGAATAGAGGGGGTAGGGGCAATGTTTGTTGAAATTCTTGTCGCTTAAAACTCGTTATAACGTTTGGTTAATATTGCAGAGCCGTTAGAGCAGCTTCTCTCACTATACTAAAACTGGTTACCTGGCGACAAGAGCACAGGTAAATGAAACGTAAATATTTGGCTATTGGGTTATAGTTTACGTAATAACTAACCAGAGAGTTTGTGAAAAAGAATGCTGAGTTGCTTTCTTTTGGGGGAGGGGGGTCTAAAAAGCACGGTAAAATGACGAAGGACGCGGCCATTGTAGAAAGCTTCAGAAATTTTGTTAACTCGAGCTTTTTTAACGTGCACTCAACTCTAAGCACATGGGCCTTAATAATTTTGCCTCGAGAGAAACGCGGCTCCTGCGGCTGGGATTTAATCACACCACCTTCGGCTGAGTAGTCGAACGCCACAACTGCAATAGACCACTGCGGCGGGTCTTACAATTCCTCAAGGGTCAAGGTTACGAGCAGCTTAAGTTTATGGTCGTGCTTTTAGCGGCGAAGCTCCTTATGGCGTCCCCCGCTCGTCTTCCGTTATTGTTTGTAAGCACCGCTCGCTGAGTCTACAATCCGGCCATAGATGGCACTCCTTGTGCTATATAACGAATGCATATACGCTGAGAAATGCGAAATCGTCCCACACTAGAGGACGTTTTGCAGCAAAGGATAATTTATGAAAGGTGAGTTTTATGAAAACAAGATTTACGTCACACGTACGGAAGAAGAAAGAGACTATCGTGCCACTGCGATCGCGCGTTCTTCGGTGGCGCCGTGCGCCAGGGAGGCTCTATAGCACAAAAAGCGCCGTTTTGGCGCGCACGCTAAGACGCTCGTCGACGGAGGATAGAAAAGGCTGCCGAGCGGCGTGCGCGCAGGGCAGCGGCGGCTCGCACTCGAAGAAGCGACCCTGCCGTGCAGGGGCGGGAGGCCGAAGCTAGCCGGGAATGTGCGCGGCGGCGCCGTAAAGACCCTGCAGTACGAGCGCGGGCGGCCGAATCGGCGTGGCAGCGGCATGCGGACCCTTCGCCCCACTCTCCATCATTCACCCCGTGAATATGCTTTGTACTCACTGCACCACGCTTAGGGCGCTGCGTGTTTGCTTTCTCGTTTGATAGGCTTAGCGATGCACACATGCTTGACAAGTTCACTGCACGAATCACCTTATACTTCGAAAATGGAGCATTCTATACCCTGAAGTCCTGAAAGGTTCGGGGTTCTGGTAATCGTATACTTGGACCATTGATGGTTCGATGCTTTTTGGAGTTAGAAAAATAAGCACTTGACTCTGTGTACGCTTCGGAATGTCGAGGCTGAGATAACCTCTAAACTAGGGAGGTTAAGGATGCGAGTTCTCCTAGATTTCGGAAGTCGAATGTCCGATCTCCCTTCGCGCTTGGAACATTTGGCGATAGAGTTGTTGCGTACTTAGGAATTCCCAAGTTTTACACCCTGCATGCTCAGAACCTCGAGTATTCCAGCTCCAACACACTTGATTGATTGATATGTGGGGTTTAACGTCCTAAAACCACTATTTGATTATGAGAGACGCCGTAGTGGAGGGCTCCGGAAATTTCGACCACCTGGGGTTCTTTGACGTGCATCCAAATCTCAGCACATGTGCCTACAACATTTCCTCCTCCATCGAAAATGCAGCCGCCACAGCCATGATTCGATCCCATGACCTGCGGGTCAGCAACCGTGTACCTTAGCCAATAGACCACCGTGGCAGAGACCCCAACACACTTGGTAAGTCGTGGGTTCGAGTCACTACTCGCCGTACAAAGCCATTTCTTTCGTGCATATTTCCTTATAAAACAAATGCATTTTTACAAGACTGAGGGCATCGACGAACTATAAAAAACAATAGAAGAAATTTACGGCGGCTCTGCAGCCATCATAGCCCTCTATAAAACGCTTTGAAGTTTTGATAAAGAAGGGTGCAAGACAGGGAACCTCCCCACTGCTATTCAGTACGTCCTCACAGAGCGTTTTCGGGACCCTAGATTGGGAACAGTTAGGGATAAGAGTTAATTAAGGGTGCCTTCGTACCCTTAACTTCACTCAGAACGTTGCAACGATAAGTAACTCAGGGGGTGAGGTAAAACTAATGATTACTGAATTAAGAAAAAACCCAAAAGTTGGTCGAAAAATGATATGCATAAAGGTAAGGTAATCTGCAACAGTTTCAAAATAGAACAGCACCTTGCGATAAGTAGCATGGCACTGGAAGTTGCAAATATACGAGGTGAGTGTACAGCACGTGCATGAGTATGAACCATCTATCGATCTTGGACATGACAGCACACGTATAGAACTTCCTAATAATGGAGGGAACTCTAGCGCTACTGTCTAAAGAAGCTTCAACGCATGGCGCTTTAGGCAGCAGAGATAAGTGGTACACAAATTTGTCTAAGCTTGAGCCCTTCGTCTCTGTCTAGCTCTGCAAGGCCTCAAGGCCTGAAGCCACTTTGTCGGAATACAAGGCTCAGAAAGTGTTCAGCAGATTCAGTTCACCACCTGAACATTTTAGGCTCACGAACTGACGTCGGCTTACTAACCTACCAACGGTCCGGTCTTTCAACCCTAACAAAATTGAAACACAACAATAAGTGAACAAAGCCAAAACTTCGTCCAAAGACCGCAAGCACGAAGACTTGGCAAATTCGTGTACCACTCGTCATTCCCACTGCGGCTGAACGATTCCTTCTATTAAACAACGTTCCCGCTAGGCAATATTGTAGAAAACTTCATCGCGCCCTCGACATCACCATTTTGATCAAAGGTCTCAGTTATTGTCTGAGTGACGCAGCCCCTCACCCTCTTTTTTATTTATATTTGGCAGAACATGGGAAGGTAGGCTACGTTAGAGCCGGCTATGCCAACGTCATAACAGTAATGTACAAAATAAAAACACAGAAAAGCAAAATGAAGAAAAAAATAAGAAAACGAACTAATCAAAGACAATATGTACTTACTACATCTACATCCACTACATATATATTTATATATATATATATATATATATATATATATATATATATATATATATATATATATATATATATATATATATATATATATATATATATATATATATATATATATATACATAAAGGGCATATATTACATGATTGAGCGCAGTATGTATAGTCATACACCAGTTCATATATTGGGATCACATTTCGGATAGAGTTCGTATAGATAGCGACAAGGTATATTATGAACTAAAGATAGTTCATTAGATTTGTGTCCACTAAAAAATTGTGAAGGGCGCTCACTGCGCGTCTTTAATTATCTGATTGCGGCCACGGTCCAAGTATTTTTGTAATCGTGTCGGCAGCAAAGCTTGAAGTGCAATACAAGCGCGCGTTCTGCAAGGTCATGCGAGTATTTTAAATTAGCGGCGCACCGGCGCGTTATCGCATCGTTAGCCTACATAACGCCGAGGATACCGCGCCAAGATGAGGTCATGAAGCCCGAGTGGTGAAGCTGCCCTTCACAGGTCTGCACCCATTAGGAACAGTGCTCACGATAGTGAACGCGATTACAACGTAATGACGGGAAGGGCACCTTAACGTCTGCCAGTAGCAGTGGGTTGTTGCTATCGTTTTTCTTTTTTGACAACACGAGATAAAATGACACACTCCAAAAAGGAGGCGTGTAGGCATATCACCAGGCACACTTCACGGTTTCAAATTTTCAAATCAATAATTATACTTTAGTAAGTATTCAATGCAATTCACTTTGTAAGATGTCCCCGCCGCATTTTCGGTTTTCGCTTCTTTTAATCCAGCGGCATCCCAACGAGTTGATGTAACTGAAATCCTCCTGTGACGTCTGTCCCCTTTGGCAGTAAAATGGTTACTCAGCTGCTGATCCAAAAGTCACGGGTTCGATGCTGGCAATGGCGGTCACGTTTAAATGTAGGCTAAATGTTATAAGCCCGTGCAGAGTGCAGTGTCAGTGCACATAAATAACACCAGATGGTCGAAATTTCCGGAGCCCTCCAATGTGGTGTGCCTCATGATTATACCATGGTTTTGGGCCGTAATACTGAATATGTTGTAACATTATTAATATCATCATTATTATTATTATATTATTATTATTATTATTATTATTATTATTATTATTATTATTATTATTATTATTATTATTATTATTATTATTATTATTATTATTATTATTATTATTATTATTATTATTATTATTATTATTACGGACATCGTGTAACGTTAATTAAGTGTCGGTACATGTATGTTTACTACGTTAGCCTTAAATAGCAATGTGGCCCCCAAGGCCTGGGATCAGACTCTCACCATCGTCCGCAGCAGTACAGTATCACAGCCACTAATCCAGAGTTGCGTGTCTTATAAGAAAATATATAACGTTCAGCACAAAATTTTGTCGGTACTAATACACAAGAACCAAACAAAAAAGGTATTTTGATTGTCGCCCATTGTCGTACGTAATCTTCCAATAACTAAATCAATGCAATGGACGTGATCCGTTCGCCATAGTCGACCGTATTTCGGATGAATGGCAAAAAGAAACAACACCTGAAGCGCTTCCTCGTCAAAAATACTTCGCGATACCCGTCGAGAGATTGGGAGACTCCTTGACAAAGGAGCCGGAAAGACGCTTCCCCCCTTTAACGGTCAATTGAGACGGGACTTCGAAAGTGATGACGAACAGCGATGGCGACAAGCGTCCCACCCGGCTCGTCTAAATGGATCAACAGTCCTAGGGAGGAAACGAGCTCACTTCGATACTCTTTCGGGCACTGGTATACGACGTGCCCGGCATCACAAGAGAATGTGCTGTTCGCGTGACGGAACCTGTTGAAGACTTATCGGAAACTTGTTGGGTGCAGTTGGGAGGGGCGAAGAGATGAGTCGGTCGTATGGTACGGGAAATTGGGCGCGTGTGTTCTGCTATCGTATTTAGGCGAAACCCGTATGTGCCTAAAAACGAAAATGGACTGTCGCGTCAACACGAGGGACGAGAAAAATTGACGTGTGATGACATCACCCCGTGACATTGTATTGTCCCACAAATGGACGTAACATGATGAATTCATCCTTTCGAATCCCGCCCCATCAACTCACATCATTTTTTGGTAATAGGTGAACCACTCACGGGGGTGGGGTGCAACAATGTGCCGTGCCTAACGCTTGCAATGCCTCCCATCATTCAGGTGATGAAAAACCACGCTAGGTGCAGAACACTTCCGCAGGGGGACCGATGCAGGACGAACACTACATCAATTGTTGAGAAGAGGAAAAAAATTGGTAGAGCTTGAATTAGGTCGCGTAAGCCTGAAAACAGTGAAACTAGGTGATTATGGAGACTGATATTGTTTTTCCTAGGTTGTTGCTAGGCATTAACTAGGTCAGGCTAAATTATTTGTGTCGTGCCTGCAAAAGAAAGTCGCAGACGCGACACGTCGTTCATAGCGAGGACCTTTTCTGGCTCCAGGGTTTCCTCGCAGCTGCCTTTGCGTTGCCCGTTCTCTATAGTAATCCCTCTTTTTACGTACACGGGTTCGTCGGCCTGCCATCGTCACTACGCAGCCAATTTGTTAGGCTAACCGTTGTCTTGTTCCTTTTCAGACAATTAATGTTGAATAGGGGAGATATGCCCAATTTATGTGGCTCGTACCCGTTAAAGATGGTGGCAGTTTTGTGAAAGGCCACACAAATTGCCGTGAGACAGACGTGTTAGCGCGATAGCTTTAAAGAGCTCTTTGCGCAGAGATGTCGGTGTCGGAGTCATTTGTTGTGAGCGAAAAGTGCATGACCCGCCAAAATTGATACATATGCAAATTATATATATATATATATATATATATATATATATATATATATATATATATATATATATATATATATATATATATATATATATATATGTATATATATATATAGGATATGGCACAACGGGAGCGTTGTCAACAAGGATAAATATATTTATTTCCCAACAGTTTCAGGAGGGGTCCTCCCTTCATCATCCTGATGAAGGGAGGACCCCTCCCGAAACTGTTGGGAAATAATTATATTTTTTTTGTTTACAACGCTCCCGTTGTACCATATCCCATACCTTCACGAAGACTAACTAGCCCATTAAATTATTACTCCTATAAGGTAGAGTCCGGCTTCGCAACTCCAGGATTGCAAGGAGACCCCGCACCTCCACGAATTATAATAAAGAACGGAGACAGTCAAAACTGTTATCCGAGACTATGTAGGAGCGTAGGCCTAGCTAGCGAAATCAGCGACAGTCCGGGCCGAGCGTCTCGTGCTTGGCACTGACAATATGTTAGCTGAGATTTGCATGACCCACTACATTCATCATTACACTCCCACTATATATATATACATATATATATACATATATATATATATATATATTTATATATATATATATATATATATATATATATATATATATATATATATATATATATATATATATATATATAGTGGGAGTAATAATTCAATGGGCCAGTTAGTCTTTGTGAAGGTATAGGATATGGCACAACGGGAACGTTGTCAACAAGGATAAATATATTTATTTCCCAACAGTTTCGGGAGGGGTCCTCCCTTCATCAGGGGATGAGTTATACTGACATGAATTTCCAAACTTCGTTGCTGCCGCGTCCCCCTCGCCTTGAAACATGTTTGCGAGAGTGAGAAAAAAAGGGGGGGGAGAAAAAAAGAAAAAAGAAAGAAAAAAAAGAAAGTAAATAAAAAAAGAGGAAGAACCACTGTCAACACTGAGAACGAAACCAACTGTCCGTGTACGTCCACATACGTTTCTTATCACGTGCTGTTCAGTTCTCGATGTGTGTCGGGCCACCCAAGATTGTCGCCGCGGTGCCGGTAGGGTCCGTGCCATATCCCATACCTATATATATATATATATATATATATATATATATATATATATATATATATATATATATATATATATATATATGTATATATATATATATATATATATATATATATTGTCGCGGTACAACGCGAATAAAACACAGATACACCTTGGGACGACGAAAGGCAGCGTGTCCTGAACAGCTCAGTCACAAGATCGTCTTCTTCAGCCTCGAGAGAAGCTAGAGGCCCACTACCTCGTGCCCACTAAATGCCCCATCATCGTTACCGTCCACATGTAGACACGCGTCATTTGCCTCTCTCCCAAAGAGCATCACCCCGATGCGCAGTCTGTAATGCAGTTATTTTTTCTAAATTAAAGTATCATGCAATCACTCGCTGACGTAGGGTTTCATGCGGACTACGTGAACGAGTTCAGGATGGCGCTGGCCACGCCTTGTACTATACGAACAGTCGGGAACAACTTCGTAAGTGACATCGCTCAGTCGTCGCACAACTAGGTACGGTCCAAAGTATCTTCTTAAAAGTTTTTCAGAAAGTCCTCGTTTTCGTATGGGCGTCCAAACCCATACTTTGTCGCCAGTTTGGTAGACGACTGTTCTGCGGTGAGCATTGTAGCGGCCTGCATCGTAGTCTTGCTGCTGGCTGATCCGTAAACGTGCAAGTTGCCTAGCTGCTTCTGCGCGTTCCGTAAACGTGTCGGCGTCCGGGACGATGTCGTCGCCTTCGTGCGGTAACATTGCATCTAACATGGTTCGTACTTCCCGTCCATGAACGAGGCTGAAAGGTGTCATGCGGGTCGTTTCTTGCTTGGCCGTGTTGTATGCAAACGTTATGTAAGGCAAGATTGTATCCCAGTTTTTGTGTTCGACGTCAACGTACATCGAAAGCATGTCTTCAATGGTTTTGTTTAGACGCTCTGTCAGCCCGTTTGTTTGTGGGTGGTATGCGGTGGTCTTACGATGCGTTGTTCCACTCAGCATCAAAACATGGTCCAAAAGAGCTGCTGTAAATGCGGTTCCTCTGTCTGTGATTACGACGGTTGGTGCACCATGCCTCAGTACAATATTATCGATAAAAAATCTTGCCACCTCCGCTGCTGTACCTCTCTGGATAGCCTTTGTCTCGGCATAACGGGTCAAATAATCCGTCGCGACGATAACCCATCGGTTGCCTGCAGTAGAATAAGGGAGTGGGCCCAAAATGTCCATGCCGATCTGGTGGAATGGAGTCATTGGGACCTGCACGGGTTGCAGGAGGCCAGCTGGTTTAGTTGGCGGTGACTTGCGTCGCTGGCAGTCGAGACAGGTACGGACGTGGTGCTTCACGGCTGTGGTTAATCTTGGCCAGTAATACCTTTGCTGTACCCTGGCCAACGTTCTTGTGTAACCCAAGTGGCCAGAGGTAACCTCGTTGTGGCATGCTTTCAGTACTTCGATGCGAAGGGCTGCTGGGATGACGAGCAGATAGGCAGATCCCGTCGACGAAAAATTTCTTTTATAGAGTACTCCGCTACGTAAACAAAATGATGACAACGCTCTTGCGAAAACTCTTGGCGCCTTCCGAGATCTGCCATCCAAGTAGGTAATTAAGGCAAGCAACTCAGCGTCGTCTCGTTGTTGCTGCGCAATGTTGGTCGTGTCGAGGACACCGAGAAATGATGTTTCCTCCTCCTCGGGTAGGATTGCCGACTCAATGGGTGAACGGGACAAACAGTCGGCGTCCATATGTCGCTTCCCTGACTTATGTACGACTGTCATGTCGAATTCCTGCAGCCTGAGACTCCAACGCGCTAATCGGCCGGTAGGGTCTTTAAGATTAGTTAACCAACACAGTGAGTGGTGGTCACTAATTACTTTGAAGGGGCGGCCATATAAATACAGACGAAATTTTGTAACCGCCCATACCACGGCGAGACACTCCTTCTCAGTCGTGGAGTAATTAGCCTCAGCACGTGTTAACGTTTTGCTTGCGTAAGCGATTACCCTTTCTGCGCCATCTTGCTGCTACACAAGCACAGCTCCCAGACCGACATTGCTAGCATCGGTGTGAAGCACCGTAGGGGCTCTCTCGTCGAAGTGGGCAAGGACTGGGGGTGTTTGTAGTCGCTGGCGAAGACCGTTAAAAGCAGCTTCCTGTTCGTTATTCCACTCAAAGGTGACGTCTTCTCTTGTTAGGCGAGTTAGTGGTGATGCTATGCGTGCGAAGTCTGCGATAAATCGTCGATAATACGCGCAGAGGCCGAGAAAGCGTCTGACAGCCTTTTTATCGGTCGGCATAGGGAACTGTTCTACGGCTGCGATTTTTTCAGGATCGGGACGAATACCAGCATGACTGACGACATGACCAAGAAATCGCAGCTCTTCGTAGCAAAAGTGGCACTTCTCAGGCTTCAACGTCAGGCCCGCGGACTGTATGGCTCGTAAGACCACCTCAAGTCTTTCAAGGTGCTCGTCAAACGACGCGGAAAACACTATGACGTCGTCCAGATATACTAAGCATGTTTTCCACTTCAACCCAGAAAGAACGGTATCCATGAGTCTTTGAAAGGTAGCAGGGGCTGAGCACAAACCGAATGGCAAGACCTTAAATTCATATAACCCATCTGGTGTCACAAAAGCGGTCTTCTCGCGGTCTCTCGGGTCCACCTCGATTTGCCAATATCCACTCCGCAAGTCCATTGAAGAGAAGTATCGAGCATGTCGAAGTCTGTCGAGAGAGTCGTCTATACGCGGTAGGGGATATACGTCTTTCTTGGTCACCTGATTTAGCTTCCGGTAATCCACACAGAAGCGCAGGCTGCCGTCCTTTTTCTTAACGAGGACTATAGGCGACGCCCAGGGGCTCTGTGAAGGCTGAACGACGTCATCTTCAAGCAATCTGTCTACCTGCTGTTGTATCGCTTCACGTTCTTTTGGAGCCACGCGATAAGGGTTCTGGTGAATAGGTCTCGCCGTTTCCTCGGTAATTATTCGATGCCTGGTTAGAGGCGTGCGGCCAACTCTTGATGTTGTCGAAAAGCAGTCTTGAAATTTGGCCAGTAACTCAAGGAGTCTGCGTCGGTCGTCTTTTGGCAAAGTAATGCTAACGTCCAGAACAGGCGCTGAATCAAGATTTAGCGACTCGTCGACTACCGCCAAGCAGCTTTCGGCATCTATGACATCGTCGAAGTAAGCGACAGCCGTGCCTTTAGGAAGATGCCGGCGCTCAGCACTAAAATTGGTCAGCAGCAAGTCCGTGCGTCCAGCAGCAACTCAGACGATACCTCGTGCGACAGAAATACCGTGGGTGAAGAGCAGCGAGCTTATTCGGTCCGCAACTCCTTCGGCGTCAAACTGAGCAGCGGCGGCCACAGAAACAAGCGTGCATGACCTCGGAGGGAGAACCACATCGTCATCAGTAAGACGCAGTTGGTTTGGTCGCGCCTCTGGGGAATCGGGTAAGCCCGAACTGTTGCAAAACGTAATCAAGCTCTCTGGTATGTTGATGACGGCACCATATTCCCGTAAAAAGTCCATGCCGAGAATTACGTCTCTGCAGCATGCGGCGATAACGACGAACGACGCCGTGAAAGGAGAACCTCCGATGTCAATTCTTGTGGTACATCTTCCCGAGGGCATCAATAACTGGCCTCCTGCTGTTCTTATATGAGGGCCCGTCCACGGCGTCTTCACTTTTCTGAGGCTGTCGGCGAGGTCCTGACTGATAATGGAGAAGTTGGCACCAGTGTCGACTAAAGCTGTCACTTTCTGGCCGTCGAGAAGAACACTAAGGTCAGCAGTCACAATTTCATCGTTTTCACGGCTTATCGGCTGTATGGCGTCATGCTGTGGGGGCTTCTTGTCGTTATCTTTATGGCCTGCAACCTTGCCCCGGAGGTCGCCGCTCTCAGTTTCCCCGGCGCGGGCTAGGTGACCTTCTTGTATTAAGGTTCGCATAGGTGCGGTGGTGCGACAAAGGCGAACGCGCGGGGGACGGAGAGCGGGACTGACGTCTCGGACCAGGAGGCTGAGTAGGCATTGCCTTCTCTGCAGTGGTAGAGCCGTCCTCAAAGTGATAACGGGCTCCATAGAAAGAGGTGTCGTCACGGCGCGGAGTGTATTCGTCGTTGGCACGTCGACCGTCTAACCAAGGTCGTTGAGGACGGAATGAATCACCTCGATGCCAGCAATGACGGGCAATATGTCCTGCACCTCCGCAGTGAAAGCATAGTGGACGCCTGTCCACGGTGCTCCATGCATCTGTTTTCCGGGTCGGTGGACGCGTCGATGCCCAAGGGGTGGCTGTGGATGGCTGGTTGTGTGGCTGTAGCGTAGGTGTTTGATGCAGTGTCTGCTCTTGCGGCGGATACGAAGGGGCCATCGGCACCTGGCTGTACAGCGTCGGCATAGCGGGTGGTGGACGTCGGAGAGCGGCAGCGTAGGTCATAGGACGCTGCTGAGCATCAGGACTAGCCGTAGACAACGCTTGGTGGATTTCATCGCGTACGACTTCAGAGATCGATGCGATGGGATTTTCAGCAACAGGATTCCGCAACTTCTGCAGTTCCTCGCGAACTATCTCCCTAATCAAGTCTCGCAAGCAGCTCTGACTCTCAGACGTCATGGCGGTAGCATTGATTGGGACATTGCAGGACATGCGGTCATATTGCCTGCAGCGTTGATGAAGGGCCCGCTCGATAGCCGTAGCCTCCTTAATGAAGTCAACCACGGTAGTCGGAGGGTTGCGCAGTAGCCCGGCAAAAAGCTGCTCCTTGACACCGCGCATGAGGTAACTCAACTTTTTATCTTCCGTCATGTGCGGGTTAGCTCGTTGAAAGAGACGAGTCATGTCCTCGGCAAACATTGCAACGATTTTGTTGGGTTTTTGAACCCGTAGCTCCAATAACTGCTGCGCGCGGTCCCTTCTATCGATATTGGCGAAGGTATCGACGAACTTATCTCGAAAGTCGGGCCAAGCTGACAGATTGCCTTCTCTATTCTCATACCAAGTACGAGCACCGTCGTCAAGGTAGAAATAGGCGCGCCAAAGCTTCTCCTGTTCCGACCAATGATTTACCTTGGCAACACGCTCATAGTGGTCAAGCCAGTCGTGAACGTCTTCATGGGCACCGCCACTAAAGCGATCGGGAACGAGGGGTTGAAAGAGGGTCACCTGAGATGGGTGCGTCGGAAAGCTGCCTTGGGGCACCTGTTGCGGGCTTGCGTTGGCCATTGGTTGAGCTGTGCGGTGCCTAGCAGGTTCCGGTGAGTGAGTCAACTCTGGCGCGAGGCCTCGCAACCGTCGACTGGAGCGATGCACTGGTGTTTCTACAGGTGACAGTGCGTTTGGACTCAATGAGCGGCTCCCAGCGGGCGTGTGGAGCATCAGACAGGGTTGCGGCCCAGCACCTCCACCAGTGTCGCGGTACAACGCGAATAAAACACAGATACACCTTGGGACGACGAAAGGCAGCGTGTCCTGAACAGCTCAGTCACAAGATCGTCTTCTTCAGCCTCGAGAGAAGCTAGAGGCCCACTACCTCGTGCCCATTAAATGCCCCATCATCGTTACCGTCCACATGTAGACACGCGTCAATATATGTATGTATGTATGTATTAGCACGCAGCGCCACTCCCCTGCTTGTAAATGCAGTGAACAAACACACGTGTCGTATATACTTGCATCGCAATGCAAGATAAAATATTGCAGTAATATGTGGTACAAGCTCACATTGCCATCGGGCGTCAGAACGTGCGACTATCATAACGACTTTATGTTTTAGAGCCGTTGACCCACTACAAAATGGACACATGTTACTGCTGCCATTTCTTCAAGGCCACGTGACGGGTGCACAGCAAGTTCGAGATGATTTCGTGCACTATATGTTCGAAGAACACACGAGAGACAGGATATCACTATCGCTTTCAGCTCTTGAAGGTGAATCTCAATGGTCTCCCAATTTTTATTGGGTTAACTATCATCATCTTTATCTTTAGTTAACCAATAGTGAGCAGTGAGGCTTACCCAGTGAACAGGCGTGTGTGTGTGTGTGTGTGTGTGTGTGTGTGCGTGCGTGCGTGCGTGCGTGCATGCGTGTGTGCGTGTGTGCGTGTGTGCGTGCGTGTGTGTGTGTGTGTGTGTGTGTGTGTGTGTGTGTGTGTGTGTGTGTGTGTGTGTGTGTGTGTGTGTGTGTGTGTGTGTGTGTGTGTGTGTGTGTGTGTGTGCGTGTGTGTGTGTGCGTGTGTGTGTGTGTGTGTGTGTGTGTGTGTGTGTGTGTGTGTGTGTGTGTGTGTGTGTGTGTGTGTGTGTGTGTGTGTGTGTGTGTGTGTGTGTGTGTGTGTGTGTGTGTGTGTGTGTGTGTGTGTGTGTGTGTGTGTGTGTGTGTGTGTGTGTGTGTGTGTGTGTGTGTGTGTGTGTGTGTGTGTGTGTGTGTGTGTGTGTGTGTGTGTGTGTGTGTGTGTGTGTATTTTTTGGACAATTATAATGCTCTCACTTACTCATGGTTTGAACTACTGAAGCGTGTACGATATATTTGGTTTCCGTCCTTTGATTATCAAACACTCGTGAAACGCCCATATCGGGGTTGTCCTTGAGGTTTTTTTCTCAGGTGCACCGCGCATCGATTTGCCATTACAGAACCGAGAATCTGAACAAACATGCAGAAAAACGGAATCAGCCACTCACACAACGCCGGGTGCGCAAGTAGGAAAGTATTCCGGTGTGATCTGGCGTTGAAGAGGAATCGAACGGCGCACAGTGGACCAGTAATTTGCATACGAGAGGTATTTCTGATGGGGCGACACGTTGAGGAATGCACGGCACGTTCGTATGCATTGTGACGAAGGAAATTCAGTTTGCAGCGGCAGACCCAGTCGCCAGCGCAGGTGGAGGACGAGAAACGCGTGTCAATGCATCAGAAAACCTGTGAAGTTCGTCGGCGGACTAAATAAAGTTTAATGCAAACATAGGCCATACAGCCGCGCTGCCGTTTGCCATGCGACACTCCTTAAATGGAAATTTGGTTCTCTGGAGGACACATATAGGTAATTTTTAGGGGCGGAGCTCCTTAGGGTGTAGGTCGTTCCCTCCCTTATAGTAGTAGCAGTGTTAGTAGTAGTAGTAACATTAGTAGTATTAGTAGTAGTAGTAGTAGTAGTAGAAGTAGTAGTAGTAGTAGTAGTAGTAGTAGTAGTAGTAGTAGTAGTAGTAGTAGTAGTAGTAGTAGTAATATGTAGGCACCTCTAGTTTATAAATTGCTGTATAGATAGCGTTGTGTGTATATGTCCTGGAATTATTATCACTAGATGACGATAGTGGTTTTTGTATAATTGATCATTTCGTATCGTTGACAGACAGACAGACAGACAGACAGATGAACGGACTGATGGACGGATGGAAGAATGGATGGACGGA
Source organism: Rhipicephalus microplus (assembly GCF_043290135.1). Lineage (NCBI taxonomy): Eukaryota > Metazoa > Arthropoda > Arachnida > Ixodida > Ixodidae > Rhipicephalus > Rhipicephalus microplus. Next base: position 61,717,679 of record NC_134709.1, on the reverse strand, counting down.
CGCTTCGCCCTACGCATCATCATTCACTCGTGATTATGCTGTGATTTTTTTTTCACCATCGAGCACGTGTTTTGTCCTTGCGGGTTGTTTTTTTTTACAGAAAGAAGAGCTCTTTATATAGCGACAAATTATTGATTTAAAAAAAGGCAGCCATCTTTCAACTAAAGTATTCGCCATAGCGGTCTAGTGGTTGTGACGTTCGACCATTGACTCGAAGTTCACAGGATCAAAAACGATGGCGATGTGGTGCATTTTGATGGAAGCGAATGGTTATAGGCTCGTGTAATTAAGTACGTGGGTACTTTGAAGCACCCCAGGTGCTTAAATTTTCCTAAGCCGCTTTATGCGACGTGCCTTATAAAACATCATTGTTTTGGTGCTTAACACCTGAAGACTTATCGCTTGATCTAAAGCATGTTCTAGCCTTTATATTATACCGAGAACGCCCTATTTACGAGCGGAGCGTGAGAACATAAACTGTGCGCGGCAAAGTTAGATACGACGGCAACCTACATACTCCTACCACATCCAAGGGGAGGAGTCATAAATTATCACGCTGTGCAGCACAAAATAAACGCAATTTTTTCTGGCATAGAGCGGCTATACTACAGTGTTCATAGAGTTAATAAATATACTGACTCTGTTATATTAACTTCGTGGCAGTGCCACGCTTTTTTAGTCTCAACAGATTGTGAATAAGTTGAATGCACTGCAGCCACATTCGATCTGTTTCTATAGCTATGTGTTCTCTTTTCCAATATGCAATTCCAGAACGAGTATGCTTCCATGAATATGGCTTAGAAAACTGCCACAAAAGCTTCTCAGCTAATTCATAGAGAAAAGGCATATTATCAATAAGATCTGACAGACAGTCATGCTAAGGAAAGTATTGGGGACGTTATATAGGAAAATTATTATGTAAATATTAAGAAAAGCGGATTGAACGATAACTTGCCGCCGGCAGCGACCGAAGCGGCGACCTTCGAATAACGCGTCCGATGCTCTACCAACGCAGCTACCACGGCTGCTATCGCCCATTACACTTTATTGGGCATGTCGAACGCATTCTTCGCAGGTTGGGCTACTCACTGTTGGTCTGCTTCAGCATTGTGGCGACTTTGGCCAGTAGACTTCTACGGTTGTTCTCGGAATGGACGTTCTTCAGGATCTGTGCCATAGAGATGATGCTGTAAATCTTTTGGGGTGCCTGCCTTGTCTTCTCACTCACTTCGGCTTGGGAATGGCCAGACTCAAGTATTTGACTGCCAGACTGGGAGGTCTAAAGTCGTGTCACGTGGGTCCGCTCCCGCGAATGGGCAAATTAAACGGTTGCTCCTTGCTACTAATGCTACAATGAAACACGTGCACAGTGAACCGCGCCATTCGAAGTCTTTAGAGCCGTACGTCTGGGGGGTTTCACAGGCAAGTGCGTGTACGTTGTATAAAGAAAGAAATGTGCCTGACCTATGCACATGCAACGTGGTGCGTGTAGGAAGAACGAAGCACGTAAATTGTATTCTAATGCAGCAAAACAAGCTATACCTTCTTCACATTTCTCATAGAAACATTCCAAGACATTACACAATGGTCTTGACGAACAGTGTCACGATTATTCTCTGCTTTACTTTCAGTGCTGTACATTTTGCTATTATTCCCAATGAACCACAGAGTAACACATGATGGTGATACAAAATCCGAGGAATGACCCGACACTATGTCTCAGCTATTAAGCTACGATGGTTGCAAAGTTGCTTCGTTCAGACGATCCTGCGCGCGCATTGCGAAGCAGTTTCGGCTTCTAATGATAATAGTAATTGTTGGGGTATTACGCCCCCAAATCGACGATAGATAGATATATGAAGAACGCTGGCGCGGAGGTCCCTGGAAATCGTGACAATCAGGAGTTATTTTGCGTGCACTTAAGCCAGCGGGCACCTCGTAGTTTCGTCTCCACCGAAAATCCGGCCACCGAAGCAAGGATTCGATCCTGCGACTTCCGGCATTCAAGTGCCTTAGCCGCTGAACCACCGGCGGGGGCGTCAGCTACCGAAGAGCCTATAACAGCTGCACGAGTTCTTCGCTTCTCTTCTTCCTGGGTTACGCGTTTCTTTGTTGTCGCTTATTTGTCCGGGAATCGGTGAACAATGCACTATGTGGATAAACATGTGTCTTTGTTTATCCCGCATAACAACAGTACCACGTCTTTTCTCCACCCCATGTGTACATGCATACACAAACACACTGACTCCCCCCCTCTCCAACTTCCCTTCCTTTCATTCTGTATAAACGGACCCGTTCATCGTTGGCGGACAATGGCCGACCGCTCACTTAGCCCAGATGGACCGCTCGGGCCGGTGAACCCTTCGTGCGGGAAGAATTTATTGCCCGGCGATATTGCCCGGCTGCATTATGTACTAGAAGTGTGCGTGGCGGGCCACTTCCTATACGGAGATCTTTTTTTTTTGCCTGCCGGAACACACTTTTATAGGTTCCTCCTCACCGAAAACCGTCATTCCCCTTCCGCCAGATGCAAGCGGCCTCCGTATTGACCCAACGCTTCTTCTTTCTCGTGGAGTTTCTTTTGTACAGTGGTTAAACGCGAAATCCTTAGTAGCCTCGTCAAAAGCGAAAATTGACCGGCGTTCTCGTTGGTGGCGCCAACACCTGTGATGCAAAAAAAATCAACATCACGTGATGACATCGCCCTATTACCTCATCACGGCGTGAAATATCGTCAAAACGAATGACGACATCATGACATCACTATGGCGTGAACCTGATGTCGCCTGATCGCATAATCGCATGACCATTGTTTGGCCAAACGTGGACCGATTTCGGAGGCAGCACGAAAACAAGTTGGGGAGCCCCCGGTCACTGGGGCTGTCAGAAAAGCTATCGGTAGTGGTCGGCACAGCATGAATACATTGAGTGAGAAGACGAAAAAAAACTGAGGACATTATTCTCGAGTACTCCAAGAGGAATGCATACGAGAACCTAGATGGAGGAAGAATAAACTATATTATAGGAAACCAGCAGGTTTAGGGGGCCGGCCTAGACCTCTCATGAGGGGACGTCAAGGGCTTGCCTCGACGCCACCTCACGGGCGTGCTCGGTCGCCCAGGCTTGGTCGTCAAGAGCGGGGCTCCGCAGAGCCTCATGGAGCTTTGACGAAAGATTCGTGGTGTTAGTGTGTCTGTACTGTGCCTGGCACTCCCACAGCATGTGCGGAAGCGTAGCCCGGTGAGTGCCGCAGCACAGGCAGTGTGAGGTGCCTGTACACAGCTGAAAGCGGGCAGGTAAGGAATACGTGTTTGTTTGAAGTAGACGCAAAGTGGTTGCCTGTGCCCGGTTGAGCTTGGGGTGAGGTGGAGGAAAGGCTCGGTGTCTGAGGTAAAAATTCTTAACCATATTATTGTAGATAGTCAGGTTGTCCCTGGTGTCCATCTCGTCTCCAGTAGCTCCAGCGCGGTTGACAAAGCCGAGCGCAAGAAAGTTTTTTTTTTCGAACGAAGCTTCTCTTAACTAGGACAATTCGGTGGCGGAGTCCTACGCACCAGTGACTGTACACGAAAGCGTATCCCAGAAGCTGAGTCAATCACTGAACTTTTTGTGTGCACCATTGTCCTATAAATGATCATTTCCCTGTCACGCGCTTGTCGGTCATCAGCTGTTTCATATACGGCCATCTCGTGTTCTTTCATTAAGGTTGTCTTTCACATCACGTCGACACTTTCTTATTGTTGCCTGCCTATGAACGCTCCGACGCTTCTTTTGGCTTTTACCTACTAAAGTAGCTCTGGTAGGCATGTTGATGAATGTTTCGTTATTGGCATCGAGCAAGAAATCGGTTATGAAAGTAATAAAGCTAAGTAGCACATCACGAACGCGCAAGCAAAGGGTCACCTGATCTTTTTTACCTGACTGGACGAGGGCGCTTCAATTTTAAACGTGATAGCGTTAAAAAGTTCGTTTCACGAAAGTTCGGGCGACGGCGTCGTTTGTTGTGAGCGGAAAATCTTCATCTTATCCGCGAGCAAAAAATTTGTGAAAGGAGCAAATAAAAAAAGTATTAAAAATTTCCGGGTCTGAGTGAGGATAGAACCTATGCTGTTTGCATGGTAAGCCGTCGTTCTACCGCACAGCCATGCGTCTGCTTGAAAATAAAGTTAAAATAACTTTTCATGCTTGACCATTCAGTAAAAATAACCTTCATGCTTTACAGACACATGCGTCTTGTATACAGGCTTCACAATACAAATTGTAATATCGCTGTATGGATGGTGCAAGCTTACATTGCCACTGGGCGTCAGAACACGTGGTTGCAGTAACAACTTTGTAAAACCAGTCATACATCAGGCACAAACACTGTGAAGTGCATGTAATATCGGCAGTGCTCCGGTGTGTGCGGTGGGAGAAAGACGAAAACGCTAGCGCACGTGCAAGAGGACGCCACCGTGGGGAACTTGGAAGGGAAAAAAAAGAACGGGGCAGATAGCGATGGGCGTTCTACGGGGTCAGGTGTCACAGAACGAGCGCTCAAAAAGGGCGCGCCGCCAAATTCCCGCGACGAAACGCCGGAGTGACGCCGCGAGGTCAAAAGAAAAAAGAGAAAAAAGAAAACAAGCTGCCCGGGCACGCTCCCTCTCCTCTCGGAAGCGTGGCTTCGCCGACGAACCTCCTCACCCCACATCGGCGGCCGAGCAAGCTTTCGAAATTTCTAGAAGGAAAGAGGCGTGGTCATGCCGGGTTGAGTCATCCATCGCAGACGGCCTTCGAGCCGTCTCGTCTTCTACCCAGCTTTCGCTGCGTATAGCGCCGACGAAATGACGAGAACTTTCTGGAATCTCACGCGGAGGGTATTTAATCGAGCAGCCGAGGTGAGAGATCAGGAGAAGACGGAAGGTAGCGCCAGAGCGCGTAGGGATTCCGCCGTGTAGTCGGCGAAGGTTTTGTCCGTAGGGACAAAGCAGGAGAAGAAGAGGATTTCCACCTGAGGGGTGAAAGCTAGAGCTACAGGCAAGAGCGTGTGTCTACCGCTTTCGAGCGAAGACGCGTGGCAACAGCTGCGTGTGTGAAGCCGACGTGTTTCCGGCGAAGAAGTTTGAAGCTTGGAGAGTGGCCAATTGAAGACGCGAGGTTTCCTGGAAGAGAAACTTCGGCGAGGTTTCCTGGAAGAGAAACTTCGAGGGCAGCGGAACGACAACAACGCTGGACTTTGAGTGAGTGATTCTCGGAAGAGTATCATCCAGACTTTTGTTCCAAGAACTTTGGACTGAATAGGTTTCCTATCTCTTTAGTCTTTAAAAGTCTTGGTTGTTCAATCCATGCGACTGCATTGTAGTGTGTATTGTTGTCTGTGTCTGTTGTTTCGAGTGTGGCTGATTGTACTGTGTAGTACGTTGTTTGATTGGTGACATATTGTACTCAACTATTGTGGAGTGTGCATACTTGTGTATTGTTTTCGATCTACCATTAGTTAGAATATAATTTTGTTTGTTTATCAACTCTCGGCTCTTACTTGTTCTTTGGGCCACAGCCGGCGTCCGCTGGCGCGCCAAAAAGGACCACTTCTAAATTGTCCACGCTTTCGTGGTGCGGTTCGGGGGGCCGATATTTCGACCCTTGGAATTAGCCCGGTGATCGCCTCCCTAATTAACGGGACCTGTGTGACATCAGGTTACTGGACTGGGCCCGAGGGTCGACGCCTGGAACGCGGTCCACGCGTTGTTGCGACGGGCTCAACGTGGCCACTGCCGTCCCCTGTCTGCCACACCTTTCTTCATAAAGTCTTCCTCAGCAAGCCACCAGTAGGCCACTCTAAGCCACTCTGCAGCTATCGTATCGGCACCACGTCATCGCATCAGCCAAATTACTCGACTCCCCGATGGGTGAGGCTGTGTCGGCTCAAAGACACTCTCTGTAAAGACGCGATTGTCGAGAGGCACTTTGTTTGTATTTGTTTGGTTTGCTGTCTACGTCTGTGTGCTCGTAACTTTTAATGTTTTTTTTTATAAAATGCGGTTCTAAACCTGCAAAACAGCCTCGCCATTTTCTTATGAACATTGTCGTCAGTGGCCAAAATAAGTCCGTATGATATAAACATTCAATGAACCCCATAAGAAACGTTACTGCACGAATTCCCTTAAAAGACGTAGTGTGTGTATCATAAGTTTGAGAATATTTTACGCGCATAATCGCTCGTGGTTTAAAGCCCGCTACCCATTGCACAGATTGCAGCCATACGTGAAAGCTTCACACAAGCCACTTTCAGCTTTATCAATTTCATTGCAATAATCCAAAATGAAAACTTTGCGAGTAATAGCAAGCAATATAAAAGTATGAACTAAGTGATTGATGTACGCACAAGGCACAGAATATCGCTATCGCATTTGACCTGTAAAGTCGAAGCTGAATGGTAACCCCGATTTTTCTTCACGTGGCTGCCTGATTGCACTGAAAGATCGCTAAACAAAAATACTGAATCCGGCCTTAAAATGTATTCTTTTCACATGGCTATTGCGAAAGAACAAAAGTTTTAGGTAGCGCGTCGTAAATTTTGTGCTGATGCAATACCTTCAACTCAGTGTATCATCATGAATTTGAAGATAATACCGGTGTCACACTGCCCCTTTTGATCGCAATAAAGGCTGATCTGGATTGACTTTTCATGATTTTAGTTGCCTCCTTTACGCGAGCTGAGCTGCAGAAGCCATAGCCAATCACCGTTGAGAAATTTGATCCTGATGAGACTTAATCGCGACCAGCTCTACAACGTGTGACACAAGTATAACTTTCTGCACTTCAGCAGTCACGGCTCAATCAGAAAAAAAATTGTGCAGCTCGCTAAATATTTAATTGGCTGTTTACCGACTGAGGTTTACCAGGGTAGGGGCAAACATGATTAGAATTAGTGGCCTCAAGGTCACAGGATGCGGGAAACTGAAACCGGCATGACTACCTTTTTTATATTAGTAGATCGAACATTCTCTCACTGATTGACTTTGTACCTAATGAGGCAAAATGCGTCGTTCTTTATGCTTTTTTAAGCTACTTTTTTGGCGCGGTCAGCAGTATATATGCGCTGCTGTTCGAAGATCTCTCTCATCGATCTTCAAATGCGTTTGTCCCATGCCTCATGATTATGTTTTACTCCTTCGAACAACATCCTCGTGTGATAATACCACCCATCGTATTAACGCAATTGGAAGTCGACACCAATGAAGTTCGACCCTTCCCCCCCTATTATCATATGGAAAAATGAAGAAACAGAAAAAGAAACGAAAGGGCGTACGCGCTACTGATAAATGAAATTTATTTATGGTGTCGCTGAAGAAGAAAAGCTCGACTTCTAGTGCGCCAAAGCGGCTTTATGACAGTGCTTAAGAGACAGGCTGTAATCTTTTTTCGGAGCGATAAGCGGGATCAATTAAAAAATAAGATCACTCTAACCGGTATATGTCACACAAACTGGGTAAATACTACTACACACAAGTTCCACCAAAACGAAAGAGTGCCACAGTTAGACCAACAAGAGGCCCCGAGTACGCACAGTGGGGCTCGACCCCGGGTTCGCTAGGTGCCAGCCCAATATTCTACCACTGAGTCACCTTGGTGCTTGCGACTTGCTGGCAAACTTGCCTTAGGCAGGCTTGATGTCGGAAAAGCGATCGCGGTAATATGACTTATAAGGCGTTTTAAAACAGCGCAAGAAACACTGGTCGTCGCACAATGCGAATAGCGTAACGAGTGGGCCGTCCAATGCTCCGAGCCATTACAAAAGCTTGTTCTTGTTCCCCTATTAACTGTGGCGCATACCAATTTAAACGATAATTTTTCATCGTCATCAGCCACTGCTGAACAATTGGCACAGTATTCCTAGCAGGTGTTCAGCGGATGCCGTGCTTCTCAGAAAAATAACGAAAAATATCAGGGCGAATGCCGGCCTACTACCCCAAAATGTTATTATTAATGCATGGTAGGCATCAAGCAAGTGCGCTTGCAGCAGTTACGCAAAGGGTGTTTAAAATAGGCTCTGTAAGGCCGCTATTCTAACTTTCGCTGCGACTGTGCTGCGCCTTCCGTGCAGGTATGAAGTTTTTTTTTCTTTAACTAATAACTACAACCTCAATACGCCGAGACTCAACATTGAAAAACCATACCGCCATCTAACTAAAGCCTAGCAACGACTGAGTAACAACCCAGAAACAAGTTGTATCGCCTATTTAAGGTCTAGAAAAAAAAACTAGAAGCAACCAGATTGTTTCTCGGATTTGTACAGTTTTCCCGTTTCAAGATTTGAGCGTCAGAGTAAAAAGTCCGCAACTCTTTTTTTTTCTACCGAGGAATGCCCTAAAGAAAGAAAAGTAGACACGGCACCTTCACTCATTCTCGAACTGTTCAGCGCAAAAAAAATCATAGACAACGAACAGACCACACGAGGACCAGCACTGACTTCCAAGCACTGCTACTGAGACGCACGTATATACATGTTACAGAAAGTAGATAAGATCACATGCGTATAAAAGAACACGGGCAAAAAAACAACAAAGAACAAAGGCTGCAAAACACCACGTGATTACCCTGGAACACCAAGTACCGAAGAATGGAATATGACGCTTAATAATGAAATAGAACCCTTTACTTCACTCATTGGCTATTTCATATATCTTAGCAGTTCTGACTGGTATTAACAGGCTGGTCTCAGAGGGCAAGTGAGTGGGTTATGCTTACAGGCTTGAATGCAACAAAAAAAATTCTTTTGAAGCATCATTAAAAATATGTGGTGCATCTTGTTGATGAATACAGCTTCTTTCGAAAAATGTAGCCACTTCTCTTTGGGGCAGTTTAACCAGTGGCACCAGAGCGTACCCTTCGAAAACGCGACCCACTCAAGCATCGCGTGCCGGCGCAGCTGAAATTTCGTTTAATCGCACTCTATTTAACCCCTCCTACCCCTCCTATTAAAAAAAAAACTTAAGTTTAGTTACGTGTAACGAATACTACGAGAAGGTGAACACAGCTCCACGATCCGGATAACACCAACACCCGCTTATCGGTTTTACAAGCTGCCTCGCAGCGAAAGCGTCGGTCAATTCGCGAGCAACCAACCAAGCTTCACAGAGCGTGCGCAACAATAACGCATTCACCCTGTGCCCAATCAAAAGGCGATGTGATGGAAAGCGGGCCGAGGGGGGGGGGGGGACAACGGAACGGGTGCAGGGGCAGGCAATTAGCTAGGCGAAGCAACTCGCCGTCGATCCCTTTCAGCGAATTTGAAACTCCCTTCCTCAAAACCGGAATCGCGGCCACACGCGAGAGGCCCAAAGCAAATGAACGAGTGTGCAACGGAGCGCGAATTGCAACCGGGGTCTGCCGGCGCTTTGTGCGGAAAGACTCGGAGCGGGGCGCAGCAGAACCCGGGTCCCAACCGCGTTCGCGGATTCGGGACGGGAAGCGATCGATGGGTGCTGGGTATAAGGCGTCCGGATGCGGAGGAGGACTTTCCCGCCCGCCCCGCACCAGATGCGCATCGCGAAACGATGATTTCTTTGCGAGGGAAGAGTTTGGCGGAGCGCTAACTGTGACGTTAACGAAGTGGCGGCGAGCGCAGCGCAGGCGTTAAGGAGGTAATGCGCGCGGGCGTGATCCCCGTTGCCTGAAAAGCACCGAGTATGAGAATACATGGGCAGTAAAGGGGATGCAGTGAGCGCCGGCTGGATCGTCTCGGTAGAAGCCTCCGGTTCCACTGCTAAAAAGAGTAAAAAGAGCTCGCTTCTGCTTGTCAAGATCGCCAGTTTTAGTGACGGGCCTGTAGAGCGTGCTTCACTGAGATGCGCACACGGTAAAGGAGAAGCAAAACAAAAGCACAGAACTCTCGTAAGAAACGCACCCACTGTGGGCAAAAAAAAAAGGAAGGAAAATTTTCCATCCTTTTATCCTGCGACTTTCTAAGCATTTTTCGGTGCACATACAGGCTAGCTTCCTCGATATGCCCTAATCCTTGTCTTACCATCTGCCCTCCTCTCTTTTGCACCAAAGAACCAATCTTCTCCACATGACGTTTGCGTAATGCGCAAAAGAGCAGCGCTAACAATCACCGTATTTGATGTAAGCGTTGATTTGTAGCGAGCTCCTTTCTAGCTTTCGTCGTCCCTTCTCTTCCACAAATCCTCACGTCTTTTCATTGCTTCAATCTGCTTAGGCGTCTTTTGCACGTCTGGTTTATTACTGTCTTCAAACTAAAACCTTCCACATCCTTATGGAGTTCTTTCTTTCTTTCTTTCTTTCTTTCTTTCTTTCTTCCTTTATTTCTTTCTTTCTTTCCTCCTTCCTTTCTTTCTTTCTTTCTTTCTTCCTTTCTTTCCGGCAGACATACTCGCGCCATGCCATATTGAACTGTTATATTCTCTTTTCGTCTCTACAAGAATGGGAATGTCAAGCTTGAAAAAAAAAAGAAACTGCCGATCCCGCTGCACATACGCCGGTTCTCTTCACTGTCGTAGTTTTCTGGTGTCATTTCCGGTCTTTGTCGCGCACTTCGCGAAGCCTGTCTCATGCTTCCCTGCCCCTTCACTCTGTCTCTCGCCCTTTTCTTGCTGTTTCCCATCCCTTTTGTGCGACCGTTTTCTCTTTCTTTGGCTGGGTGTGCGTGTGTGTGTTCCTTAAAGCGGAGTCTTTGTAGTTTCCTAATGTCTTCTACTCGTTTTTTAGTCCTCTGCTACACACGCTCTGTTAATCACTGACGCACTGCCTCTGTTTGTTTCTTTCTTTCAGTTTTTTTTTTCATTGATGGCAGAGCTCTCGCTCATTCGAGTGTAATGTTTAACCCGTCGTCACTAACCCGGACATTTTTTTTTGTTCCATTTTTGTTTCTTTTCAAAACTGCGACAGATTTTCCCCATTGTTTGCTTTAGAGCTGAAACTGACAGCGTAGCGCGGAGTGTTTCGACTAAGAAATACTGGCTGCAGCTTGATACTGTACACAAAAGGAACAGAAGCAATTTTGTACAAATCTTTCGGTTGTCGGTATTTTTTTTCGCTGTTTTTCAGCTTTAAGGTGGTTTCGAGATGTGATATCGGGGCGACAAAGATGCCTGAATAAGTGTTGTTAGGAGAAGAAATACAATGGGTGTTCGCGTTTGTGGGGTTTCAGTCTGTGGATGGAATTGGCTACTACTTCTTATCACTGGCCTACCAAAAGCGGCGACTGCCTGAATCTTCCCGTGGGAGTTGCGGAAAACGAAGCGTTGAATTTTAAAGCCGCTATGTCATCGATTTATCGCGTCGGTTGATTTATCTACGGCGCATCCGGGAAATTCTTCCGACTACGGCTGATAGGGTTTTAGAAAGAATGCGTGCACCGGTAGGACTAGGATTTCTCGCAGTTCAGATTGCAGTTCAGAGGTGACGTGAGGTGTGTATATGCTTGTGTAGGTGTGTGTGTTTTCCTTGAATGTTTGTCTTCTTAATTATGTTGGGCACGAAAAGCTAGAGTTGTAGGGCCTCTGAAATATTCCCCCTCATGTGCTGGGTTTTAGAATAACTAACAGCCAGTCGATTTTCTTTATCTCGTAACAAAAACAATATCAGGAATGGTAGAGCCCTTCAAGATCACATGCCAGCTAGCTACCCTCTGTGTTATGCCTCCTACCCTTTACGTCCTTCCAACTCCTATAAAGAATATAAGGCAAAGCAGTCGTTTTGTGTTGCGTAATAGCATAAGCACCAACTTATACGGGCTATATTTCAGGCCCAGATAGCTCAACTAATATGAAAAGTGACCATCGGCAGTTGTGGCAACTCGACTTGGGCTAAAGATAATCATCACGCCAGAACATCACGATCTGACGTGGTCACAATGCATCACCGCTTGCTCATAGGTGGACCGACCCCAGAGGCATGGCTGATGCAGAAAGCTTGCACTACCTCTCATCTCGGAGGCAATGCAGAACTACGGCAGGTGTGGAACGCTTGCACTGCCTCTCACCTTTGAGGCAATGGAGAACCACTCTAGGTGCCGGAACACTCTTGGTGCCTTAGAGAAGAACAATGCATTTTGAAAGGATAAAAATGAATTTTGCCCTTGAGTTGATTCAGGCGAATGCTTTAAAAAACTCAGTGAGTTCTCCATACTCTGAATAAACCAAATTGATTTGGAGAGTTCAGTCATTACACCTTGCATTCCTGCGATGGCTGAACGAAAATACTAATTATTGTAGGCGCGTGGTGCTGCTTGGGACATTGTATAACTTATTCACGTACGAAGTTCAGGACAGCGATCAACACTTGCGGCCTGAATTGCCAATACGTACCAAAAACAATTGCCCGAGTTTGATTATTTCAGTCATGAGTCAACTTCTTCGAAACTTGGATTATTAGTCACAAACCGAACTCAGTCAGCATTCGCCGTGCGTTGTTTAGTATGAAAACATGTTCTTGGCACCCGATTAAAAAACTAAAGACCTTGTCTGCCATTAAACGTACTGCTGTTACATTAGTCACTTTTGTTAGCAGCATTTTCCAGATTCATCTGAGTATCGAGTTGAACGCTCACGAAGACGGCAAAAGTTTCAAGAGTGCCTGTGCGGGCCTTCAAACAACGCGTGAAGGTAACTAAGCCATAAACCTTAACATTTCTCACCCATGGTCAGGTTAGGGGCCACAGTTGGGCCTATTATTTTAAATCAATAGGTGGTTTTAATACGCAGCTCGCCATGAAAACAATGCTTGTTTTCGCATCGTTGCTCTAACTACGCTGCCCGACGGTGCAATCTGTAATCACACATTCGGCTTGCCAAGAGAAGCCGCAGACGCTGAGCAAGTTCTGCGACTGATTCGAGAACAATGGCTACATTGCACTCCGTGACAGTTGTATCCAATCGGAATACGGAATAATGAATGCGTGCATGGCTGCGCTTTGGGTTCAAGCTTATCTCGTAGCTTGCTCGCTGATAACGACTTCTTTTATACCTTATGTACCGATTTCGAAATCAGAAACCTTGAACATGGATCATTCTATATGTGTATATCACGTGCACAAAACAGTTAAAATTTGGTTACAGGCACCGCCAATGATGACGTGAGGCTTAATTGAAGTACAGAAAGTTAGATGGTAGCGTTGGTAGCTTGACGCCTATGATGGCATGATAGTTTGTATAGAAGAAGGCAACAAGGTCAAGCTATTCATTGAATTCCGTGCCAGGCTGAGGTGGCCGCGCCACGAAGAAGGAGCGGGGAGATTGAAACGCAAAAGAATCCACGTGTTTCATGCAATGTTTTTGGCATTAAAGGTTATCTGTTGTTTTACTATCAAACTGATACATCATTTAGCCCCCTTCCTTTAGTCACACACACAACCAATCCTATGAGCCGCCGTGTGATCTTGTGGTTCAAGCGCCCTAAAGGGCCATTAAACAGGCTTCGACTATTTACAGCAAAAACTGTTATGGTATCACAACACGCGTCACGTGTGCCGTAATTGTGCGCCACCATCGGTGTCCGTAACCACCATCACGCAAATTTGGAAAAACTAATTAAAAATAAAAGCATAAAAGATGCAAGATTGATTGATATGTGGGGTTTAACGTCCCAAAACCACGAGATGATTACGAGAGACGCCGTAGTGGAGGGCTCCGAAAATTTCGACTACCTGGGGTTTTTTAACATGCACCCAAATCTGAGCACACGGGGCCTACAAAACTTCTGCCTCTATCGGAAATGCAGCCACCATAGCCGGGATTTGATCCCGCGACCTGCGGGTCAGCAGCCGAGTACCTTAGCCACTAGACCACCACGGCGGGGCAAATCGCATTATTGCGTGTAAAACAGCAAAAGAACAGCCAGGCATTATCTAATACTAATTGTGGAATGATTAGGTCTTCCAATAGTACGACCACATTACAATAGCGCTTGGCATATTTCTTCAGCGTCGGCAGCCATAGCATATGGCTGTCGACAGCCATAACATTTCTAGGAAAAAAAAACGATAATTCCATTTGAATACTGTATCGGGAATCACACCTTGTTGACAGTTAATGCGTTTATGTACATCGGTCTCACAATAACGCATAACCTAAATTGGCACACACATATTGATTATGTTTGCTCTAGGGCCTCACAAAAATTGTACATATTAAAAAAAACTGCAGGTTGCTAGTATAGACGTAAAACTTTTTGCTTTTAAATCTTTCATACGACCGATACTGGAATATGCCAGTATTGCCTGGAGTCCCCACCAAAAAGTGCTTGTAAATAAGCTTGAACGCATACAACGGCTTGCAGCTCGCTTTATATGCTCGAGATATAAGCAGAACGACTCAGTCACAGAAATGCCACAACTATGTGATCTGAAGACGCTCCACAAGCGCAGACGCAAAAATGGATTAAAGTTTCTCTTTCAATTATTAGAAGGTGAGTTTAAAATTAACAGAAATGACTACATAGAGCAACCTGGGAAACGAAGTGAGAGGGCAAACCACACACGAGTACTGCACCCTTATTTTGCACGAACGAAGGCATACCGTCATACTTTTTTCCCCGATGTCATTTAAGATTGGAATGGGTTACCGAGTAACATAGTCAATGCAGGTGATGTTAATGAATTTGAACATTTACTTGATTTACAATTATGTGATTTATTGTAAATATTATTGCGATTGTTATTTGTTGCATAGGGAATCAGGGTGTTTGTTTTTCGTTTGAAATGAATAGCTTTCATGGATTTGTATATATGTATACCTGGTTTATCATTGGGAGATTTATAGTTATATTTTCAATTTGTTTGTACAGTGTGTCATACCTTTCCTGTAATGACCCTCAATAGAATGTTGACAGCATTTATAAATAAACAAATAAATAAATAAATAAATATAAAAAGTGGCACACAATTGCTTGTGAGTGTGTAGCGGGTACAACGCTTCTCCGAGGAATGACGAAGGATGGCATAATAAATGCCTTCCTATCACACAAAAATTAGATGATTTATGGCGAAGTGGGTACCCTGCAAGTGTGCTTGTAGCAAGTAAAGAGTGCTTCAAAAAGCTCCTAAGGCCGCTTTTCTAACTTTCGCTGTTCTTTGCTGCACATTTCACGTAAGCCTGTCGATTGTTTACACCCTCTTAAGAAGCTCGGCAATATTGTCAAGGGTTATAAATTACAGGGGCTTTATTAAAAAACACGGACAGTGGGAATTTTAGAAACGCTTGCTTGCTTGCTTGTTCCTTTCTTTTGTGGCTCTCACCCACTAAGGGGGATTGGCCAAGTGGGTGAGAGACGCTCTCAGAGGAGGCCGCTAAGATTGTCGTCTTCTTCACTCTGCTGCGCTGCGCCTCTCGAGCAAATCCGCGTTCTTCGTTGTCGTCGCTATCTCGCCGCTAAATGCAGCTATGCACGCGGCAATATTTAGAGTAGAGTGCACTGATCACGTTTTCTGAACATTACAGCGAATATTACCTCTACGTCAAAAAACACTTCCTGTTATTCATTGATGCACCTGACTGATCCTCCTTTAACGCGCAGGGACGCAAACTGGCCGGTGGGCGACTTGACGTATAGGATGCAGCTCGGCGACTGGTCTAAACCAGTCAGGACGGTGGGCTACGCCTTCTCCTCTCTGTGGGGAGAAAAGGGGGCGAGGCCACGAGAAAATAATAATAATAATAATAATAATAATAATAATAATAAGAAGAAGAAGAAGAAGAAGAAGAAGAAGAAGAAGAAGAAGAAGAAGAAGAAGAAGAAGAAGAAGAAGAAGAAGAAGAAGAAGAAGAAGAAGAAGAAGATCAACAAACTAAAATGTGGGAAAACCGAACTTGTGTTTCTAATAAGAACACCACCGGTGAGGAAACAAACTAAAGGCAGGAACAACACCAGTGATTGTTCAGTACCTAAACTTCCATGGTTTTCATGATTGTTGGGAATGTGGCTACGCGTTGGCGCAGTAATTATTTTTATTTCTGCAGATCTGCAGCAACCGTAGAAAACCCGTTCGAGTGCCGCTTCTGGAAAGATAAATTGCGCTTGTTCCTGCGCGCCGATTACTTAATCACTAGGTGTGTGTGTGTGTGTGTGTGTGTGTGTGTGTGTGTGTGTGTGTGTGTGTGTGTGTGTGTGTGTGTGTGTGTGTGTGTGTGTGTGTGTGTGTGTGTGTGTGTGTGTGTGTGTGTGTGTGTGTGTTTGCGCGGGTGCGTGCCTAAAACAAGGTCTCAATTAGGAGACACCCAAAGACTCCTTGTCGATGGCCCAAGAACAACGGTGTGACAACCGTACACGTCTGGAAGTCACGTCCGGCCACGTTTAAGGAGCGAGTGGTCGACAGCATCGCGATAGAAAACGAGAAGTAACACCCCCTACGCAGACTCCTTTCGCTGTTTACTTGTCACGTCACACCACGTGCGGACTGTCAAACCGGCGCATGTTTCTTTTGCTGTTTTACTTTTCTGCCGGTATAGTAACGTGAACAGCCTGTCATTTTTTTCTTTTTTTGTTTATTGCAGTACAAGTATCAAGTAAGTACAAAAGCAGGGTACGTGGTGGTAGTGTCTGTCAGCTCTCATTTTTTTTTATTTGATATTTTTTCAGTCGAAGTGAGGAGCATTTGACACACTTTTCCATCGCCCTCCGGGACGCAAACATTGCGTATTGCCTGGGCAGTGCTAACGGATGAACGTTCTCCTGATTGTCGTTTCTGTCACAACCAAAAAGCGTCAGTGATGCGTATTTTTGCGTCATGTCACTGAGGTTACCAAGATCTAGACTTTCTGACTGAGCTTTCTCAAATGCGCACTGTATCGAGGCAAACGTATCAAGGGCCATGACACGGTGACAAAATTTGTTTCGGTTATCAGTATAAGATAGGAGGGAAGGGTTTATAGTGTCGAATAACATTGCGATAAAAAGGAGCAAAAAATATTCCAATACAAAGTAAGTTCTGGGAGTCGCTGGCTGTAAAATTCGCCCGCCATCACCGGTGACCGCCATTTTGCCGCGGCATGGGCGATGCCATGTGTTGCAGTGTTGTAGCCGAGAGGGGGGGGGGGGGTTAAGCCCCCTTCGATCTTTAAATTTTTTCAGTATTCAAGCACATATACGAACGCACGCACGAACATACATTAGTTAGATATGATTGAACATTTCGCCCCCCCCCCCCCTTCGAAAAAATTTCTGGCTACGCTCTTAATGTGCTGCGCGGAGTGAATGAAGCCGTCGCGCTTTACTGAAGTTTTAGTTTCGGAAAAGTCTGAAAACTGCGAAATGAGCTTAACGAGCGTAAATAGCTCTAACTACTATGCTACCACGGTGGGTCACCCAAGAATGCATCCGTCTAAAAATTCATACCGGGAGCCTAGACGGGTGGAAAGGGAGGTTGAACTTTTTTCCCGAAATTGTTTATTGTGCTTGAGCATACACGCACGCGTACACATACAAACATACATGCACGTGCTAAAAAAGGGGCCACCCCCCCCTTTCTTTAATTTCCCTCCAGCCCATGAAAATTTTGGCTGCACCCCTATCGCATTACACCCGTGGATTCGGAAATCGGATAATTTAGACGCGTTCTTTAGACCCGGTATATCTATGCATCAATCAACCGCATCGAACTCTATCGTTCATTCGGTCATACTTTCACACGAGCCGGTCAATTCGGACAATTCTCGGTGCTCGCTGAGCACGAAGAGCCTCGAATGAGCGCCGCAACATTGAAAACAGCGTTAGTGGACAAACCAATCGAGGTGCCGCAGCATACATTAGCATCATCATGAAAGCTAACCGTATGGTTACGACGGTGACGACGTTTGCGGCTAAATTCAGTTTAGCCTGTTTTGATATATATTCAGGAGAAGGGTGTCTTTATTCGATAAATAAGAATTCGGCTAATTCATTATTACATTTTTTTTTGCTGCATCGGAATTACCGAGTCGTTTGCATATAGAGTACAAACAAGATTATACTCGATGTCGATTGAGCTTTCGTCGGACCAGAAAAACTGTGTATTAACCAGATATCTAACCATATAAAGTATCAAGAAAGCTTTAACTAAATGTTTAGCTCATTAATGTACTTTTAGTTTCTTGAGGAGGATACGTAAATTTAGTAAATATTTTGCACAAGCGCTGTACAAAACCTCATATTTTGCCGCTTGCCACATCCTTCCAAGTATGACCGCCCCACCGCGGTAATCTAGTGGCTAAGGTACTCAGCCGCAGACCCGAAGGTCGCGGCATCAAATCCCGGCTGCGACGGCTGCATTTTCGATGTAGGCAAAAATGCTGTCGGCCCGTGTGCTCATACTTGGGTGCGCGTTTAAGAAACCTAGGTGGACGGAATTTCCGGAGCCCTCCACTACGGCGTCTCTCATAATTATGTGGTGATTTTGGAGTGGAAAAGCCCACACATCGGTCAATTCCCAGTATGAACACACAGTGATTTCACACTTGCACCAAATGCACTAAACTGAGCGAAACTGAATTTACTGAGTCGTCCCGATAAAGTGACCGTAAGTTTTCCAAACTGAGCCAGAGTCAAAGCTACTGCGGCTTAACCTCGGGGCCACCGATATCACTATGCTATTTACTAAAAATCATTCCACTGACAAAACAACGCTCGCGCGTATGACCTAAGGTTGGTGCCGACGCAGCTTCAATTGCGGAAATTGGCTCGATCGGAAAAACAGTAGCTGCAAAGTGCTTCAGTGAATAATCGGCCAACTTGAACATACTTTAACTGAGCGCATGACGACGTGGACGCAAGGGAAGACGAGACGCACCGCAGCACTCGTCTTCTCTTCCAGAAACGCTGCTGATATCTCGTTTCAGGAGGAGCGTGGCGCGTAATTTAAACAATGTTTAGGCTTAACTGCGAATGAGTTGCTACGGAATGTGTGTCACTTGTGGTTTTGAACAACGCTGAATGAAATCTGGGAAAGTAGCCATAAATATTCGAACGAATATTGCTATTTTCGCGCTTCACGTCCAGGATAGAGCACGTGAACGGTGGAAGCGCATTGACACTTTTCGTCAAGGATACTTCAAAGCAAAGGCCCGTGTACTCAGATTTGGGTGCACGTTAAAGAACCCCAGGTAGTCAAAATTTCCGGAGCCCTCCACTATGGCGTCTCTCATAATCATGTGGTGGTTTTGGGACGTTAAACCTCACAAATTATTACTTTAAAGTAATACACTTGTCCCACGAGTACACATGCACTTTTTTCCGCAAGCAGTCGTTTGGAAAGTTGAAAGAGTGTTTGCCTCACAGACACGCGGCAACTACCATCTGCCTATAGTGTTTTCTTCAGAACGCACTATCAAAAGAGGGGCACTAGCTTTCAAAGCAAAACCAGTCAAAACAAAGTTACGTACGCTGTTAACGAGTTTGTACTCTTAAGGATGCTTTGCGTGTCTCTAACTAACACCCTAAGATAAGGGTGTTTCGGCAACTCATAACACCCGTGTCATTGGTGTCTTGTTGGAATACGACCGCTTCAGGGATCGATGCTGTTTCGGTGCTTTCAGTTTTCTATACGCGAGTTAGGTGTTGCGAGCACAGCAAGTTTACGACCCATAATCTGATGTCCTGACAAGATAGCGATCGTGCCCTTGGAATGACGCAACCCCCTTTCCCCCACCCGGCCCACCTCTATTCATTTCCATCCCTCCATGCTATATACGAAACAAGAGCGGCGCGTTTCCTCTCTGCTTGAGTAGCAATCGACGGCAAGCCTTGCGCGCCGCAGACGTTATGGCATGGTATCTCCGTACGACGGATCCGACCAGTTAGTCTCGCCTCGGCTCGAGAGCGAGCTAAAAACCTGCGATTCGCGGGGTGATGTTATCGATTTGTTTTTTCTAGTCAAATTGAGGGCAAAGCGGCGCAAAAAAAAAACGTCGAAAGTGTTCGTAATATTGCTATCGAAATAAAAATACAAAAGAATCATTTTAGTTCACACTGGTGGCGCTAATCCTGAACAAATAATGCCATTGGGTAGCGTTACTTGTTTCACTTCATTTCCAAATCTTTCTTATATTTCTATCTCTTTCTTTGTTTCTTGGTTCTGCTTGTTTGCCTATATTTGTTTGTTTAATGTTTCTTTATCCCTCTATTTCTCTTTCGCGTTCTAGCAGTTTTTCTGTCCTTCCCTATCATCTGGTTTCTCCCTCCATTTATCCTTTTCTGTCTTCCTGCTTATTTATCTTACTTTCTCTCTTTCTTTCATCCTTACTCTGGTTTGTTTTTATCCTATTCGTTTATGTTCTGTTTCTCTTTTTTTCAGTGTCTTCTTCTGCCTTCTTAACATTATCAATCTATTCTTTTTAATACTCTCTACTTAACCCTCCTTTTTATGTCATTTTCTCGCTCCATTTCTGTTTCAGGCAGCTCACGTGCTCCACTTCACCGAGCAGAGTTGTCGTTTCACGCTGCCACCTTTTGGAGCTCTGATACAGTGGGCGCGACTCATCGCTGGAGACGTCCTAGGGACCCCGGACTAGGGGTTCTTCCCATGCCCTCATTCTCCATGCTTTTGTGAATAAAGACGTTTTTCCCTCTCTCTACTCGGCAGTGGGGATGGTCCGATTCCCATGGTGTCTGGAGTGCTTGCACGACGAAGCACATGTTACCGCGTACTGAGGATGTCACCCGCATACGTGGTCAAACGTCTGTGTAGTTTTTGTTATATTTTGTAGTCCCTACTCTGAGGACATATTGTTAATCAGGTTAAACACCTTCGTTTCTGAAAAAAAACGAAGTATCATTCCACTCTGTAAGCTTGTGTGCAACGAAACATTGAAGCACATGGCACAGATATGACATGGCAGAGGCCAGTTTTGTGTGTAGGGCCAGGTTATTGTCGGCCGAGCTATGAACGGTAAATACGCATTATCTTTTGCAGTACTTCATTAAGGGGACTAGTAAATGTTCTAGCCCTACACATCTTCGCAGTAACAACAAACCAATGTTTGCCAGATCATGTAGTTTCCCGCTGAATGCACTTTCAGACACTTTCACGAACTCTCGGCCTGATGAAGATCTCCTACTCCAAATTTCGGCGCATGCACAAGCGATACCCCTGAAGCACTGCGACAGTGCTCTCGCAACAGCACAGAATATCAGGAATACTTTGCTCTTTTTGCTTGTCATATCAAGGCAAAAGGGCCATGGTGGCCTAATTCGGCGTCATGTCAGTAAATCCATAAATATATACTTACACCAAAGCGTAAATTGACTTTTTTGTGGTCTTTTGGGGCCCTAACTCTCGGTAAAATACGTACTACAATGTCTCTGACAAAATAAATATTCCAGGGCTGAAAGTGCTAATGGCGTAGTGGGTACCAGCAAGTGTGCTTGCAGCAGCTACCAAAAGAGTTCCAAGAGGGCTCTGACAGGCTGCCCTTCCTGCTTCCACTGTGACAGTGCTGCGCGTTCCGTGCATGTCTGGAGTTTTTTTTTGCATTATTCAGTTTTGTATGGGGTTATCCACAGACTATTTTCTACATGATATTTGCAATCAATCAAAATATTTTTGGTTAGTTAGAAGAGCAACACAATCATTATTCTGCTGCTTTAGTGTAAGTGCAGCATCCTTCTCCGGTGTGCTGCTGGCTTAGCTGCTCTAAAGTGCTCCAAGATACAACTCTTTGCTGCTTCAGAGTGCTCCAAAACAAAAAAAAAATGTTGGTCTGAAATTTCTTCAAAATCATGAGTGCTAGACAGCATCACTCAACAAGCCTGCCATGTCTTAAACCTAAATATGATGCCATGTCTTAAACTCACAACTTACTACCAGGGATCTGTGTTTTCAAATAAATCTGAACGAATGCAATAAATATTCACCGTAAAACTGTTTTTGACCATTCGCATTTATTCGATAAGCTACAATTTTCGTCAGAGGACATTTTAAAAGCGGAGACTCATCAGACCAAAAGGAGCGCACCCAATAACCGGCATCAACCTCGTAAAGTATGTTTTCGTTTATAACGACAAGCGTCCAGGTTCAAAAGAAAGGCAAGACGGCGAACATGGGATCTTGCGATGAGAAATTCGTAAGCAGAGGGTGGGAGCTGTAGCCAACGTTTTGACACGCGGACTTCTCTCTCTCTTTTTTTTTTAGGCCTGAACTGATTTCCTTTGCACTTGTGCATGTGGGCGTCGTACCCTCTCCTCCAATACAAAAAAAAAGGAGGAAGAGATGGCAAACGACGAAACGAGCACAGAAAAGGGAGGAGGGACGCAACGAGAGGTCTTCGAAAAAAAAATAAGAAAAGAAGGAAAAGTGTGGTTGGGTGGGATGGAGTGGTGTACGCTTGTGTGTGTGCCTGTTTAGGTGTACATGTGCGTATTTTTTTTAAGTGAATACAGATTTTGTTTAACAATCCTAAGAAAGTAAGACTTCTGCCGTTGTAGCACACATACTTCACATCGAGGTGGATATACTTGGTCTCCATGAGACTCACCAAGAAAGGCTCATTACTTTTTTTTCAATCACGGACTTCCGGGCCAGCGTTTACATTATAAAATTGAAGTGCAGACTAATTTATGACATACCCATGTTTTTCGGAAACCACAACAATTGCACGTAGCTAGAAATAGTCGCTGTCAAATTTTAAGACTGATATCTGCGCTGACCTTGCCCGCCGTGCTGGAAACGCTGCCTCCCTATAACGTCACACCAAAAGTTCTACAAGAGTTCGCATGCAGTCGCAGCACGACTATCGGCGTCGACGACGAAGGGAGAAAACTCGCGTTAACCACTGCTATAGATTTTACCAGCGATGATGCCGAATAAGGTGCACAGAAACAAGAAGTGAACGAGTTGCAGAGATGTAATCACCACCGTGCGCACGGATAGGATGACTAGCACAGAGTCGGAGAAACTTTTTTCAAAATGACGATATCATGGCTTTTAGCGAGGCATGGTGCGCCCCGCCGCGGTGGTCTAGTGGCTAAGGTACTCGGCTGCTGACCCGCAGGGCGCGGGCTCGAATCCCGGCTGCGGCGGCTGCATTTCCGATGGAGGCGGAAATGTTGTAGGCCCGTGTGCTCAGATTTGGGTGCACGTTAAAGAACCCCAGGTGGTCTAAATTTCCGGAGCCCTCCACTACGGCGTCTCTCATAATCATATAGTGGTTTTGGGACGTTAAACCCCACATATCAAAGCGAGGCATGGTGCGGCGGAGAGTAGGTTTACCATATGCGTATTGCCTTTATTTTGAGCGCACGTTATGAGAAGGCTATGCAGTGAAAGAACTTTTATTATTGATAAAGTTCAGTACTGTACTTACAGTGGTTCTTTTGTGTTTGCAGCTTCTTCCGTTACAGATCACAACGGACGCGAGTATTCATTCCCCTCCGCCACTAACGAATATCGGGGAACTTCTTTTGTGAAAAAGTTCCGTTTAACTTCCTTGACGTAAGCAAGACCGTGTGACACATACCGCATCCCCGCTGTTGTAAAGAAAATTGATTGACATCTGGGGTTTAACTTTCCAAAACCACCTTATGATTATGAGAGGCGTCGTAGTTCAGGGCTCTGTAAATTTTGACCACCTGGAATTTTCTAACGTGCACCTAATTTGCGCACACCGGTCTACAGCCTCTTCACCTCCATTGAAAGTGCAACCGCTGCAGCCGGGATTCGATCCCGCGACCTGCAGATAAGCAGCCGAGTACCTCAGCCACCAGACCACCACGGCGGGGCTATCTTGAAGATGAGAGAGTTGAACGCAGTTGGCAGACATGTGGCAGGGGTATCAGTTGCGCCACCCAATCGCTTTTCGTTTGTGTAGGGTGTTAGGTTTTATGGGCTTCGATCTGTGTAAAAGAAACTAGAATATCAATATTCCTTTTCCTTGCGAACAACGACCCTTCCCGCAGAAAGGCGAAATAGCTTTTGGCGCCTTTTTGTAGAGTTTGCGAAGTAAACACCCATCGAACGAAAAATAATAGGCTGTTTACTTGTGTATTTCAGAATGCTTGCCGATTTCTTCCTAAAAAGATTCTCTTTCGGTGCGCCTGAATTTAAATTTTGCCACTTGCTTGTCGCGGGTCGTTCCGGTCTGACGTAATAAAACAATTTCGTTAACTGCACGCTGTACGCGGTCACTCAGTATGTATTTGCCTAAGGCTTGACTTGACTTTTCTCTTTCTCATGAAGAAAAGAAGGGAAATTATCAATTTTCTTTCCCACGAAGAAGGGAAATTGTTGGGAGTCGCAATATAAAAGCTAAGTACTGCTTATCTAATAACGGGTTTCTTCTCTGTTGGTATTAAGTAAATTTGTGTATATTGT
Organism: Rhipicephalus microplus; assembly: GCF_043290135.1. Taxonomy (NCBI): domain Eukaryota; kingdom Metazoa; phylum Arthropoda; class Arachnida; order Ixodida; family Ixodidae; genus Rhipicephalus; species Rhipicephalus microplus. The sequence goes on along the minus strand of NC_134709.1, from coordinate 61,693,399 downwards.
TACCAATATACACTGCCGTCCGGTTTACCCGGACGGCAGTGTCGGAGGGCACATCGCGACGACAATAAAGAAAGAAACTGTCATGTGGTGATGAGCAGCCTATGCTGATTCTTGGCACCAAGGTGTCTCCACGGAGAAGATAACAAAAACAAACCAACAAACAAAAAATAAAGAAAACAAAATGACTCGTTATTTGATCTCTATGATGACTCGTAAATAACGATAGCACATTTTAAAGCAGCCTTCCAAAGGCAGCCTAAACGAGCGTCGAACTCATTGCAAAAAGCTGACCTCTGTAAATAAACAATGATGGCGATAGCAGAAAAGAGTAGGGATGGCAGACGGGACGACAAAAAGAATGGAAAGCAATTAATGTACCATTCGTCGTGCTTCCCACTATCTCAAGTATTAAAACTGATTTTGGGATTTGTTTCTATTGAAACATTCTCACTTTTGCTTCTGCGGCCATTCTAAAGCCATTTCTTGTGAAAGCGAAATTCAATTGCAGTAATTTCAGAAATGCTGCCGTTGGTTTGAGTTCTAACCAAGCTAAATAATGTCCCTGCCTAAGGCCTTCCTTAACCTTTTCCTTCCCCGCTGTGTGCATCATTTTTTATCTCCTCTTCCTCAGAACACACACACCCATACACGGCCATCAAACATCCATCGCGAAGCATTGAAAGCCGTGACGCGCTCTTAAGAAGATTCTACAGAGTTCGCGATGAGTGCTGAGTGTTCTAAACCGTGAGTGAGCTTTTTTCTTGTTTGAACGCGAAGTTCGCGACTGTTTTGGAATGTAGAGCTCCCTGCACACGAGAATTTTATCGTGTATTTTTTTAAAACTTTCCTTTCGTGTTAATGGCCAAACGAAATGGTGCAATCCTCCCCAGAAGATATCAACAGAACATCACCGTATATTGATATAAACAAACAACCGAATGAACCCGTACCTTCACGTGAAACATCTTAGCAGCATTTATTGATTCCGCGGTTCATGTTCATTCATTATTCATTTTGAGAATAAAGATATTCGTTACATTCTGGATGGTAACGCTACCATTCGCTACGGTAGTCTATACTAGTTATGGTTCTGGACTGCCGACCTGAAAGTCGTGAGTTCGAATCCGGGCAGTGGCGTCCACGTTTTTCATGGAGGCGAAAGTGCTTGACGACCGTGTAGCAAGATTTAGTAACATGTTAAAAAACACAAAATTGCCTAAATTTCTGGAGCCTTCCACTACACAGCCCCACACAATCGTGCTGTTAGTTTCCGGTTCTTGAAAGCTAACAATTACTAACGGTTAAAGACCACGTTTCGCAGAAATTCCGGCGTTGAAGTCATTGGTAGTGAGCAAAAAAGCGTCATCTCATGCTGATTGAAACATTTAGAGCGACGCAAATAAAATAAATGATAAAAAAAACTTTAGCCAAAGTGAGGACAAAAGCAGGGTCGTTTGGGTCCGAGTGAAGATAGAACCCGGGTCCCTTGTGTGGCAAGCGGATGTTTTATACCTCGTGGCCACGCGCCTACATGTGAATACAGTGAAAGTGGCTTTCATGCTTTACAAACGCGCGTCCTGTATACAGGCCTCACAAATCAAATTGAAATATTGCTTTGGTACGAGTGCCCATTGCCAGCGGGCGTCAGAAAATGCGATTATCGTAATCAATTCGTGATTTAAAGCCGGTCACTCACTACAAATTGCACACGCGCTATTGGGTTTATTCCCTCAAGGCCACGAAGTGAGTACCTAACACGTTCAAAAACGTTTCACGCACTAAGTGTGTCAAGTACGCACTGGGAACAGAATATCGCTAACGCGTTAAACTCATAAAAAAGAAGCCTGAGGATAATTTATTTGTTTATTATAATTTACACGTTGCGGGTATAATTCTATAGCTCTGAAATATCCACAAAATTGACGAAGCGAAATCAAATCAAAATGGCAAAAGAATCATTTAACTGCGATTGCCTCAGCCACACCCCACGTCAAATACGAGACCTTACTTCACGCAACAATAAAAAAAAACAATGAACGCGTTCGGGTAAGCGCGAATGCTCCCCCCGTCAAATACACCGACCACCAACGGCTTGAGTGGTGCATGTGGGCAGACTAAAACGACCCGACCGTCCGCGTTTACGCAATCCTCACAGAGGCCAGCCGCACGCGCTCTTCCCTCTTCTAGCCCGGCGGCGCTCACCTCCGGGGCGTTAATCAAACAGCTTGGCCAGTCCCCGAGCGACTTCGCATACAAGCCTCAAACCAACCAGTAGAGGGACAACCTCTGCCCCCATCACCTGCAGTGACGAGGACGCAAAAAGTCTACTAATATTACAAGCACCCCTCACTCGCGGCCCTCGGTCCGGTGTATTAATTACCGATCCCCCGCGCACGAAACGGTGGGCGTATGGCGGTCCCGCGTCGCTACGAGTCAAGCTAATTCTGGCCCACTGCCGGCAGCTTTCTTCGTTCATTTCCCGAGCTGCACCAACACACGCGCGCGCATTGACGCGAATGGGATGGCGGGGGAAAAGACGGGGAGACAGGAAAAGTAGGGCGTATTAGCCGTACGTCGTCTTCGACGCATCAGCCACAACATCCAGTTAGTCTGTTGTGCAGCCACAACCCCCCTCCACCGCTCCTTTCAATCCTGAAGACGACAGTCTGATATCTTTGGGAGGCAGACGAGCAGACCAGTGTCTTACATTCCGTTTCTCCCATGTGTTCGTCTGGTTTACCTTATAACTATATTTTTGTTATAATCTTCTTCCCTTGGGGAATGGGGACATCACACAGCTTCCGCAATCCATAATTGCTTACACACACAGCCGCAAAACTACAAATGATCCGAACGGTGTCGCGGGCCAGGAAAGTGGTTTTTGGGCAGTGTGGGGAAGGGTTTACATGTTCTCTTTCTGACACTGTACAGACAGTTGAAGGTAGTGGCGGGGAAGATGTGCATGCAGATGTGGCGTGGAACAGACGGGTTAGAACGGGAACCGATTTCGAGGTGGAGAGTTGGTTGGCTGTCTTTGACGACGGCGGTGGTGATGCGGGAAGCGTGCAGCGTACGAGATAGGAAAGAAAACCCTATAGGGAGTGCTTTTGCGGGATTCGAACGGACGTTTGTGGGGTCCGGGAAGAACGCGTTGCTCCAAATTTTCGGTTGGGTGAACGAGCAGAAAGGAGAATCGGTGGGATGGCGGCAGTGAAGGGGAAAAAGGGGAACACGGGGACGGAGTTGCGATGGGGGTATGCCGCTGCAGTGATTGAGTTAGGGAGTTGAGGGAAGAGGAATGGTGGCGAGACGGATGGTTGGCGCTGGTTTTGGGGAGCCGAGAAGGGAAATGGGGAAAGCTGAGAAGATGGGGCACTGGAGGAGGTTCGTTTTCTTTGCTTGCTCTTTTCGCGGTACTCGCACAGTTTTATCAAGTTGGATCCCACCCTGCGTGAGCGCTAGACGAGTCCTGGTTCGGGTTTTGGGGCCACAGAGTTGGGAGGTCGTCGCGGGAGAGAAGGCACACAGTTTGGAGGGGGTAAGAGGGGGGGGAGTGTGCGACCTCAGACGCGTCGATATATCGACCCCGCCGACATAGACCACGCGTGTGCCCGGAGAATGACGTGAGCCGTTGCGGGAAGAGCGAGGGACATAGCGAGAGGCCGAGAGGAGGTGGGGGCTGACGGATGTTGGGGAAAAAGCTGCATGACGTTGTGGAAGCAATGATTTCATACACCCCTCCGTAGCTGCCCCCCTATTCCCCCTCCACTGCCTTCCTTGGGAGCCTTGAAGACGGACTTTGAACGGGCGCATGGCGGGATGGTTCACCGGGAGTGTAGGGAAAGGGGAGCCGAAAACGACACGCGGCCGCCGGATTGGGGACTTGCCTTCTCTCCGACGCGCTCACGCGCTGCGGAACAGCGAGACGCTCGCGCTTTTGCTAAACCGAAACGGAGTAAAAGCAAACAAAAAAGGAAATTAGCTTTCAGCGTGCGCGCGTCGGCAACAGGATTGTTTATGGAAAGGCTACACGAGTTGCCGCGTGCTTGCTTGGATAGCGTGGGAGAGGAAGGAGGGAACGGCTCGTGTAGTGGTGGTCACGTTTTTTAAAGCGCATGGACGCAGTGACCTCCCGCTTATTCGTCTTCTCTCTTCATTCGATCCACTTCTTTTTAGTTTGCATAAAAATTCAGTGGTCCTGTGGAATTATTTACTTCTCGTTCACTGTTTTTTTACGAGGATGTATCGAGCGGCGCTTTTTTTTCGCTTGGCTGAAAACAAGCGATGTGAATCGTGTTGCGGAATGAAATCAGTGGGAAGTGGAGCTGTCGTCAAGGGGCTTAAAGGAACGCTTCCAGCGAGAGTGGTCGCATTTTTGTCATTTCTTTCTTAGTCGTCGTATTCGTTTTAGATGGGCTCAACTGAAACACTTGTGCATTGTTTTACATCGGGTGCATCTTTTTTTAATATTTAGGAAATGTTTTCTTTGTCATAATGTTTTTGTAGACGGGCTCAACCGGCATGGTTGTGTATTGTTCTACATAGGATGAATATTTTGAAATATTTAGAAAACAGTGTGGTTTTTTTTCGCTGTCGAGTTCATAGTTAACTGCTAAACGTTCAATCCTCCACGTTTACGTCAAAAGGACGAATGAAGGTCATACATTGTCGCGACGCCAGCTCCGTCTTGCGCCTTTATTACACAAGCAATGCTGTCTCAGAAGGGTGATTGATTGAGATACGCGGCCGTTAATTATCTTGCGTTTACAGCCTAGGCGTTTGTAGGAACAATGAAACAAGACGGAGGCAAGCGCTTAGCTCTCTTTTTAGTAGACCTTGTTAACGCTTTCGATGTTAACCTTGGACAAAGTTGTCTTACATCGGAGCTCGAATAAATCTTAACAACCCTAAAATGAATGCGCATTATCAGATCTACGCTGGAACTACTTTTTTTTCACGCAGAGTGAAGGTTGCAGACAATGTTATCTTACGGCAAGGATATTTATTCCAAAACGTCCACGAAATTGTGTTCGCTAAAATGCACCGACACAGTCGCACGTAGTTGGAGCCACTTGGCATCAATTAAACGAAATTATCAAAATCAAACTGTTTCGTGCAGCCGACCTCAGATTTCACAGTTGAGACTTAAGTTTCACTGTTTAAAAACAAAAAGCCTGCACGACAAAAACCACGCATGTTAAGTTAAAATACGTTACGCTGTACGAAACCTCGCGCTGTGATAATCCGCTGGAAATTAGGGTCACCGGCTGTTTCCGTGTGTCCCTCTTTGTCATTATCTTGAGATTCTACCTGTGTCGTCTAATAATTACTATCCGCTGCTATAATTAATACAATATACATAAAAACTACCAATGACACGTTTGCCCTCCTTGGCTTCTTATCAGTTCGCTTCGTTAGGTTGTGTGCAACAAGCAGAAAACGTTCCTCGATCGACTCCCCTTCTTTCGTCCACTTTTATTCTCCAATGCACGAAAGCACAGGCAATTTTACGCTCTAGTTCGCCGTTTTGTGCCTATATGTGGAGTTGTCTTCTCAAGCCAGCGCCATGGCTGCGTCTTTACAGACAGTCCCGTGCTACCATAGGAACATATTGCCACTAGTACAAGTTCTGAAAGAATTATTTCCACAGATGCTGGCAGGCCTGTATGTGCCGCTGTTCAGAAGAGGACGAAGATGCGCGTGCAGAGAAAAATAATAGTCATATTGCAGTTATTCCAATCAGTTTGACGTCTTTGTGTGCCATTATATACAGGTTACAGTTACGGCGTAACGTGAAACTGGTGGAGGTGCTGGGTAATAGTCTATGCGCCGTTACCACGAGGAAGATGTCGGCCCCAACATCGACGCCTTGGTAGAAACAGCCAACCTTCGACGCAGTCGGCGGCAACTAGGCCTACCACCCCAATTCGGCCCTCTTCCAGAACGCTCCAGAACCATGGCATGTGCAACAACTGCAAGCCAGACTGAACAGACCGCGACTCCACCCGCTCCATGGCCACCAGTTCCTCCAACCCCAAAGTCCTTGCATGGGGAGCCCTACGAAGACGTTGAAGGCTGGCTGGACCAATACAATCGAGTTGCCGTCGCCAACGAGTGGGACGAGCACCGGAAACTGCGGTATGTCTATTTCTACCTGGAGGATTCGGCGATTATTTGGCTCGAGAACCACGAAGCCACCCTGACAACCTGGCCAGTGTTTTGCACTCAGCTGCGGATCACGTATGGTAGCGCCAACCGGAAAGAAGAAGCCGAACGTCTCCTCAATTCTTGCAATCAAAGACCAAACGAAAGCTTGGCCATGTTCGTTGAGGAAATGTCTCGTCTGTTCCGTTGAGTGGACTCTGCAATGACGGAAGACAAAAAGGTGCGCATTCTTATGCGTGGTGTCAAGCAGCAGCTGTTTGCAGGACTTGTACGAAACCCACCAGCTACCTAGCAGAATTCCTCCGTAAAGCGACGACAATGGAGCGAATGCCAAGACAGCGGTCTTCGCAGTATGAGCGGTCCGACAACCTTGCATGTCTGTCAGCACCCTTGGTAACAACCGATGTCACGAGCGTGAGAGTGCTTGCTGAGCTAGTTCGTAGCATTGTATGCGACGAGCTGCAAAAGCTTCACGCAGTGCCTTCACAGCCTCAAGTGACTGCTCTGACAAACGTCGTCCGCGAAGAGGTGCGGCAGCTGGTACGACCATTAGCGCCACCTCTAACCGAAGCTCCTCTGCTAACGTACGCAGAAGCTGAACGCACTCCTGCACCAGCAGCCAGCTATATCCCCCGACCGACTAGCCTGCAGACGCCACAGCACTTCTCTGGCGGGCCACGCTATGAAAACCAGCGACCGACCAGCCTACCGACGCCGCAGCACTTCTAGGGCCTGCCGCACTACGAGAACCAACGACCGACTTGCCTGCAGATGCCGCAGTACTTCTCGGGCCCGCCACACTTGAGAATCCACGACCTAATTTGCGGAAATCTAGCGTGTGGCGCGCTTCCGACAATCGGCCACTATGCTACCACTGTGGTGAGCCAGGTAACTTGTACAGGGAGTGCTCGTACAGACAGATGGGCCTACCTGAATTTCGACCAGATGCTCGTCGGCCCAGGGACGGCGAACGACCCCGCGCCATCGCAGAATACTTGGCAAGTTTACCGTCTCCGAATCTTCAGCGACACCAATCACGCTCTCCATCTCCTCGACGCTCTACGTTCGCGAATCAATACTCCACTTTCACCGATGTTGTTGTGGGACGATCCGCTAGGTCCCGAAGTCCACACCAGGGAAACTAGAATCAGCGGCCTCCGGGGGTGGGACCGCTGTTAAGCTATCGTCAAAACAGCCTCCTCCGACCCATCCGCCGAGCTTAGACGACTCCTTTTAGCCGACACCTCACATCGCTGACGAACCCGTTTCTGCTGACATTGCCGTTCGTGTCGACAACCATCCAGTGACTTCTCTGGTCGATACCGTCGCCGACTACTCAGTTATCAGGGCTGAACTTGTGGCTGAACTCAGAAAAGTCATGACTCCTTGGGGGCATGGACCAAACCTTTGGACAGCCGGTGGTCATCTCTTGACACCAATCGGGAGATGCACCGCAAGGCTGCAAATCTGTGAGTCGACGTTCATTGCTTCTTTCGTTGTGCTTCCCGAATGCTCCCGGAAAGTTATCCTTGGCATGGATTTCCTTCGTGAGCACGGCGCTGTTATAAATCTTCGAGACTGCCTCGTAACATTTGCTGACGACTATGGCCCAAAGCCTAGAGATACTGATCCACAGAAGACTGCGCTTCGCATTGTCGACGACACCGTCCCACTTCCACCACGCACCAGTATGTTCGCTACTGTACAGGGCGACATAGACCATGACAGTAGTGGTATCGCTGAAGCCAACCTTTCGGTTCTCTTGTCTCAGCAAATCTGCGTTGCCCCTGGCATAATTTAATTTAAACGTCGGACGACTGAGTTGTTGGTCACCGATTTCAGTAGAGTATACCGACATTTGGCCAAGCGAACAACTATCGCTCATTTCGAATCCATTGACAATGAAGCGTGTACGACGATAGCCCCAATTTCTGCAGCCGTTGAAAGTGACACCGCGGTAGCCGATGCAGTCGATGTCAATCCGGAGCTGTCATGTGCGCAGAAAGAGCAAATCCGCTGTATCCTCCGCATGTTTAGCGACTGTTTCGCGTCTACATCCAAGATAAAACAAACGCCAACCGTAAAGTACCGCATTGTCACTGACCATGCTGAGCGACCCATACGTCAGCACGCCTACCGAGTATCACAAAGGAAAAAGACGCTATACGTTCTTAAGTGAAGCAGATGCTCAAAGATAGTGTAATCCAACCATCGAACAGTCCTTCGTCGTCCCCCGTTGTACTAGTAAAAAAAAAGGACGGCACTCTCCGATTTTGCGTCGATTACTACAAACTCAACAAAGTCACAAAGAAAGACGTTTATCCGCTTCCGCGCATCGACGACTCACTAGACCACCTCCGACACGCCCGATACTTCTCCTCTATGCATTTACGCACTGGCTACTGGCAGATCGAAGTTGATGAACACGACCGAGAGAAAACAGCATTCATAACGCCTGATGGTCTGTACGAATTCAAAGTGATGCCCTTCGGTCTGTGATCTGCCCCTGCGACATTCCAGAGGATGATGGATGCAGTGCTCTCTGGTCTCAAGTGGGAAGCATGCCTTGTTTACTTACACAACGTCGTTCTCTTCTCCCAAACGTTTGAGCAGCACTTGCAGCAGCTTAGATCTGTTCTTGCTGCAATTCGCACGGCAGGCCTATCACTGAAACCAGAAAAATGTCGTTTTGGTTGCAATGAATAAAATTTCCTCGGCCACCTTGTTAGCCCTGATGGTATTCGGCCGGACCCAGACAAAACATTGGCTGTCGCAGATTTTCCACCACCTACCAACAAACGTGATGTGTGTCGATTTTCAGGCCTCTGCGCATACTACAGACGCTTTGTGCAAAATTTCGCAAACATTGCCGAGCCCCTCACTCGTCTGACAAAAGACGACGTTCGCTTCGTGTGGGGCCTTGAGCAAACACTCGCTTTCTCCGAGCTCCGGCAGCGTCTCCAGTGTGAGCCCTTACTCGGACACTACGACGAATATGCCGACAACGAACTAAACACAGACGCCAGTAATATCGGCCTTGGTGCAGTCCTCGTCCAGTGGCAAGGCGGCGTCAAACGCCCTATTGCTTATGCGAGCCGGATTTTATCATCTGCGGAAGCGAATTACACAACAATTGAAAAGGAGTGCCTAGCTGTTGTCTGGGCAATAGCTAAATTCAGACCGTACCTCTATGGTCGCCCGTTCAGAGTTGTTACCGATCATCAAGCGCTCTGCTGGTTGGCGAACCTTAAAGACCCTTCCGTACGTCTGGCCAGGTGGAGCTTACGCCCTCAGGAGTTCGATTTGACAGTCATGTACAAGTCTGGCCGGAAGCATAGTGACGCGGACTGCCTTTCCCGAGCTCCTCTTAAGACAGCATCAGGTGATCACGATCTCAACGGCCGTTTTCTTTGCGTCGACGGCCGTTTTCTCTGCGCCGTTAGTGTATTCGACTTGGCTGAACAGCAGAAGAACGACTCCAAGCTTCGACAATTCATCTAATATCTCGAAGGTCGTACGCCGCATCCACCGCCAGAATTCACCCGCTCGTCATAATCATTCTGCGTCCGCAGAAATATCCTCTATAAAAGAAACTTCGACCCTTACGCGACTGAGTACCTTCTCGTCGTCACGCCAGCATTACGAGCCCATGTCTTGTCCGCCTGTCACGATGAGCCTTCCTCAGGCCACATGGGATTCACACGTACCTTCGACTGAATTCGCCAACACTACTACTGGCCTAAGCTCAGTCGAGACGTGAAGCATTACGTGAAGACGCGTCACGAGTGCCAGCGCCGTAAAGCACCACATCAGCGCCCAGCCGGCTTTTTGAAGCCCGTCGCTCCTCCCACACAACCGTTCCAACAAATTGGCATGGATCTATTTGGACCTTTTTCAAAGTCTCGTGACGGCAACCGCTGGATTGTAGTCGCTACTGATTACATGACGCGCTACTGCGAAACGAAGGCATTAAAACGTGGCACCGCCAATGAGACTGCCCACTTTTTTATGAAAAACATTGACCTCCGACCTGGAGCACCAGCGATTGTCATAACTGATCGTGGCACAGCTTTTACCGCCCGGATGATACAAGACGTCATGCAGCTTAGTGGCACAGTACATCGAAAAACTACAGCTTACCACCCAAAAAGCAACGGCCTTACAGAGCGACTAAACAAGACGATCGCCGACATGCTATCTATGTACGTTGACCAAGACCACAAAAACTGGGATGACATCCTCCCTTACGTCACGTTCGCTTACAACACCGCTGTGCAAGAAACAACTGGATTCACACCTTTGCGGTTGCTTCACGGCAGGGAGGTCACTACAATGCTGGATGCCATGCTTCTACCAGACAGACACCAGATTAGTGTCAAGACGAACGAATTTCTCAGACTGACAGACGCAGCTCGTAAGCTTGCTGTTGAACGAATCCATAAGCAACAAGGCATCGACTCGCTGCGGTACAACGCTCGTCGTCGCGATGTCTCTTACCAACCCGGAGAACGAGTATGGTTGTGGACTCCCGTTCGACAACAGGGCTGGTCGGAAAAGTTGTTACGCCACTATTTTGGTCCTTATAGAGTTCTCCATCGTCTCAGCGAAGTGAATTACGAGGTTCCTGACAAGGACTTGGCTCGTCAATACCACCGTTCACAACAGCCACACGTCGTCCATGTTTCGAGGATAAAACCATTTTACCAACGCTGACTACTTGTCACACTCCCTTGAGTAGACTTACAGGGATTGTGAACACCTTCTTGTGTACTGCTTATCGTACGTGTTTTCTTTTCATCTGGCAATTATGTTATGACATCGGGACGATGTCCTTTGAGAAGGGGGGTAATGCCACTAGTACAAGTTCTGAAAGTATTATTTCCGCAGATGCTGGCAGGCTTGTATGTGCCGCTGTTCAGAAGAGGACGAAGATGCGCGTGCAGAGAAAAACAATGCTAATATTGCCATTGTTCGAATCAGTTAGACGTCTTTATGTGCCATTGTCTACAGGTTTCAGTTACGGTGTAACGTCACAATATGCCTATAGACCATCATCTTCTGAGGCATCTCTTCGCCGACTTCATGCGGAAGCATGCGTGCTGGTCTCCATTTCTCATTTCCACTCAGTCCCTATACTATCCCTCGTTCATTCTTCTTGTCCCATGTATGCTCCCATGCGGGAATCTGGAAATACCAAGACTTTCTTGACTTCGAACACCTACTTCCTCTTTTAGGGGCGAAGCTCCATATGGCGTCGTTCTGTCGCTCCTGTTTATGTATGCATGTATGCATGCATGCATGCATGTATGTATGTATGTATGTATGTATGTATGTATGTATGTATGTATGTATGTATGTATGTATGTATGTATGTATGTATGTATGTATGTATGTATGTATGTATGTATGTATGTATGTATGTATGTATGTATGTATGTATGTATGTATGTATGTATGTATGTATGTATGTATGAAGCCACCGGTGGCACATACGCGCTTTAGAGTGGGTACTTGCCACAAGAGTTGCGATATGGAAGATAGCGGTACTTCGAGTGTTCACTAGATGGACGCACGCGCGGACGCACGGTGGCACGGACAGACAGACTAGCAGACGGACAGACGCATGGATGGACGTGCGGACATAAGGACGGATAGATACACGAACGGACGGATGGATCCTTGAACGGATGAACAGACAGCTGGACGCACGAACGGACGGACAGACAGATGAACGGACGCACGGACGGACGGACGCAAGGACAGACGCACAGACGGACGCACGGAATGACGGCCGGACGCACATTTATTCATTTAAATTGATATCCGGACTAACCACACACATGCGAGCGCCACGCGAACAAGCGTCGTTGGTATGTTCAACTTTGACCTCCGCGACTTTCTCGCGACGAGCTGTTGCCAGAGCTGATTGAGGAGGTGACGCTTCAACGGTGCTGTAGTTAGAGACAACGCACTAGACGGATGATGACGTCACCACGCTCTTTCAGCATCTCAAAGCGCCCTGCGGCCCCAGTCGCAGCTTTTTGCATTCACTTTTGACAGCTCTCTCGCACCGCTTTTCGAATTAGGCAGGCATTCGACTCTCATTGCATGGTCTAAGCTCATTTTCTTGAGTGTTTCGTCTTCCCTCTAAGGTTTACCATTTCGGTAGCACGCATCATTGAGCCGCGCCATGCGTTGTCTTATCTGGCTTGCCACATGCGCTTGACATTTGGTCCGCAATCTTGACGGGTCATTTGAGCAGCGTCTGAATTTTCGTCGCATTCTTCGTTTGACGACGCTTAAGTTAACCACTGGTGTGCAGTGGAGTTTGCCAAGCTTTAGTGGTGCATACGTTATTGCAAAAAGACATTAGGGAGCTTTAGAATAGCGCACCGCGAGCCCTTGCGGTGCGGCTGCTGCCGCAGCGCATGCGCCGTAACGCGAGTCGGCGTTCGCGTTCGCGGACCGCACGCAGAAAATTCAAAATTGCATGCGGCGATCGCGGCCCGCATGTGACCCGCAAACGCTGGTATCGAGGCTACGGTGTCACTGCGATCATGCATTGCGGTTTTCAGCAGGGCAAACGCTATTCTAAAGCTCATATGGCGCCCGCTACGCCCGCCACGCTCGCAGCGCTTCCAAACGGTATTCAAAAATTCCATATACTTCTTCATTCTTAGCGAAGCAGTGGTGGGCTGTGGCGCTTGCCCAGTTCTTCCGGCACTTATCAGCGCGCTTGACACAACCGGCAGACGAACACCCATTTCACTTCGAAATATACAATAAAAAGTAATCAACGTATCGGCGCAGCCATGAACACGTCGCATTAGAAAAAGAACTCGTTTACTGCCCCGGGTCGGTCAATACTTTTCTGTCAGTCGGTCCTCCATGCTCCAAGATTTGATTCCTCAAGACGAAGCTTTCTTACTATATTGTCTTGCTTGCAGTTGAAAGGCAAGATTGATACTGACCCATAACACACAAACAGAAAGAGATAAAGGAAAGCATGTCATCGTATGACTGACGTATTGACGTGACGTCAGTGTCCCGCATGCTGCCATTATAGAAAGAGACGTGGCCCTGTCAAATAACGATAAGAGCCAGCTGGCACTGGCGACTTGGAAATACTGTATCGCGCGAAATATAGATTTAAAAAAATGGCCTCATTTCGAGAGGAGAACGTCGGATCACAATCGAGAAATCTCTGTCGCGACGACAGCCGCGGGCTTGAATCTTAAAAAAAAAAAAAACGATTCGATAAGCACAAAAAAATTTATAGCGTGTCCTTAGGAGTTACGCACTACGAGTTCAGGAAAAAAAAGTGTACATTTAAGGGCTCGTTTTCTTTCTTGGATACAATAATAATGAGATCTAACACATATTGATGCCAAAGAAAATATTGTGAATTTTATACGAAGTAGTTTTAATGTGAATGCGAAGAAAGAAAAGTAGATGAAAAAATAACTTGCCTTGGGCGGAGACTGAACATGCGACCTTCGTATAACGCCCTTTAGCTTTTGACCTGACGTAACTAAAGCAAAATGCTCTCGTAAGGAAGCGTGGCCGTTGCAGCGAGCGAAGCAACCTTCCTGTTGTTTTTGGCTTCGACGCAAACTTGGCGACAAAACACAATGCTTATAAAACATGTGCCATCGACTGATTCTCCTGTAAAGATACGGCACGAGCGACCAGGCGAAACCACGTGCTTGGATCGTCAAAGCCCCAATATCCTGCCGAAACCTCAGACTTCCATCTAACCCCTCGCCCCACTGAGGCATCCCTGCATGCACCTTTTGCGTGACGGGGATGACCGCTTCGTTTCATCTCTGCTTTAACCGCGTTCTTCGGCAGAGCTCGGGTGCATTTACCGGCACTTAGAGAATACGAAGTGTGGGGGGTTGTTATCGATTTGACCCCGCCGTGGTGGTCTAGTGGCTAAGGTTTTCGGCTGCTCACCCACAGGTCGTAGGTTCGAATCCCAGCTGCGGTGCCTGCATTTCCAACGGATGCGCAAATGTTGTAGGCCCGTGTGCTCAGATCTGGGTGCGCGTTAAAGAACCCCAGGTGGTCATAATTTCAGGAGCCATCCACTACTGCGTCTCTCATAATCATATGGTGGTTCTGGGACGTTCAACCGCACATATCAATCAATCATTCCTGATATCTTCATCCAGTTGTAAAACTTTCCCCCTCACTTTACTTACTTGATTGCAGTTCGCATAAGTGAGTGGCGGCAACTTGTCCCTGGAGCGCAGCACGGCTACACCGATGGAACCGGAGATGACGTATACGTATCCACGCCAGCGCTTCCGGCGCCATCGCGTGGGTGCCCGATAAACGAACTTTTTTCTTTCGCGTATTGTAAAGCTACTGTTGCAACAACCATGAAAAAAAATTATGACATCAGCACCAATAATCATCGTGGTAATTCTTGCCAACCACAAAAGTAATCAAACTCTAAAAAAACGTTTCAGCTTCCCTTTCAAAAAGCATACACTACATTCAAGAGCAACTCTTCCCATATTTATCTGTATATTTTGTATAAATAAAGTGTCTCCATGTACCTTACATGAAAATTGAGAGTCACCTCTGTGCTATGCGCCATAAAGCTTCGATGGTCATCCTTCTTAACTAGATGTAAGCGCAGTTGTTTTTTTTTATATAACCATGGTGGTAACACGTTGCAAATTCAACGTAGCAGATACAGCATGTAGACAATATTGCATGTGGGTAATAAAGAATGTAGATAATGTCCTGACACAAGTTGAATACAAGTGCATGTTCAGTTGCTGCGGTAGTCTTGTGGTTATCATGCTCGACCGGTGGCCCGAAAGTCGAGGCATTAAACCCCGAAGAGGGTGGTGATTTGGGCTTGTTGGCATGATATCACGATAACTGATGGTGGCACCGGCTACAGACACGGACAAAAAAAGGCACGTTCGAGATGCCACATGCGATGTTGTGGAATGTGCTTGCTTTTGTTCGTGTCTTTAGCTTGCGCTACTATCAATTATCATGCATTAAACCCGGCGGTTGCGGTCGTATTTCGATGATCGCGAAGCGCTATAGAGGCCCGTGTGGTCTAAAAAACTGGCTGGTTTAAATTTCTGGAGCCATCAACTACGGCCCTCCTCATCGATGTTTCGGGGCGTAAAATCCCGGCGTAGAACTAATAAGAAAGAGGAGAGTTCGAGACATCTGTAAACATTGTCTGAGGCTTAGTTGTAATACCAAAGCGGGAACCTATCAGCCCATAATGACTAAAGCTATTGTTCCACACCTTAAGCTGTGCGATGCCTCCTCGCGTTTAATGGAATAAAGATGGATTGAAGGCTTGTTTCTTGGTTGGACACAACCAAATGATATAACGGGAAAATGAAGCCAAGGACAGTACGCATTACATTACCGGTAGTACTTGACTAAAGTGTAGTCTCTGTGACAGAAATAAAAATGGGGAAGAATTGAAACAGGTAAAAAAAAAACGACATTGCAGCCACTGGGGATTGAACCTTGAAGCTTCGGATCACGCGTTCACCGAAGGTTGTACGTTCAGTCCTTGAATGCGTGTGGCTATTCATGCGTATGGTCTCAAAAATCACTCGAATGCGCTGCCTTCTCTCAAAAAAGAAAAAAAAACATCGCACTTTTCTGTTTTTAATATCGATGCCTTTACCGTGCAGCGGAGCCACTCGTTTCCCCACTGATTACCCAGTGCATGACAATGGCGCGGTGGTGGTTGGTTCACGGTGCACAAACAGGCCGAAGCGCACTATAAAGCAAAGGCCGACACGTTTTAAATGCGAAGCATTTCTTAGCGAACTTCGGCGACTTTGAGCGTATCTATCTATCTATCTAGCCGCTTACGTTTGGGTGGTGGTCACCCCGTTCACTTGGCGTGAACTAAAATTAGCATGGGAGGGTAAGATGGTTGGACGAATATGACGCGCTGCTCAATACCTCAATAATGTCACAATCCCGTCACGTACGTCATCAAACACGTCCCGCCAGGCAGTGGCACATACCCACGGACGGGTATGTGCTACTGCTATGTGGTTATGTGCCACAGGTGATTGACACTTCGTATTTACCCAGGAACGACGAGAACACACATGGACAGTTTCAGCGTGCGAGCGTTAAGAAATACCCGAACACGGTAGCGACAACCCAACGAATTCAAAGAATAAATGTCAGGGTCGCAGCTGGAATCGAACCCAAGTTGTAGGCCCCTGTACTCAGACTTGGGTGCACGTTAAAGAACCCCAGGTGGTAAAAATTTCCGGAGCCCTCCACTACGGCGTCTCTCAAAATCATATGGTGGTTTTGGGACGTTAAACCCCACAACTCAATCAATCAATCAATCAATCAATCGAACCCAAGCATTCTGCGTGGCAATGAAGCATTTTACCACAGAGCTTCGCCAGGTCTCGGAACTACATTTCAGATAGACGTTAATCTTCGTGAAACGTGAATAGTGGTCAGTACTGCCTACCCAATTTTATAAACACTACACATGTGCTCTTTTCATACATCCGTCACGTCGGTTTAACGTCAATTTTATTCATTTCATGCGCTGAAGTTTATTTATGTGGCAGTTTTCAGGGCCAGCATCCTCGCGAGCATCCGCGCTTCATATCAGCTTCTGGTGTTGTTAATACGTATGTTCCAGTTGGCATCGCTGCGCAAGTGCAAATAACTTGTTATATAAACATCTGCCACTCGTCAACGTTTGTCTGCGCGTGCAACATTTTTGCATATATTTATCGTCATTTCATGACGTGTCACACAATAAAAAAAATTGCAACACGGTTACCTTCCCTCCGCATGCTTCACATAACGTCTATTCCCAGTTGCGTGAGATCTGCCGACATTTTTTTAACCAAATTGTTTCAGTTTCTCCGATCCCTTATTGCACAAAAAAAACAAAGAAGAAATGTATGGGTTTGAGGGTTTGCTATCGCTAGCACCACTGACCAGCGGAGCTTAGGAGTAATCTCTGCAAAGTTGTGCGAAGGTCGGCAAAAAAAGAGCGCAGTTCAGCAAAGCACAATCAAGGCTAAACAAGGTTGCTCCTCTCTCTAGTCTGACTGACACCTTGTCTTGACGTATTATCACATACATGCTCAATTCATAAAGCAAGTGCGTGGCACACGGGACGACTTTTTACTCTTACGTAGAGTACCAAGTACTCTAAATTGTTACCAACCTTTTCTAAACACATGCTCTATACTCTCTCGCTTTCACCTTCACCGCCACTCTCTCACTTTTCTTCACTGTTATCCTCACCCTTTTTTCCCGATCGTGCATCCTTTTTATGTTTCTCTATCCCGTGCCCTCTCTGTTTTTTTTTTCTCATAATGTACACACCCTTTCTCCACGCTTATCACTCTTCCTCACTTTCAATTCCAAGTCCCACGCCTTGCTATGGCTCTAATGTGCTTCTACCCTCTCATCTACTCCTCATGCTGGTCTCACTCCTGCTTAATTTCTCTTTCGTTCTCCACCCTTTGCTACACTACATCACGCCTTGGCTGCCACGCAATACACTTGAATCATCCTGAATAGACGGGCAAAACTTTGCGTAATGTTCGGCGTGGTTAAAGCTCGAGTTCAAACAACTCCTATGTTTCAATAGATTCGAATTTTTTCGAGTGAACCGGGTCTATAAAACGGAAATCTCTGCAGTAACGTGGACACAAGAATAATATTTACACTGAAACGATACAACCGAAATTCTGAGCCCTTCCGCTATTGCGAAGATAGAGGGCAGCGAGGATGTGGCTGTGGTTCACCTCGTACAGCGACAATGGCTATGGTGATTTTGGGCATTGTCATTGCGGACAGCAATAAAACTTCAATGGGCCTTGTTGATTCGTAACATTTAAGGTGAATACTTCAGCGCTAACTATGAAATAGACTATGAAATAGACTCATCTTTTCGAAGTCCGTCCTGGTTAAGGCCCAAGTCTTCAGCTTGAAAACGTTATTGGCCATACTGAGAAATTAAATGGGCTCACGTTCAGAGTTGGCGACGTTTTTCTTGCACGTGATGCCTATTATACATTACCAACAGAGGCCAATGGGAGAACCAAAACCTATAATACATAACAAACCTTGCGGTTTCGAATGGACAAAAACGGCACGACGGAAGTTTTTTTGTCCAAGTGTTCTTGTCTTCGAGGCAGAATTGTTAACCTCATCCTGCCATGCTGGTGAAATATTGAATATATATGCTATCTTTTGCTCCACCTTCATTTTTTTCACGCATAATCACAGAAAAAAAGGACTTATATGTGTTCTCTCAGTCCGGTCCTCATCAATTCAGTCCTGCGCTTACCTTTATGAACATAACCGAGTTAGCCAGTTTGGTTTTTTTCATACGACGCGTGAAGACGCGATCCAGTAGAACCTAGCCGTTTACGGCCCCTCTGCAAATAAGACCTTCGTGCAGTGTAGAGACGTTCGTAATCGTTTCTACCGACAGTGACACGCCCATAAATTTCCCTCCACGAGATCGCCGGCTCACGCATACACACGTAGGTGTGATGAACGCATTCGTAGACAATAAATTTCCACGGTTTACGCTTTTTTTTCTTCCCGCCTACAAGTAAGGCGTGATATATAACGTGCCGCCGAACGCGCGAACCGCAAACACTCCACGGCTGCCATCCAGAGACAATAGACACCGTGGCATACACTCCCTTCGGTCCCGGCCGGCTCTCTGGCACACGCGCCATGTGCAAACAAGCATATCCAATCAATTCTGCGGCATGAACAAGAGCCTCGCCTTGTGCTCTCGGCGTAAAGCTTTGCTCCTGTCTGCGTTTCGTTGTACACACAGACAGACACACACACGCATATGTGTATATACCAATATGTATACACCACCCTCTTTCCTGTCTCCTCAGAATCCTTCTCCTCACAGCTCTCGGTGTCGACGCTCCACAGACACCCCCTTTTCGTGTCGGCAGGAAATATGGAGCGCCTGTTGCAACCTCGTTGCCCCGGGAATACAGCCATGGAGACCCGCGAAAACGGTTTCTTTAGTTCTTGTTCTTCGATTCTATTTAGTGCTATTGTTTTTTTTTATTTCCTTATGTATGAGGTAGTGTGAGGGATTTTTCTTTTGTTTTGTTTTGTTTTGTTTTTGGCATCGTTATTCATTCCTGCATTTGGTATTTAAGGTTGTTGCGAGGTAATCCAGGGAAGTTCAGGCAGTAAAACGCAGCAATTCGAGAGAACGGCGAGGGCACGTGTGCGCGTGCGGCGTTTTTTTTTTTTTTTTCGCGAAACACACCGATCGGCGTTTCTTAGAGTAGCACGTAGCGTCGTGAATCCGTAGAAGCGTTCTCACGAGGCGCTGCAGAAAAAAAAAGGAAGCTGTGGCACAAATTGGAGTATATGATAAAGAGGGAAGCATGAGGAGAGACGCACGAGAGACGGAAAGGCATCCGTAAAGAAAAAAGGCGAAAAGCAAGCAAGCTGAGCGCAGTTCACTACCCTATCGAGGGGAAAGGAAACAGGAAACAAATTGGCCCCATATCTACATGTTACACTGCAAATGTCGTCGAAAGACGATCTTGCGTCTGGAGAGACTGAACAAAACATTTCTTGGATGTTCTTCTGAAGAAAATCGGTTATCGGTATTCTGGAGGCGCTGCGTTAGAGTGCCTCGAGCGTGCAGCGGAGGCGTAACACAGCAATAGACCCAGGAAAGAAGACACACACGGCATTTTCATTTCCTGCGTCTAAGCGTTGTTTTATTTTTTATCTGCATGTCTCATTCAGTTCATGTATAGTTAGTGCTGCTCAAGAAGAACAGATCATCAGCAGTTTGTTAGCAGTCGCTTCTTCCTGTCTAAAAAGAGACGGCGGGAGACGGGAGAAGGAACAAGAGGTATGTGAGCTAGACAGATGTAATGATGAAGAGGAAGGCCTGCGGGAGTTCTTTAACGAATAGGTTCAGTTTTGGAAAATGGAGTGGCGCGGACCTATGTGGTCCATCGTGCGAAACAAAAACCGATGTATTTCCGAGCTATGGAAAGGCGAGCCGGCATATATGCAGGTACGCGAGGATTACGGCTTGGGAAACACTTAACCGCAAGTTATTACTCCCCTGAGCCCCGTTTTGCTGTGGGAACGTCAGGCGTTGCATTCCTCGACCTCGCCGCTGCTCTTATGTCACGTGTATGACCAATTCGAAAAACTGTGTTGTGTTTAGAAAAAATATTAAGGGACCCTAAAGCTTCTCCTTTAGGAGTTGAACGCGATAGCGACATTCTGTTCTTAGTGCGTGTTGCAAACACTCCGTCCATGAAACCTTTTTCCAATTTACTGTGCACCCACTATACGTGGCCTTAAGGGAATAGGCGCAATAGCATGTGTGCCTTTTGTAGTGGGATACCAGCTTTCAACCAAGGAGCCATTATGGTAATCACATATTCTGGCACCCGTTGGCAACGGACGCTTGTACCACGCATTGTTACTGCAATATTTTATGTTGCACTGTGACGCATGTATACAGGAGGCGTGTGTTTGTGAAGCCTGAAAGCCACTTTCAGTGCATTTCGAAGAAAATGAAGTTCTTTCCACTGTTTTTAAAAGCAGAGGAGTGGCCGTGTTCGTAGAGCACCCGCTTGCCACGCAAACGTCCGAGTTCGATTCCGACTCGGAACCAAACAACGCTGGCTCGGCCCCCACTCTACTCCAGGGTTTTTCATCGCATAGTTCTCAATTTTTCGGTCACGCATAAGATTTTTTCGGTCACGCATTTTTCGCTCACTACCAACGACGCCGACACCAGAATTTCTGCGAAACGAGCTCTTTACTGCTATCGCGTTAGAAAGTGATTTGCGATATATAATACTTAGTACTATACTATGCGGGTAGCTGAAAGCCGTCCAGTGGACCTCACATTTGGCTAAGCTTATTGTGGTACGAGCTCTCCTAAATGTGTTTAGAAAAGGTGTTTATAATTATTAATAGTACCAGGCACACTAACATGGTAGAGAGGCATCCCGAAACTGCAGGAGACGTCGTGAATTTTAGCTTTAAGAGATCACAAATATAGGCGTTATGCACGAGAAAACCCGCCGCTCTTCTCGGAATGCTGCCATCAAAGGTGCGCTGGGCCCACGCACATTTATATGAGCCGTTTTGCAATGATCCATGTTCCCTCAATATAGCGCTCGTCTGGGATAAGCGGTTTTCGATAGGACAATCTGATTATTTGTCGAGGTTATTATTGCGACTCGTCTTTTCACGTGACAGATTTTGATTGTTGCTCGAATATGAACGCATGAAGGTCGTTATTGCATGCAGCTATCGAAGTGTTGCTGTGCAGACCCAAGGAGGTTAAAAAAAAATTCCTGGAGTGGAAGCTCCCCCAATGCTTCGCCAGCAGTAGTGAAGCCAGCTTTTCGCCCTCCAGCGATCTCAGAAACATGCAATTTTCTGGTAGTGCTCACTTAGACATCAAAGGGATTTCATTCATTAGTCTAAAGGCTACGTTGACTATAAATTAAAAATAGTTGTTTGCAAAGGAATAATCGACGGAGACTAGTATCGGTGACTTGATCACCAATCGAATTTGCCTTGACTTTGAGGATTACTAAAGTAAGCTATAACCAGGGACGCACTTTGAGCCCTATCTGACCCGAAAAAGGTTGCCACGTTAAACTTATGGGCGTGCGAAGAAAACGTTCCTTCTCGATTGCCGAACGCAAACCGCTCAGCATGCTCCTAGTAGGACGGCTGCCCAAGCCGCCATCTTACGGCTGGCACGGCTTCATCATGAGCAAGAATTTCCACACCAGCAATTTTTTAAAACCTCCTTTTGCAGATCACGTGTGCTGACCACGTGCTTCTTTTCCCAGAGCTGAGAAAAAAAAGCAGTAGGAAAGGAGCACTCCACAATGATCAAGAAGAAAGAAAGCAAAAAAAAGAAAGAAAAAAGAGAAAAAAATTAGGACCCTTTTCAAATGCTCGTTTTGCTTAACCTCCCTGCCTTCTCCCTTTTTGTTGCTTCCTCCTCCTTGCTTCGTTTTTCGGTGGACGTCTGAACCGTGCGGTAACTAAAAGAACCGCCGTGTGCGTAACATTGGCTGTTTCGAGATATCCTAGAATGCTTGCAACCAGTACAAATGTTTATCGCGTCTTACGCCTTAATTATAGCGGCGTCTGTTCAGAGTGTATTTTTTTTTGAACTCGGAGGGTGTTTTCTGGACTTCATGTTTTGGAAGGAAATTAGGCGTTCAACGGAGTTTATTTATCGTACATCTCGAATAATACAATATTTGGTGTTTATCTTGGTTTGTATAGGATATTGTAATGGCTAATTATTGTTTCACTTCCAATGAAATTGAGTTGCATTGTTGCTTCTGATAATGCTGCTCCTCCGTTCTTTCAATTTTTGTCACTTCCTGCACACTTACTCCGTTATTAAGGCTGCTGATGTGCTGCACTGTAAACTCGATATAGTGTGCTTCTGTGGGGCAGCAGCTAGTCAAGCTGTTTCTCAGCGTTTTCTCCCAGTTGCGCTCATCTTCTTGAAAAAAAAACATTCACCAACAGTTTTCTGCCTTCCAACATCTTAAAAGGAATGTGTGAACACGATGGCAACTAAACAGACGTGATGTTTTAGCTAGTCGTAATAGACGAAAGCGTACTTGTACCATTCCGATATATGAGAATTCGGAAACAATGCTCCTATTTGACTAAAATTTGAGTAATGAGGTTTCGCCAGTGATATACTGCCGACAAACAATCTCCATTTTCGAGGCAAACACTCGATTCGTGGTGCGGAAGGCTTAACAATGTTTGTTTACGAGCTGAATTCGGTTTTGTTTTTTGTTATCGCGCAGATGACTCTATATTCATTCACCTGTTTCCTGGATATGGGGAATACGGCGACAAGTCAAGCTTAGACTAGTAATTATTATTATTATTATTATTATTATTATTATTATTATTATTATTATTATTATTATTATTATTATTATTGTTGTTGTTGTTATCGTTATTGTTGTTATCGTTATTGTTATTGTTATTATCGTTATTGTTGTTGTTGTTATTGTTATTGTTATTGTTGTGGTTGTTGTTGTTGTTGTTGTTGTTGTTGTTGCTGCTGTTAATCGCTGGGGTTTAATGTCCCGAAATATGAATAAAAGATAAGCCACTGTGGAGGGTTCCGGAAATTTCAACCATGGGGGGTTCTTTAACGTGCACCTAGATCTAAGTGTTTTCGCAAGAGAAACTTGCAACAGGAGTCTTGAATACTTCGTTGCGTCATATGTCGAAAGTAAGCGATGCGTTTCGGATCGACAGGGGGGGATGAACAACAAGAGAGAAGGCAGGGAGGCTAACCAAGCACATGCCCGGTTTGCTACCCTACGCTGGGGGAATGGGAAGGGGGCATAAAGATGAGAAAGAGGGGAAAGAGAAGAGAAAGAGAGATAGAGGGAAAAAAAAGGATTGTCAGTCAATCGGCTGGCGCGTACGCAGCGGTGGCACTACACCATTGTTAAATGTTGTCACGTAGGCCTGTAGTCCTAAAAAAGCACAAAATAGCTTTGACTACTTTCTGAGCCGACGAAAGGCGAGGACGGTGTTCCAGTAGCATCTGCATAGAGAGTGGCCGATCGTCCAATTGTCGCAATGCGTCCGAAAGCTTCTGTCTTTCTGAGGCAAATCGAGGGCAATAACTTATCAGATGGTCCATGTCTTCTTTGGCGCAGCAGACGTCGCATTCCGCATTGTTGGTCAAGCCGATTAGGGTTCTATATGCTTTTGTGAAGGCAACCCCCAACCAAAGGCGACAAAGAAGCGAAGCTTCACGCTGACGAAGTCCGCATGGAGGTCGAAGTTCCAGTCGACCTCCATGCGGACTTCGGTTTATTTGGTAGAGTCTCGTATGTCTTATGCTTGGGGTGTTCCACTCCTGCGAACACAGACTACGTGCCAGGTGACGAAGTTGCTTTGCAGCGTCAGTCCTTGACAAAGGAATCGGAAGGATGTGCTCTTCTTGGTGTGATGTGCGAGCCGTGTTGTCTGCAGAATCATTGCCACTGATCCCACATTGACCAGGAAGCCACTGAAACTTGACCTCGTGGCCTGTTTCTGTGACGTGGTGAAGAAGCTTAAAAACTTCGTAAGTTAACTGTTCATGGCAACCTCGTCGAAGGACGAACTGCATGCTCTGTAGGGTCGGTTTCGAGTCGGAAAACACAGCCCATTTACTCGGTTTCTGAGATTTGATGTAAAGCCGCAAGTTCTGCTGCCGTAGACGTAGTGGCGTGTGACAGCTTGATTCGCAGAGTGATTTCTCTAGCTGGAGTCGACTCTGCACCGCCGTAACCAGACGCTGTGGTTGAGCCATCGGTGTATATGTGCACGTGGTTATTGTACATTTCGTGCAGAAGGTTCAAGCTCAATTGTTTTAGGGCTGATGAAGGCAAATTTGATTGTTTCTGTATTCCTGGAATTGAAACACGTACTTGCAGAAGTGCCAGGTTCCACGGAGGATGCACCAGTTTCTCAGCAGGCGTAAAACCTGACGTAAACGACGCACGATGTGCACAGACAATTGCACTAAATTTCGTGCGGGGCCTCTCAGTAGCGAGGGTTGCCAAGTGGTAGGAAGGATTCTTAGCATGTTGCCTAAGGTACGTACGCATCGTTTTAATGGTGATGTGTGTCATGATCGAGTAGCCCTGTGCAATGGCAATTGTTTCAGCTGTCGATGCGCAGCGGGGTAAACCAAGGCATATCCTAAGCGCCTGGGCTTGAATATTTTGGATTGTGTGCAGGTTCGTTTTGCACGTGTTAGATATACCAGGTATGCTATACTACAGGAATCCAATAAATAATACTTTGCACAGCTGTAACATAGACTCGACCGACATTCCGCAACTTTTCCGGGCAAGAAACCTGAATAAGTGACAAATGGCGGCCAGCCGCTTTTTCACGTAGTTTACGTGGGGTGTCCAAGACAGGTTTCTGTCGATTACGACTCCTAAGAACCTGTGACTCCGGCTGCATGACACCAACTGCCCGTTAATTGATATGCCGTAAGCGGACATTGGTTTTCTTGTGAAAGCCACGACTGCACACTTTCCACTTGCGATTTCGAGCCCCTGTTCACGTAGGTGGTGCGATGTCACTGATGCTGCCTTCTGAAGTCGAGCGCGAAGTTGAACTCGAGTCACACCTGATGTCCACACACAGATGTCATCAGCATACATGGAAAGTCGTACACTGCTTGGTTGCTTGCCAACTAGTCCAATGAGTGTTAGGTTGAACAGCGTCGGGCTTAGCACTCCACCTTGCGGGACTCCTGGGCTGCAGTAATATTCGACAGACGCAACACTAAACCATACGCAACACGGAAACGCAGTGGTAGTGACTAGATCCTAAAGCTCGATCTAGTTGCGCCCTTGAGTGTTCTACACTAGGGTGTTTTGAAGCCTAAGTGTTGCCGTACGTGCTTGCGTAGCGGAAGTGCCTTTAGCTGTACTAAAGGACCACCATTTTCTGTTCATTGCGTTCTATTTTACCGTCAGCGTTGAGACGCACGCTAACGCTAACGTAAGCTTTTCTCGCTGTAGTAAAACTCGCTAGTAGGGGTTATGCAGATGGCGTTAACGTGCCGCAAATTTTCGATGCGGACAGCGAATTACAGAACACATCAGAATAGCGGAATAACATTTATGTGAAATCTGTGACTGCGGCATCGCCTATAGAAAAAATAATGCGCTAAAAAAATAAAAAAATAAATTGGAAATTTTCATCATAATTCAAGCATGTAGCATTACTGCCACTTTTTGAGTTATGAAAGTAGCAAACAAATATGAACCACGTACGAAAAGTGAACATGTATATGTTGCAGATTTTATTACACCAATCTCCTTGTTTGGCTTAGGAGCGTTCGAAAGGAGAAGCGATCCCAAAATTACGCTAAGTAGTACTCAACAGGCGGTCATTGAAGCTGCCTAAAGGTAAGCGAAACATTTCCTGCAAACTGCTTAATGTGCTGTGTTTATCTCTTTTCCCTCTCCCCTCTTTATCTTTCGTTTCCCCCATCCCCCTCCCATTCCCAGGGTAGCAAACCGGCTGCCTACAGACTGGTTAACCTCCCTGCCGTTCTCTTCCTCCTATTTTCCTGTTTTTCTTTCTTTCTGCGAACTCAGTCAACCCTTCAGCAGCAAAGCCAACTTTCAGTTCGGAAATAGCATCCGGAACTGCCGCCATATTTTACGTGCACTACATCACGCAAACAGAGTTACGCTGAATCTCAAAAACAGCGTGAGTACACTGAACACAGCAGATCATTAAGTTTACAGGGGCACATGCATTTCGATCCCGCTATACCGCTATGAGCAAGCTATTCCGCTAAGTGCGTTAAACTCTAACTGTCGGAAATATCTTGCGGCTGCCCTCGCAGGCATCTATGACCGCTGCAGCCCAAGCGTTGTTTTGCTGTCTGTCACTACGTTTGCAGTGGTTTGTGGTTGAGACAAGATTCGGTAAACCAAGCCAACTTTTGAGACGAAAGTGGAATGCGCAGGTGGCAATATTAATTCTTGCAAGCGTCTGTGCAACTTGCCTTGACACGCACTACGCACACACAAAAAATGAAACGTTATAATGACTCCACGGATTCTACACATGCGAAACGCGGTGTGATCGGGAGCCCTTTCTTCGGGTTTGTGAATCATTAACTTTGTATAAGCTCACCAGTTCTCGTTCAAAGAACCCTCTCGTACGATTTTCGTTACGTCTTTGCCCACCTCCACTTCGCTTCGTTATACGGCGCCTGTCTTGATTGCTCTGCGCCTTTTTTGCAGACATTTTCTGTTCTAGGGTTGATACAAGATCAACTAGCTTCATTGTTGAGAGTGATGCCGGATTCTCTATTTCGATGCATTTTCCGATAACGAGGTTGCAGGTTTCGAATCCGGCAATGAGCTCTGCGCCTTGCCAGAAAACTCAACAGAAGAAACGCATGACGATTCCGCATGGCGTGCTCGTTAATGTTTTCTTAAGTGGCTGAACTTACTCCGAAGCCATCTTATTCTATAGGGTGTGTCTGAGCACCAGGTCGTGCTTCTGGCAAGCGAATACTTTATGGCATCCATACAAGTCTACGCGCGGGGAGTCGAGGAAGGTGTGTTTCCCTTCGTAATCACCTATTGTTAGTTAGTGCCAAGTATCCCGCATACCTTCATAAAGTAGCACCTGTCTAAATGTTGGTTAAGGCGTGACAACAAACCTGCACTTTCCCAATGATTGCAACCGTGGAGCGGTGAAGACGTCGCATTCTAAGAATTTACACGTAAACATGTTCGATAGAGTTATGTCTGTCTGGGTAAATTTAAAGTAATTAATGGACTCTCCAGCCAACTTTAGTTTCTGGTTGTACCCGTTGCGTCTCTTCCTCAGGGGGTGACCGCCCGACCGGATACGTAGCTGTGGCACTTTTTAGGGGTGGTCTTCTTTTCCACCATCGTTTTCTCCACCACTCTCATGAATGCGTTGTCTTCTTCATTGGTTCCGAATGCCATGAACATACGGGCTCGGCAGAGTCCCCGTCGACCGAACGATGTTTCCCGGTGTCATTTGTATAAGCCGAAAACTGTTTGGTAGCCCTCTTTACAGCCAGAAAACGGGAGGCCGATGCCAGGCCACTGTGAACAGCACATGACGCTTCACTTCGACTTTTGCGGCAGTTGCAAATCTGGTTTTTCGACCTACATATCATGGGTCGAAAACCGGTATGGGGTATGTAAGTCGACCTACATACCATGAGAGGGTGCGCAATGCAGGTAAAGCTGGCCGTCCCCCCTGAACCCCTTCTTTGCTGAGAACACTATTCACGGCCGTGTCTGAATTGCCTCGTTCTAAACCGCAAATAACCGCTCTCGCTAATTATCGCTCGAAGCTTTTTTTCCCGTAGAAGATGTAGTAAGAGATCTCTGCGGCACGCCGGAACAGAATGCGACGTCTTCATCTTTGTTTCGAGTTTATACGTGCGTCGATGCCGCCTACGCCAAGCATTTACTTGTTCCAGCTAAAGACGACGCTCGTTTCGAGCGGCCGACAGAGAGCGGCAAAAGCGAGAGCTCGTTAACACTGAACGTCCGCCGATGCTCGCTCAGGGCGCTTCAAGAACACCACTGGGCTCCCTTAACGAGGCCTCCGTGCCTAAACACGTAATGATCGGCGAGCTACGGATGCCCCCGTCACGGGCGATTGCATTGGGGCACTCGAGAACGAGAAAAATAATATGAAAATAAAATAAGGAAACAGGGCTGCCGCCAACCGGATTGTACGAGAAAGATCATATAGGGAGGAGTACACGTGCATTACTAAGACGAGCGCGGAGATCGATACGTAATAAAATGAGAAAAATACAAACGCCACGCTTTCTCGATGCATTCGAGTCTCAAGTGGTACGGGACGGTCATTTAATATGCATGCCGCCACGCTTGCGAGGCTGTACGCCGCGTTTCCCACTTACGCACGTTTTCTTATCGGAACGCTATGCGAGCATTGGTAAGAGGGCGCTTGGGGCTTTGGAAATCGAGGGAGAGGGGGTAAATGATTGAGAGGAGGTAAAGAGGGGGAGGTAACGAATACAAAACGAGCACTGCTTTCGATTTGCCCAGGACGAATGAGTCGACCACGTGGGCAGTACGTAGCTTCGCGATTTTGTTTTCCCTGTCCGCGTAGTCTAATTTTTCATTTTATTTCATTTTTTTATGCGGGTCTGTGGTGCACTCATTGTATCTGCCAGATGTTTTTGCACTGTTGAGGAAGTGTCCCAAGTGAGGGATCGCCATCGTGTTCTGTCATAAATGTGGCGTATAGTTCGCGGTAGCTAATTAGAGTTGAGCCAAGAACATATATTACCTTGTTTCATATGGTCGCGACATTTTTTTCCTCATCGCTATTTGTCATTTTTTAGGGCTTACGCGTGGTCATTCACGCTAGTTCAATATTTTGTTAGCGTGTTTCGTACTGCCCACGCAATTAGCCTAATCGTGAACACGGCCCGCGTGGCTCCATGTGTGGAAACTAGAAAAAAAGAATAAGTGAACGTAAAGAAACTATCGAACATACCGCCGTCTGGTAAACAACTGCTAATGGTCTTTCTTTGATTATTGTAGGGAAACACTATTACGCATTCCGTACTAATAAAGAAGCTGTCAGATTTGTATGCTTCCTAATTAATTTTACTAATGGTTAGTGTTTGCATTTCTAAACCACGAAATTATCAGAGACGCCACAATGAAGAGCTCCGGAAATTCAAACGACCTGAGGTTTAAAACTGCGTACCTAAACTCTTAATCAAGTCGTGGTTAAGTTCCAGCTATGTGCAGCACTAGAATAAAGCTCTGCGGACTCCTGGTTATATCTAACTTTTTAAGCTGCATTTGATGAAGACTGTAAATCTAAGCACACGAGAGACTAACACTTTGCCACCAATGAAGCGCGATCGGGATTCAATCCCGCGACCTTCCGGTCAGCAGTCGACACCATAATCACTAGACTGCCACGTGGGTTTTTCTAGTATACTTACTTGTGCTTACTCATACGCGAGCACTAATGTTATTATAAAAATCTTTTTTTTTTCATATACTGCTTATAGTAATACGCAGTTCCAAGTAGTGTTATGTGTTGTTTCAAAATATTTGTTTCAAAGATTTTGTTGATTTTTTTTAACATTGCGAGTCGTCGGATTCCCCTTTGTTGGACTGTTTAACTTGCGATGTTGCAGTGTATAGTGTTAGATTTTTTGCTGATGCATCAAGTGCTTGCAGGATCCCTTTACTGCGAAATTATCCGCATTGTGCATTCTCATGTTCCGTACTTCTTGTCATAGTCGTTGCGCAACGCTGGATTCTCTATACTTTTTTTCCTTTTTTCTTGCTTATGTTTTATTTGTTTACCTATTTGTTTATTTATTTTTAAATCTATGCTGTATGCGGCAGGCTGTGCCAGATAGCGTTGGCGGATGACAAGAATCGCTGGTGAACTGATTAACCCGAGTAATACAGCAATACAGCACCTTTGCGTCGAAAAAAAAAAGAAAACACAGCGCGAAACACAAAATTAACACGTACGACTGCCGTGACATTGCGAGATGGCGGCAACAACTTTTCCGCAACGCCTCAAAGACCACTTGTACAAGGAACGAACACCATGCCATCTTTGCCACCATGCCACCATGCCTCGAAACAACGCGGTTCAATATGTACCACAAGATTTCCTTTCGAAGCCGCGGTTGACAAAACGATATGAAGTATACGCAACTGAAACCCCGGTCCCCTTGTATATATCTCTCTCTGTTCACGGAATATAATCAGTAACATTGAATGTATATAAAAACACCTAGCAATGTTCAATATACGCAGTTGGTCATAAGCGGTAGAAAAGGAGAGAGAAGAAAATGTTATTTTGACAAAAGGCGGCACGTTGATTCACTGGCTTTCATCTACTTAGTAGGAACAGGAATTTAGACTGCATATTTTTTACTGTGTTTCTTTTCTTCCTTCCTTTTTCTCTATATATTTCTTTTCTTCTTAGTTTTTTTTTCTGTCTTGGCAGTTAAGCGTATTTGAAGGCACCATTCTTGAAATGTACGAAACGAAATGAGTCCACACCGAATAAAGTGACGTCAGCTGCTCTCTCTCTCTCTCTCGCTCTCTCAATATATATATATATATATATATATATATATATATATATATATATATATATATATATATATATATATATATATAGAGAGAGAGAGAGAGAGAGAGAGAGAGAGAGAAAAGAGAGAGCTCGTAAGTCGTGCTTTCTCGCTTCCGTTTTTACTACGGAACCAGTGCGTTTCCTTCCTCGCTACGTCTAAATATATATATTGAATAAACTTGCAGATAGCACATTTGAAAAGAAAATTGTACTTACTAACGTTTCGGCCGTGGCACGGCCTTCGTCAGAGTAAGTAGGTATGATACAATTCAGCCGCTTTTATAGGCTCACGTGATGAACTCTCGGTACATCAGCTAGGACAATCAAAGTGAAAAAATGGTAATCTGTCAGAACCTTGTGTTGACATGACTGACATGCGACGGATGCATGAATATACAAGTTTCAAATTTCCTTGCGCATCAACACGTGGGGCACAGTATGGTTGGCAGGACATGCAAAAGAGCTCTGAAGTAAAAAAACCACGGTTGACTAATGTACATTTTAATATACACTAAAATATTTTACTAATCTAAGAAGTCGTGTTCTTATAGTTGTTATAGAACCAAGCATTGAGAATAATAACGTTCAGTGGCTTCATGTCCAATGCATCATCCTTACTCTGTTCGCGTGGAATTTTATCAGTTCAGAAGCTGGCTAAATATTTTCTCGGCATTCTTATTTACAAATATGTGAATGGAAAACTTCCGATTTCTTTACTACATTCAAGCCAGTTTCCTCAGGCGTCATCGACTCGTTTTGCAAAGGCTAATAACTTTCTTTTACACAAACCTAGGATTAATTATGGCAAGTTTACCACAAAATTTTCATTTGTTTCCCTGTGGAATTCTTCGCCATTGGAGATCAAAAATAGATCCCTCGAAATGTTTAAAAAGGCTTGCGTTCACACTTATTAAATTCTTAATGCATCATATTATAAGAATTGAATGTTATTGCATTTTTCTGTTAGTTTTTTGTGCTCATCGGTACACCTTGTATTACTTAAGTTCGCTATTTCGTGGTTATCTGTACATTTTGTATCTCTTAATTTTTCTATCCTTGCCGTAATAATGCTTGATAGTATACAGAGTGAATGTTATTGCATTTTCGTGTTAGTTTTTGCATGCTTTGCTGTACATTTTTTATAACTTACGTTCGCTATTTCGCGCTTGTCTGTACATTTTGTATACTTTAATGTTTCTTTCCTTACCACTCTTTACTATTGCGTTGTATCTCTCATGTATGATTTTATAGGAGGTCTCACTCACAGTCTCACGACTTTGAGACCTCCTTCTGTATTTGTACATAACACATGCACTTGTATCACTTGTATTTCAATTCTGAACAAACTAAACTGAACTAATTCTGAATAGTGCGAGGCAGGTGAACTTTCCTACGTTTTCATTGATACCCGAACGAATGGTGTTAAATTTGTGGATCAAGAAGGATTTCCTCACTTCCCTATCGCGATTTGTCTTGAAATCGGACTGAATAATAGTGGCCCTAATTTTGTCGAAACCGTGGCCAGGCATACTGACGTGCTTCGACAGCGGTAGATTAGGGAGGCTTACGGCATGTGCACGGTGATTATTAAAACGAATTCTGAAACTTGTCTCTGTTTGACCTATGTACTAACCCCCTCATGTTGAACACTCGAGCAGATAGATGACGTTGATACTATCACACGTGTAGTTCCCATTTATCTTTAAAGAAAAACTGGATGATGTACTTGAAACTGTTTTAGATGTCATCATGAGCGCGCACACTTTGCAACGTGGTTTGTTGCAGGGACGACAGCCTTCATGATGTGAACACGTGGTTTTAGATGAGGTTAGTAAATCACGAAGGTTCCGCGATCGTCAGTAGACCACGCGTGGTTGTTCTGTAAAGATTTCTTTGAGCCGCTCGCTCTGTAATAAAATGTTGAAATGTTTCTTTAAGATATGGTTCACATTTGGAGCTGAAGCCGCATGTGTCAAAATTATATTAGTCCGAGAACAATCTTTGGGTCTTTTATCAGTACTCAGCAGGTCTGAACGGTCGAGATCTTCTGCACGTTTGACGGCGTTTGTGATTATGCTGGCCGGATAGCTCTGTTTTTCGAGTGCGCTCCAAAGTTGTTTGCAGTGGCGGGAAAATTCGCTGCTATCAGAGCATATTCTTTTTAAACGGACTGTTTGGCTGTAGGGAATACTAGTTTTATTATGTTTCACGTGACTACTACTAAAGTGAAGATATTGCTGCCTATCCGTGGGTTTCCTGTAGAGATTAGTTATCAGCTTCCTGTTACGTAGAGTGACCATGACATCAAGGAAGCTTATCTTCTGAAGTGAATATGAGTGCGAAAAAGAAATCGCCGGATGAGCGTTGTTAAGATCTGCTATGAAAGAAAGAAGTCGCGATTCACTATGGTGCCAGATTAGGAAAATGTCATCGATGAACCGCTTATAGTAAAATGGTTTATATTCACAATTTGCAAGAAATTTGTTTTCAAGGAGCCCCATAAATATGTTTGCGTAGTTAGGTTCGATTATTGTTCCAATAGATGTACCGCTAACTTGAACGTAATGTGTCCCATCAAATTTGAAATTGTTAAGTTCGAGAATGAGCTTAAGCAACGTAGCTAACGTAGATGCGGAAACTGGTTTGTCGGCGTCGCAATCGTTGTATGCGCAGATAACTGCCTTGATGCCATCTAAGTGAGGGATATTAGTGTATAGTGACGTGTTATCTAACGTAACGAGAAACGAATTTTGAGGAACCTGTAGGTCAACAATATATGATAGAAAGTGATTGGTATCTTTATTGTAAGAAGAAAAGCTGGACGGAATGGTGTTGATGAAGCTATCTACATAACGGGAAAGGTTCTCAGTCACTGTTCGAATTCCAGAAATGATCGGTCTACCAGGATTATCTCTCATGAATTTTGGGAAGAAGGTAAAACCTGCCAGCTACTGTGCTCAACGGTATTAGGGATTTCAGAATGCCATAGCTCATTTCTTTATCATTAAAGAGCGCAGTCAAACTATCACGAACAATATCTTTGAACTCGTTTGTTGGGTCATGATCTTGCCGCTTGTAATATGATGCATCACTGAGCTGCCTATGGCCTTCGCTGATATAGTTGCTTCTGTCCATTACAACAATGGACAGAATCACTTCTTTACAGAACAACCACGCGTGGTCTACTGACGATCGCGGAACCTTCGTGATTTACTAACCTCATCTAAAACCACGTGTTCACATCATGAAGGCTGTCGTCCCTGCAACAAACCACGTTGCAAAGTGTGCGCGCTCATGATGACATCTAAAACAGTTTCAAGTACATCATCCAGTTTTTCTTTAAAGATAAATGGGAACTACACGTGTGATAGTATCAACGTCATCTATCTGCTCGAGTGTTCAACATGAGGGGGTTAGTACATAGGTCAAACAGAGACAAGTTTCAGAATTCGTTTTAATAATCACCGTGCACATGCCGTAAGCCTCCCTAATCTACCGCTGTCGAAGCACGTCAGTATGCCTGGCCACGGTTTCGACAAAATTAGGGCCACTATTATTCAGTCCGGTTTCAAGACAAATCACGATAGGGAAGTGAGGAAATCCTTCTTGATCCACAAATTTAACACCATTCGTTCAGGTATCAATGAAAACGTAGGAAAGCTCACCTGCCTCGCACTATAACAACACGACGTCTTAGATTAGTAGAATATTTTAGTGTATATTAAAATGTATATTAGTCAACCGTGGTTTCTTTACTTCAGAGCTCTTTTGCATGTCCTGCCAACCATACTGTGCCCCACGTGTTGATGCGCAAGGAAATTTGAAACTTGTATATTCATGCATCCGTCGCATGTCAGTCATGTAAACACAAGGTTCTGACCGATTACCATTTTTTCACTTTGATTGTCCTAGCTGCTGTACCGAGAGTTCATCACGTGAGCCTATAAAAGCAGCTGAATTGTATCATACCTACTTACTCTGACGAAGGCCGTGCCACGGCCGAAACGTTAGTAAGTACAATTTTCTTTTCAAATGTGCTATCTGCATGCAAGCTTATTCAATATAGAAAACACCTGGACCTATCGTGCCTTCCGTATATATATATATATATATATATATATATATATATATATATATATATATATATATATATATATATATATATATATGTGTGTGTGTGTGTGTGTGTGTGTGTGTGTGTGTGAAAAAGAAGGTTTCCTTGGATTCAGTGGAAAAAAACACCAAGATGTGGAGGACGAGCAAAACGAAAACTTTTATTTTTCCTACGTTTCAGCCGGGGAGCGGCCTTCATCAGGGAAACCCTGATGAAGGCCGTGATGAAGTCCCTGATGAAGGCCGGTTCCCGGCTGAAACGTAGGAAAAATAAAAAGTTGTCGTTTTGCCAGTCACCCATTTCTTGGTATATATATATATATATATATATATATATATATATATATATATATATATATATATATATATATTACATGCACCGCCGTTCATTCTTAGTTCAATCCTTCTCGCCCGGGGCAGATAGATACCCACAAAACGAATTCTTTCGCCGCGCAGAAAATCGAAGTGAAACGTAGAGCCTGAGCTCTCCGATATCATGTAAAACTTTTCAGCCCTTCGCAATGCTGGGTTCCGACTTCGACGCCACGACGTCAAAACGGATCAATCTTTTAAGCCCCCATCGACGAATATACGCGGAACGAGAAACGATTCCTGTATCACCTGAAAGGAGACAAGAAAAAAAAGTGTGCATTGCAAATATCGTCTGACATAGCATATCACTTCTTTACAAATTTATGGTGCCCATAAAACTTGACAGTGGTTTGAAGCAGCGTTATAAGCAGCATTATAAGTTACTAAGAAGATATAGTGCTCGTATATAGCGCCAGTTACTCATTTCAAACCATAACAGGCCTTGGTTAAGAAGACATTATTAGGTATGAGATGAAGATGTACGTAGATGTGCCTGCAATGACAGTAATTTTTGGAGACGCGCTTGAACAGCTTACGCGTGAATAATAACATCAGAAGGAACAGTTTCACTACAAACGTGAAGAAAGGCATGTGATGAGTGTATTATTGAAGGATATACGAATTATGGCGAGCAGCTAACTGCATTAGAATGTGACCGGTGGTAACTGTAAAAATAGCGGGCGCAAGAAAAAACAGCCACTGCGAAGACCTAAGCTCGTTTCGTGTGCAGTCTTGCCCTTGAAGACGATTTTAGCGGTGAGATCGCAGTGCGTGAAGAGGGATGAGGAGTATACTGATTTCTGTCGAGTTAGCATGCGCGCTCTTCGGATCAACGTTCGCTGTTGCTGTCCCAGCGACGCAGTCTCTCATCAGGCACATTTATAGCTGACCAATTTGCACTCCGTTTAGCGTTCTGCACAAGCGTTCGACGTTACCGGAGCGCAACGTGCGTTTTCGGTTTTAGCCAAGCGTCGTTTGGTCAACGCAATAGCGACGCCACCGGTGGATGAAAGTCGTTGTAAAGAAAAATAACATTTCTTCTTATCTTGTAGCAAGATAGAAAATTCTGTTTTAAAATAATATGAATTCATTGACTGTTTGACGCATGAGCATTATACATTAAATGCGAAGCATTTCTTAGCGAACTTCGGCGACTTTGAGCGTATCTATCTATCTATCTATCTATCTATCTATCTATCTATCTATCTATCTATCTATCTCTCTATCTATCTGGCCGCCTACGACATTTAGGTCTGCTGGCCATTTCGATAACGGTATCGATACCAAACTTGGTATGGCGTAACATAACTGTATGAAGAGCATATTTGATCTCACAACAGGAAAATAATGGCATGTATGTCATGAATGTCATGATTTACATTTCATGGTCCCGCACCTTTCGCGCTGGTTTCGATCACATGGCGTGTCGCAGAGCTGGTATGGCTTGACAACAGAAGTGACAGACCCGAACATGAAAATCATAACATGCGTGTCATGTAACAACAAGACTACATGCCACGCTCATGATGCGCTCGCGGCCGATTCGCAAGTGCCACATATACCAAATTTGATATTACAGTACGTGAATGGATGACGAAGGTATGCGACTGATGCAAACATCAGATGCGTGTCATGTGACAACACGACTGCATGCTATGTTCATGATGCGCTCGCGGCTGTTGCGCTTGCTTCACATATGCCAAATTTGGTATTCGTGACGCCAATGGATGACGAAGGTAGGTGACTAGTTCAAACATGATAATCATGAGATGCGTGTCATGTGAAAACATGACTACTTGCCACAGTCAAGGCGCCAATACATTTCGACGTGACGCGTTGCGCGTGCCCGCCGGCGTTCATTTCGTCGCGTCACGCCGGCGTTGCCACGCTAGGCACCGGTCCTGCAATATACTCGCAGGCACGCGCTGCACTCAGTTGCTTTGACGCATGCGCGTTTCAGCGCGTCTGGCGTCTCTCCGTCATGAAAAGAGGGAGACGCAGTTTTGTCTGGGTAACGCATCGGCGCGAAATGCAGCATGTCGTATTTCGCGCCCGTTGCCAACCGGCCGCTCCGACGGACGCTGCTCGCACCCGGCGTCAGACTACACAGTACTCGTGTTTTGCTTACGTTGCGTCACTGTGCCCGACGTGCGCACCCGTCAACGCTACATGTTGTATATTGGGCCCTTCATCATGTGCTCGTAGCCATTTCGCTAGCTCCACATATACCAAATTGAGTGTTACGTGACGTCATTGGATGGCGAAATATATGACTGGTGCAAACATGATAATCCCGGCACGGGTGTCATGTAAGAACATGACAACATAGCACGATCATAGCGTGCTGGCGATCGTTTCGCTAGCTCTACATACACTAAATTTGGTATCACGTGACGTGAATAGATGACGAAGGTAAACGGCACATCCAAACATAATAATCATGACACGGAAGTCATGTACGGCATCATTTACCTCCACCTCGTAACATTGTGCTGACTTAAAAGTGAAATATTAGCATTTCTCATTCGTGCTTCGCATATCGTCGATTCCCACTGTACGCGGGATCTGCCGATTTTATTCGTCACCTTCCCTTGAAGCTGGACTACAAATGAAGCCTTCAAGGCAGCCTAAATGCGTTTCAAACGGCCTGCCCTGAGGCGGTGCGTTCACCTGGTGGCCAATCAAACGAAATATCACAGCGTATCCCCGGAGTGAATGATGATGAGTGGGGTGAAGCGTCAATCAGTCCGTCTGCGCGTTCATCTATCCGTCCGTTCGTTCTTGTTTCCGCCCTCCCATGCGTCCGTCCCTGCGTCCGTCACTGCGTCCTTCCATTCATGAGTTAGTCCATCTAATGAACACTCAAAGTACCGCCATCTCACATCTTTTCATAATATATTCATCATATAGAGGTACCGCCATCTAGCGGACATTCCAAAGACTAAATAAAAAGTGGCTACCTCCTCCTCCTTATTATCCTAATAATAATACTGCCAATATCACTACCACTACTGCTACCATTACCACCACCACTACTACTACTACTACTACTACTACTACTACTACTACTACTACTACTACTACTATTACTGCTACTTCATACATGGGGGACGCACGGTTCGCCAGTAAAATAGCGGCTTCTGTTACAACTAAATTTTTGCTATTGTTCCATAAAGGCGCTTACTATCAAATATTCGCGAAGTCCTTTTGACGGAAGTACCAAAGAAGCATCCAGAGACGCATCTTCATGGTTCGAAGTGTGTTTCATAAGTTCTCTTCAGCACTGTAGATGCTACAGATCCCTCAGCCAATAGCAAAGGCGCTTAGCCCCTCCACATGTATTCATTCGCTCCGAGTCGTCTGCTGAAGACGCCGTGAATACAGTGGGCAGACGGATTGTAGTTATTAGGGCTAGTTTATTGACTTAAAATGCAGCAGAGTTATCAAAGAAGCTACTGCACCGAGAACTTGAAAAAGCGTAAATTTGTTGCTCTGCTGAAGATCGGTAGAATGTCATGCCGCCGGAAAACTTCACTTTGAGGCTGTTTCTCTCCGACGCTGTTTGTCCTTCAACGCGTTCTTTCGCGTCTTCCGCTGCAACGCTCCTTTTCTCTCTTTTTTCTTTCCGCCGAAGGAGGACTACGTTTCGCTGCGCAAGCGTGTGGTTTTCTTACACCCCGTAGCTTTGGCAGTGCAGAACCAAAGTGGGTGAAACAGAGTATAGATCGTTTCGTGTAACTTTACCTTACATGCGCGGATTCTCGCAAGGACTAGCTGCGACGACTTCTCGGAGGAGGCACATATCCTTGTGTGTCCTGGAGTGCCATCGGTGCTTGCGTGTTTGCCGAACAATCACTGCATTTTCCGAGCAGCGCGGACTCGGGGAACAAGAGGGTGCTACTTTGGTCATCTTCCCTGGCGTCACGTCATCCTTCACTCGCTACGACGGTCTGTTCACACATTCAGCGCCATACCATCTAGCGCATGCGCAGTGGTGCGACCACCGAATGGCTAAGCGGAGCGGGAGGCAAAGTACGGTCAGCTAAAGGTGCCTATAAGCACCCAGTTATGCTGCTTCCTCTTTCTCATTTGCATGAGCCACGCCCGTATGCCGTCTTTGCAAGCTCTCATTCGCACCTATACTATGCTAAGCGCGGGAAAGTGTTGACAATTTGGAATTTATGTGAAGCATGACGGCCACTCCAACGGCAAAAACACACTACAAGTGTCCAAGCAACTGTTGAAATAATAAAAAAAACAACAGTTGATCCTTTCGTCATAAAGTTTGGCATGACTGTGAAGCATGTCTTTGCGAAATTAACTTGATGTTAACTGTGCATCGACAAATGAGAACTTTCAGAGGGCCTGTCGGTGCCCAACGAAATCAATGATATTTTTTTCCTAATAGTTTTTCTTTATCTTCTCATTGTGTGTGTTTTAATGACGCCTCATCCACGACGTAAATGATATTCACGAACTCGTGGTAGAACCAGGCGTAAGCCACTTTCATTTTCAAAAGTGAAGTTACGTCTAATGGTGGCTCTTTTTGATATGCTTGCGGTTGCAGTACGCCGCTACGAGTAAAAGCAGGCACGGGATTTTCAGTATGATTAAACGCGATATACACTTCTACAAAACCACTATTGACGCCTATTTCACAGGTGACGTAAAAGGAAGCACGTCGTTGAGACTTGCTCTGCCAGGGGCGGCAACAATGTCAGCTGCTCACAAGAAAATAGTCTGCTCTTTTAACGAGCTCATTCAAATATTTTCATTGCTTTCTCGATAATTATTTGGCCATTCTTTCAGTCAACTAATGCTACACTTTGAAATGTGTCCTGTATCACTAACAACGCGAACCAGAATAGTTGACGTCTGTTTCTAAGATGAGTCTTTATGAACATTCGGAAAACAGGAAGCACGTACTGCGCCGCAAGTGCAGGGAAGAAAACACAAGAGTGTCGCATATTGCTCATTGCACTAAGAAGTATTTTAAGGAAGGCGTATTGCTGTGGTGCCAAATTATTTTGTCTCCGCAAAAGCCTTTCAGATGGACACCTTGAAAACAGCGCAACAACACGACGCACGAAGAAGAGGGAATAAACAACAAGACAGGCACTCACTACCAACTAAGACGCTCATTATAAATAGTACACGCAGTGTTATACAAGAAGAGTCACGTGCGGAAGGATATACAGAAACAAGAATGAAACTGCACACGCGCAGGAATCAGCCGTATACCTACAGCGATGAGCATGTTTAACGCGAAAAGTCCGACGCGTGGCCTCTCTTCGTTTCCACTGACGTCAGCGCCGCCAAGCGTTTAACGCGGTATGTTTGTTGCAAGTAATGATAGATGGAGCGCGCGTGGAGTTCACTGGTAAAGTTATATTTCGCCTCTGCCTGACCGGTGGGTCGAATATATACTCGCTTGACTCGTCCGTTTTCGCCACGTTTCTGTCATGGCTACGCTCCCGTACACGCCCTTTCAACTCGTTGTCGTGTTCCGGGAATAAACTGTTGTGTGTCTTATCTCTCGCACCTTCAGTGTTCGCCATGGTGGATCAGAGGCTACAATGCTCCGCTGCTGATCCGAAGGTCGCGGGTTCGACCCTGGCCATGACGCTCGCATTTGGTGGAGGCAAAATGGTTGACACCCAGGTGCTGTGCAATGTAGTGTAGGCGCACGTTAAGAACACCAGACGGTGAAAATTTCTAGAGCCCTGCACTACAGCGCTTTTAGCAATCAGGTCATGGTACTAGCACATTGAACCCCGGATGTTATTTATATTATTTCCCCATACCTTTCGAGTTTGAAATCGCAGCTACC
Organism: Rhipicephalus microplus; assembly: GCF_043290135.1. Lineage (NCBI taxonomy): Eukaryota > Metazoa > Arthropoda > Arachnida > Ixodida > Ixodidae > Rhipicephalus > Rhipicephalus microplus. The sequence continues at coordinate 61,652,187 of NC_134709.1, read as the reverse complement.
GCTCGAAAGAAATGATGTCTTTCCAGTGGAAGCTCCAACGAATTTACTAAGCCCGCGTGAGAGAATAGCCACGTCAGAAGCGGACCGGCGAAGTGAGTGCACTCGACCTGCCGATCAAGCAGTGAAACAGAAATTTACTAGCGACATCGATGCGTGCTCCATCTGTGGGTAGTTGCAGGAAACATACAATTTCCAACGCTTGGCGGCGCTGATGCTAATCGAAGCGAGGAGTGGCCACGCGTCGGACCGTCCGTGTTCATCGTGCTGACGGCAATACGTCAAAGCTACGTGTTCGATACAAAACCTAATCGGGGATCAGCAAACGATGCCTAGAGATAACTCAGTTCGCTCGGTGACAATGAAACTGAAGGGTAGCTAGTGCACATATATTTTTATTTACAAGTGATAGGCTTTGATCATTTCTCCTACAAGTTGATTCTTGTAACTGTGAACGATAGTCAAATTCTGAAAGCAGGATTCACAACGACATGCACTGTAGTGCACTCCCATGTGCCACACGAGCCCTCCAACAATTCTTGAGGGCAACGTCACTGTGCGACCGCCTGAAAAACTGGAACTGTGTGTGTGGTGTGTGCGTGTGGGTTATGTGCAATGAGTATTTATTCCTCCTCCTCCTCTTTTTCTCTCTTTTCTCTCATTTCCCTCCCTTGCGTGTAGGGCTGCAAACTGGACTTAGCTTAGTTGATCTGCCCACCTTTCTGATATTTTTCTTCTCTCTATCCTCAAAATTTATGAATTAGTTTGACACACTTATTTCGGAGGCGGCGATGGCGTAGTGGTTAGAGCATCCGCCTCGCATGCAAGAGGTCCGTGGTTCAAATCCCGGTACCGCGCAGTTCCCAACCGGATTTAAAAAAAAAATCTTCGTGTTGATGGAACTGCATTAAGAGGCCTGGGGTGCGGCCTCACCGGCAAACACCGCCGAGAACGCACTCCCTCACCAGAGAAGGATTGGCCACCCTGGTGCAGTATCTGGCCACTACCTCCCACATGCTTACGTCAAATAACTCACGGCCCTCAGTCCCCAGCAGCTGCGAAGCAACTGACCATGGCGGCGGTCAGATCTGCAACGCAGCAGAGGGTGCTAAGAATCTCTGGATCCGGACAGGCCGCCATTGGAACCTGAACTTGGCAACGTTTAATGCTAGAACCTTATCTAGTGAGGGAAGTCTAGCTGTACTATTCGAGGAGCTAGAGGGTGTTAAATGGGATATAATAGGGCTCAGTGAGGTTAGGAGGACAGATGAGGCCTATACGGTGCTACAGAATGGGCACGTCCTTTGCTACAGGGGCTTGGCAGACAGAAGAGAACTGGGAGTGGGGTTCCTAATTCACAGAAACATAGCTGGCAACATAGAGGAATACTATAGCATTAATGAAAGGGTGGTAGGTATCGTAATTAAACTGAATAAAAGATACAAGATGAAGGTAGTACAGGCTTACGCGCCTACATCCAGCCATGATGACGCTTCAGTTGAAAGCTTCTATGAAGACGTGGAATCGGCAATGAGTAAGGTAAAAACACAGTATACTATAGTGATGGGCGACTTTAATGCAAAGGTAGGGAAGAAGCAGGCTGGAGACCAGGCAGTAGGAGATTATGGCATCGGTACTAGAAACGCCAGAGGAGAGCTACTAGTAGAATTCGCAGAACGCAATAATTTACGGATTTTGAATACCTTCTACCGAAAACGAGAAAACCGCAAGTGGACATGGAGGAGCCCTAATGGCGAAAATAAGAACGAAATAGACTTTATAATGAGTGCACAACCTGGAATCGTGCAGGATGTGGAAGTGATTGGGAAGGTACGATGCAGTGACCATAGAATAGTACGGTCTCGAATTCGCCTAGACTTGAAGAAGGAACGACAGAAACTGATACGCAAGAAGCCAATCAATCAGCTAGCACTGAGAGGGAAAGTACAGGAATTCAGAGTGTCGCTGCAGAACAGGTACTCGGCTCTTAGTGAGGAAACGAACCTTAGCGTAGATACAATGAATGATAATCTAACGAGTATCATTACGGAGTGTGCAGTGGAAGTTGGAGGCCGGGTAGTTAGACAGGACACTGGCAAGCTTTCCCAGGAAACGAAGAACCTAATTAAGAAGCGTCAAAGCATGAAAGTGTCAAGTACAACAGACAAAATAGAACTGGCAGAGCTTTCGAAGTTGATTATTAGACGTAAGGTATGCGATGTAAGAAGGTATAACATGGAGAGAATTGAACACGCTCTGAAAAACGGAGGAAGTGTCAAAGCATTGAAGAGGAAACTTGGGATAGGCAAAAGTCGGATGTATGCACTAAGGGACAAAGAAGACAAAATAACTACCAATATGGATAGGATAGTTAAAATAGCAGAGGAGTTTTACAGAGATCTGTACAGTAGCCGTGACAACCACGGCCTTAATACTATAAGAACTAGCAGTAACCCAGATTACACCCCACCAGTAATGATAGAAGAAGTCAGGAAAGCTTTGGAGAGCATGCAAAGGGGCAAAGCTGCTGGTGAGGATCAGGTAACATCAGATCTGCTGAAAGATGGAGGACAGATTGTGTTAGAAAAACTAGCCACCCTGTTTACGAGGTGTCTCCTGACGGGAAGAGTACCAGAGTCTTGGAAGAACGCTAACATCATCTTAATACATAAGAAAGGAGATGACAAGGACTTGAAGAATTACAGGCCGATCAGCTTGCTCTCTGTAGTATACAAGCTATTTACAAAGGTAATTGCTAACAGAGTAAAGAAAACATTAGAATTCAATCAACCAAAGGAACAAGCAGGATTTCGAACAGGCTACTCAACAATTGACCACATTCATACTATCAATCAGGTAATAGAGAAATGCTCAGAGTATAACCAACCCCTATACATAGCCTTCATAGATTACGAGAAAGCGTTTGATTCAGTAAAAAATCAGCCGTCATGCAAACACTGCGGAATCAGGGCGTAGATGAAGTATATATAAACATTCTGGAAGAAATCTACAGGGGATCAACTGCTACCATAGTGCTTCATAAAGAAAGCAACAGAATACCAATCAAGAAGGGTGTAAGGCAGGGGGACACAATTTCCCCAATGCTATTTACCGCGTGCTTACAGGAGGTTTTCAGAAGCCTAGAATGGGAACAGTTAGGGATAAGAGTCAATGGAGAATACCTTAGTAACCTGCGCTTCGCCGATGACATTGCATTGCTGAGTAACTCGGGGGACGAATTGCAACTCATGATTACGGAGCTAGACAAGGAGAGCAGAAAGGTGGGTCTTAAAATTAATCTGCAGAAAACGAAAGTAATGTACAACAACCTCGGCAAGGAGCAGCGCTTCGAGATAGGTAATAGTGCACATGAAGTTGTAAAAGACTATGTCTACTTAGGGCAGGTAATAACCGCAGAGCCGAACCACGAGATTGAAGTAACTAGAAGAATAAGAATGGGGTGGAGCACATTTGGCAAGCACTCTCAAATTATGACAGGTAGTTTGCCACTATCCCTCAAGAGGAAGGTGTATAACAGCTGTATCTTGCCGGTACTTAGCTACGGAGCAGAAACCTGGAGACTTACAAAGAGGGTTCAGCTTAAATTGAGGACGACGCAGCGAGCAATGGAAAGAAAAATGGTAGGTGTAACCTTAAGAGACAAGAAGAGAGCAGAGTGGATTAGGGAACAAACGGGGGTTAAGGATATCATAGCTGAAATCAAGAAGAAGAAATGGACATGGGCAGGGCATGTAGCGCGTAGACAGGATAACCGCTGGTCATTAAGGGTAACTGACTGGATTCCCAGAGAAGGGAAGCGGGTTAGGGGGAGACAGAAGGTTAGGTGGGCAGATGAGATTAAGAAGTTTGCGGGTATAAATTGGCAGCAGCAAGCACAGGACCGGGTTAACTGGCGGAACATGGGAGAGGCCTTTGTCCTGCAGTGGACGTAGTCAGGCTGATGATGACGATGATGATGACTTATTTCTCAGTTTTTATGAAGCACGTGGCTTTGACGTCCATGCGGTGGATTCATACACGTGATTCGTTGGGCTCTTTATATTTTACGACGTCGGTGCGTACGTGACATATTGTATGAAAGAGTGTGTTCTCTCTAATAGGCCTCTGAGAAGCGCGTCAGCACCTGACTCCTTGTTTCTTTCTTTTTTGTCCTCATGTTGCGTTATTTTCATTGAGGACGAATACTAACCAACTTGCTTCAATCTCTGTTTTCCATACTTCCAGACTAAAGCACGTTTACCTTGACAAGAAGTTTACCTTGACGTCGTAGATGGCAGCTATACACATAATACAGCTAATGTTGCCACTGGCAGCGCGTAGCGTACGCGTACAATTGATTGAAAGGGAAAAAAAACAATGGTTGCGAAGCATTCTTGCGAAAGAAGAAATTCTTGCGAAAGAAGAGAAAAAAGCCCCATCTCGATCGTAAACGAATGCGAAGCTAGAATCGAATCTCGTGATCCAGAGGGAGGCAGCCGCGCGGGAAATGCGGATGGTTGCAACGCGTGGGCGCGCACCGCCGATCCATTGATTCCATTAGCCACGACGCGCAACCAAGAGACGCTGATGCTGCAGCGTCTTTGTTCAGCTCTCGCCCTGCCTGACGAAGGTCACCGCTGGTGTGACACCTATTTTTGTCCGCGGGGCCTTCTCTCTGTTCCTCTCTTTCTCTTTATATTCTCCTCCTTTCTCTCTTTCCGTTTTCTTTGTTTCATTTATTGGCAACTGCCTTCCATATTTCTTTGTTTATTCCTTTCCCTTTGTTTTTTATTTCATTCATTTATTGCTTCATTTTCCTATTTAATTCTGTATTTTTTCTCTTTCTTTGTTTCTTCTTTGTTTCATTCCTTCTTTCCTCCTTTGAGTATTTTGTGATCGCTACCGTGATGGCTGTGCAATCTGCAGGAGTCTAATGACACGTGCAGGGATGCCATTAGGAAAGACAAAGGGTGATGCGAGGAAAAAGTAGGCGAAAAAAAAAGTGCGAAAGGGACTACTCCTGGGCACCCGGATGAAAACTTTGGTGCCACCTTGAAGAGGTGTGAAATGCGCCGTATTTCGGTTTATGGAACGAGTTGTCTGGCAAGGATGGGGAGGTGGGGTGGCATAAGCTTTTTTTTTTCTTGTTGCCATGGTGACCATATGAGATGTCAAGTCACAAAAAACAGACGTCTCCCTCTTTGCAAACAACGTAACGTCACTTCCCCGCCCACCATCCCCTCCTTCGGAGAGTGTGCTGGCTGGCAAAAACGTTTCGTCGGTAGGATTCTTCTGCATGGCAGCGCTGCGTGTTTATGCATTCCTTTGACTGAAATTTCTGCGGTTTGCTATTCTCTAAAGTAACACCTTTTAAAAAGAAGCGTTGCTGCATATGGTGCACAATTTGGTTAGGTTAACATGTGGAACTTTGCACGTCGTAAATGGCAGCCATACACATATTACAGCTAATGTTCCCACTGTGACATGAAGTTTGAGCTTTGAAAAAAAAAACTAGCCCCAAACACCGCGCTCTTATACCACGCTCAGCCTCCGATGGGGCTGTTTTACCAACCACCACCATCATGTGCATCGGTGACGTCACGCTGTGACGTACCCCGGTAGAGGTCTAGTGAGAACTAGAGAGACGGTTAGGAGATTTTCAGTATAGTTAGAAAAAAAACATTGTGCAATGGCTCCCTCTTCTTTATTTTTGCGGTGAAATATTACCCATAAAAATAACTGTCTGAATAAATTCATCCATTTGTGTTTAGATAAATTTATTCTCACGAACAGTGAACATCAATTACAATCCAACAGAACATCACGATGGCACACAACATCCACAGACACACCAAGAATAGTTACAGAAAGATATATTTACACACGTACACGGAACACAACAGACAAAGATACGCAAGAATTGTTACAAAAGGATAAGTTTACCAATGTACAATATGTGGTAAAGGAAGAACACACAAATGAAATGTAAAGATCTATATGTGAGGTATTTACATAATACTTACAAGGTATTTGTGCGAGTACTAAACAAAGATTGACCTACCAAAACCAGGCAGGCCCGAAAACAAGCTTTACACGTATCTCGCAGACGAACACAAAAGATCAGGACCAGTGTCGCAGGAATACCTCCTCACCCAGAAAGAAGTGTTCCTCCGACAAAACAGATAGTATTTCTTTGTGCAGTCGCTCCAAAATCTGGAAGAGAGCGCGACGACGATGACCTGCTGCAACAACCCCACAGCGATGGCGCCTAAGACAGTAGGCACCAGCAGCAATGAGAAGGCTGGCGAAGCGGCCTCGAGAACAACGGTCCAAAGAAACAAAGCGGTTTACACTCGGAGGCCACGAAACCCAGCATGCACGGCCCCCCAGAAAACACGAGCAACGACGCATTGTCCTGAAACATGCTGATTTATTTCCAGTAGGGAGCAGTTCGGGCATGTTGCTGACTGGGCCATTCTTCTCCTTTCGAGGCGGTCAAGGGCAGGAAGAACGCCCCATCCCAGCCGCCACATGAAGTTCCGGAGGTCATCAGGCAGAAATGATACCGTCAGCGTGCTCCAAGACATAGAGTGGGCGCGGCGTGCCGGAGGAACTAACACGAACACAGTGGCTGTTGTGTCAACGATAGGATTGTCTAACACATCTACCCCAGGGCAAGTTGGCTGCATATGACGAAAAAACTCCACAGCTGATGCATAAAACGAAGGAAGTGTTACTGACTTCGGGCCCCGATTAAGGTGCCCACTAGGCATTAAATACCGAAGGTGAGTGCCTAGAAAATAATATGCCAGAGCTCGCGTGGTGGATTCCTTTCCTTGTACGAGGCACAACAGGAAGCGCAGGACCAGTAGCCGGCAGCGTATTGATACCGAAAGGAAAGCAAAGCCTCCCTGGGAACGCTACAGTCCTAATGCCACACGAGAAACAACTCATTACCACCGGACCAAAAGAAGCGGAACACACGGGAGACTGCAATGACCTCACGATGCGTAAAGACGGTTGCTCCACGTGAGAAAGTTACCAAATGCGACCGCAGAACACAGTCTGCGCAAGGTAGCTCCGCTCAAGAAGCGGCAAGTCGAAATCCCGTGTGTTCTCAATTTCTTGTTTCACGCCGTCAAGGGCGTTTGAGCAAACGGAGTTATAAACGCCATAGTGGTTGTATAGAATTCCTAAAATGCGAAGAGTCACAGCCGGCTGGAAAAGAGATGTGGAGCTAAGTCTGGAGTTTGGACAGCCAATGAACGAATACCGGGATTTAGAAAGGTATAGCGCGGCACCTGAAAAGTCATCATACTGAAATAATAAACGCAGGCTATGTGAAAGACTGTCTTTATCTGAAAGGTGCAGGGTTATGTCGTCAGCAAAAGCTGTCACTTTCATGGCACTGCTGTCCGGAAGCGCCAGACCCCGGACACGCGAATCCGCTTCTAGAGCATGTGTGCTTAGAAAAAGTTGTTAACGATTCAGAGTACTAGGAACTCCACTATAGGAGAGCATACAGTCGTTCTGGGGGCCTCACACTTGATGAGGCCAAAGCCTATGCTCGATGTTCGGGGGGGGGGGGGAGGAGTAGAAAAGGTGTGTAACAAATTAGAGTACTTGGTACTCTACTATGAGAGAGCTTAAAGCCGCCCCGTGGGCCGTCCCAATAAGGCCATGGCAAAGCCTGACCCCGTTGCAAACGGGCAATGTTTGGGCGCTTAAATCATCACACTCTACTACAAATTTTAATTACGCCGTAGCGCGCCCGGCACCAACAAACATATTGTAATGCGACCTACAAAGTTGCGCTTCTCTGACGCTAATCCGTATGCGCCGTTCTTCATTACGTAAAGTTTTCTCCGTAGTGAACTTGTCGGCGTTCAGTCACTTTTCATACTGAAAACTGGTCTTTTATCGAGATAATTTGTCATTTGTCGTTGCCGCACTTTAATGTGGTGCCTAGATGTGAATGCATGACTAATGTTATTACCTGTAGCCACTGAAGTGTTTGTTGTGCTACCTAGAAACTTCATTGGGAAGCCAGCTCTGCCCAGGTGGCGCACCTACCCTTCTTCCATGCGCGCCTAAAATTAGAGTAAATGTGTATGGTCCGTATAGGGGCCCTATACAGTTACTCTAGGTAAAATTTACACGATGCGCCGCCCTAGCGAGCCGGCTGAGAACCAGTTATTGTAGCACAGAGCCGTCGCGAGGTGTACTATGGGGCACGTTTGAACGTGCCGTCGTACATGTCGCACGTGCTGAAACGCATGGTGAACGTGGTGCAGCACTACCCCTGCTTTGCCCGGTGTGCGTCGAGTTGTAGGTATTTTTGAACGCGCAAGACCAGCGAAGAATGAAACACTTCTCTGAAAACAAATTTGAAGCAGGGGGCGAGCAGCGATGCCAACGATTAATCTCCGCTATGCTTATGCGATGTGGTGTGCCTGGTCGGATACTTTCGCGAGACTGTTGTAGAAAGATAGAATGCTGTCGGATGTGAAGTACGTATATGACACGGAAAAAAGTGTTACCTTTCGGCGTAGTGCTAATCATTGTAGGGCGTAAACATGCAGGTAAATGTGGTCAAATGGCGCTCGCGAAGTTCGACGTAGTGTGCAGGTTGCTTGTTATGCGCTCGCTTTGAAGTAAATTTAGTAGTTTCTCGGGTGGCATTGATGTATCATTCGGCCCAGTGAGAGATGTTTCGAGCGAGAACATCACATTTACGTAGTTGGTGGCTGCAGCTCTAGCGCTATATTTTACAGAAGCTGTTTTGCTACGTGCATTTCTTTATGGTCTTTTCAACGTCTATAGCGTGAACCCACAAAATGCTGATATTGCAGTCTTTAGGTCGAATTTTCAAAGCTGGCGATGAATTGTGAAAAGATTGTCTAAGGCAACTTTTACATGAATGGCCTGTGTAAAGTGCAGATGAGTGATGTTAGCGGAATTGCGAATACTTCGCAGTGGTCGTGCTTTAACAACGTCCACTCGCTGTCGTCTGCAGACCATTCGCCAACTTACGGTCAGCCGTCGTCTAAGCATGGTACCTAAAAAAGAATGCCTTCGAAAAACCTGGTGGTAAGGGACTTTGTGGAGGTTCCGTTGTTGATGCATTGTGTAGCCAGTAATACAACATGCGAAGATCACGGTTTTTCTAGCAGTCATCGTCTTGTAACCGGTCTGGAACTATGCACATGACAGTCATATATAACACCATATTTACTCGAATGTAATGCGACGTTTTTATCTTTATTTCAGATTTTTGCTACTAAAGTCAACGAACGCGTAATGATTACCAAATCTCTACTTTTTTTTCAAGACGTAACGAAATGTCACTCCTCGCGTTACAATAGTAGTCATGTTATAATCGACTAAATATGGTGCATGTAATATACAGCGTGACGCTTAAGCAACCGAAGTTTTCATGTGCTTTCTTAAATGTTATAAAGGTAAGCTTTATTTTATTAAAAATGGCAGCATATTCTCGGAGTGAATGGTGGAGAGTGGGGTGAAGCATTCGTCCATTCGTTAATTCTCGCTTCCGTCCGTCCACGCGTCCGTCTGTGTGATCGTCCATGCATCCATCCGCCCGTCCGTGCGTGCGTCTGTTCGTGCATCCCTCCCTGCGTTTGTCCATGCATCCGCCCCTGCATCCATTCATGCGTCCATCCATGCATCTGTCTGTGTGTCCGTTCGTCCATGTATTCAACACTCCAAGTACCACAATCTCGCATCTTTTCATCATATATTCCCCATATAGAAGCATTGCCATCCAGCGGACATTCTAAGGACTAAACGAGAGATGACACACGCACACTTTCTTACGGCTTGCGCTTCGGGTCTACTTCCAACCTTTAACCACCTCGAGTTCATGGTATATACTAGTTCACTGTATTCATGGCACTGCGGCCCCACGCTCGCTAAACCTTTCTAAAACCAAGGAGGCTACGCCCAGCGAGTATAACGGGGCAACCTTTTCCTGTCAGATAGTGCTCAATGTACCATACGAGCACACACCGACGGCAACGAGCATCGGCAACTACAAACCAGTATTGATATGGTTTTGATTATGAAACCATTGCTTTAGAAGACACCTGGCGTCTTTCGTTAAGCAGCTTGTGTATTTTTTTTTGCTTTAGAAACATCTGGCGTTTTTCGTTGGTTTATTTCATCAATCAATGGCGTTTTGAACAAACAATTTTTTATTGTTCGATCACGCACAGGAGAAATCTCACCAGGCACTACTTTGGAGGTAAACAATGGCTGCTACTGGGAATAAGAGACAGCAGAAGTCGGCTTTTAACACTTCTACTTCTACTAACGTTTCCTACTGGAACACGCCAATGGCTGCTAATGGGAAACGAGAGACAGGAGCATTCGGCTTTTAGTTAACGCGCACGCCGTGAACTTTTTATTGTTCAACAAAGCACAGGGGAAATCTCCCACCAGCGCCACCTTGCGGGTCAAAATGTAACACTTGTTACACACTACGACTACGACTACGAGGGACGAATGGGTGCCGCTATAAGGAGCTTCGCCCCGAGAGATCTTCCAGAACACCAGTACCTTTGCATTGGTGGAAATAGATGCCGGAGGGAGTCAACTATGCATGCTCTCGATTATTTTTCCTGTTAATAAAACTTTTTTGGGTTGTGGCATTCATGAATAACCCGGTATCGAAGCTACATTTTCCTCGTCCGATCATTGCGCATGGCAGCACACATGGTTCACGTAAGTATTTATTTTTACGGCCAAATGTTTCCGGCTGTGCTCAACAGGGTGGCAATCAATGTCCGCGGAAACTCTAGCGCAGCTTTCCCATAAAAGCCGTATTTCAGCGGCATTGAAGAAAAAAATGGTTAAAGTGGAGCACCGCACCATCCTACAAAAAGAAAAAAAACCCGCATATCAACGAAGTGAATAGTGACGATGGGGCGAAGCAGCGTGCAGCGCATTATAAATCGTGGCCTCTTATTTTGTTGTGGTTAAGAGCATTTTATTTTGTTCTTGTTAACCCTTTGTTCTGCGATATGCTCTAATCAATTATTCCCTGTTTTTTCGGTGTTGTAGCCTTTTATGTTGTGTGTTCTGGTTAGTGGTTTTTTACAACGTTTTTGTTGTTCACAGATGTTTCAGTTTCAACATTCGCTGTAGGCAACTGGGGTGTTTTATGGACGAAGAGATATTGTGTGGTTTTAAGATGCTTCACCGCTAAAGAAATAGAGCATGTCAGGCGCGCAGAAACAGCGTTCCACTTGCCTCTATTGTCCCCGAAAGAGCAAGGGTTATTTCATTTATAGATACGAAGCAGCTCTTTGACTCACGTGTGTAACGTCGTACGTAGGTGCTTCTGTACGAATGCACTGCAACGAGTTCCCCTCACCGCAGGTGTTAGAGCGGTGCCAAGTGGGTCACGACGCAGCTGCGCGTTGACGTCACGCTCCTCTCACACGCTTTCGTGAAACGTGCGAGCTGACGTCTCTTTCTCCCTCACCCGCAGCACCTGCCGCTGCTGACTCCTCCGCCCGCTCGGAACACACTTCTCCCTCGCTTCGCCCTCTCCACCGCCAGTTATGCTCGACCGTACGTCGAGTGGAAACATTCTTTCGGCTCGTTTATCTGCGATGAAACTTACATGATACCCAGCCCGCTTCTCATGTCTTTGCGTTTTAAACAAACGTTTACTCGAGTAAGCGCTACACCGAGTTTTGCTTCAAACCATTCTTCCAGCAACCGCGACAACGCCCGTGTACAACGCTGCTGCTTTGCATCCCATCATGGTTTCATTCAGAGAGTTTGAATTCCTTGCTGAAAGATCGTCGTCAGTGCCTCACTGTGGGATTACAAGTTATAACAATCTGACTTATTTGGAACTATGTCGCTCACAAAAATTCAACCGCGCTTGTTACTTTTTTGTATCTTAAACGTTTAAAAATCACTTGTGGTTCGCTCTTAACAAAAAAAACGATGGAAAAAGATGTGCGCAAACTTCTATGGGTCGTCGTAAAATGCATTTCATTGCGTAAGTCACAATTCTGGTTTATCGGGAAAACTTCTCGTGGTGAATGTGTCGACTTGGTATTGCAGAAAGAGGGCGTTAGTGACGCAGTCCGCACTACTATTATCTTTCCGTTTTCCTTGAAAACGAGCTCCAGCTGTTACAGCTAGTGTAACGAATAGCTACGATTGGTCTCGGCGATTTCCTTACAATATCCCCCGAAAAAATTCCTCGCTGCTGTGGCGCCCGCGTGCGTGGCCAGGCGATGGAAATCGAGAACAATTGTTTCAGGAAAGCTTCTACAAATCGTTTGGATGAAAAAAAATGCTTGTCGTAGACACCAGACTCCAAATCATTAACCGGAAGTCAAATTTGTTGCATTGGTGGCAGAGGAAAACCACTTCTCTTTCTTTTTACAGTCTTCACAGATTAAAATGCAACATCACAAACACATTCGACACAATATGGTACATCGGACTGGTCCGTTTTCGAGCACCCAAGAGCACTCTTGCGGCAGGTGCCACGTTGGCGAGGTCGAAATCAAACGCTTCAAATACGTACGGCTTGATATTTCAGGGCACCACGCTCCAACGCCGAGCGCTCTGAGGCGCTCTCACTTCGACATCGGAGCGCCACCTGACTCTAATCACGGGATTCCCGCGCATCTCGTACTTGTTGCAAAAGACGCGACGTGTATTCCCTTCCAGCCTCTGGGTGATCTAGAGAGAGGCCATACATACGAGATAACTGAATGTACGAGATAATCATGTCATATCGAGACAAATCAATATTTGTATTGTAATGCTAAAGGCAATACTGGTTCTGGCGCGAGTGTGACAGCGTAAGTTACGCCTACAGGACACCAATGGAACACGGTAGCAGTAAATTATCTGTAATATCATCTAAAATGGTGGTATCGAACTTCGGCAAATCTAAATATCTGTTAAATCGAACTCTCTTCAAATGTGAAAATGCTTCAACGTGAATGCACTAAAGCATTGGCGGTGACATCGAGCAAAAATTGACGCAACATTTTATATAATGAACACTTTGCCGGGCGATGCGCCACAAGTTAGCTTGATTGATTGATTGATTTGTGGGGTTTAACGTCCCAAAACCACCATTTGATTATGAGAGACGCCGTAGTGGGGGGCTCCGGAAATTTTGACCACCTGGGGTTCTTTAACGTGCACCCAAATCTGAGTACACGGGCCTCAACATTTCCGCCTCCATCGAAAATGCAGCCGCCGCAGCCGGGAATCGAACCCGCGACCTGCGGGTCAGCAGCCGAGTACCTTAGCCACTAGACCACCGCGGCGGGGCAAGTTAGCTTGAGGAATATATATTTTAGTCCATGAGTATTCAACATCGACATGGTCCCCTGATGTGAGGCTTCCGTTTTACTCAGATGATTAGGAATACGACACTTAAGTATATCCGTTTATAGTGCTATATTCTTTGCTGGGTTTCATTTTTTTGTTTATTTATTTGTTTATTTATTTATTTATTTATTTAGGAATACTGCAGGCCTTGATAAGGCCCAGGCCGAAGGGGAAAAGGTACAAACAAGGAGTAGAAGGTGTGAAGGTATCAAAGATAATTTCATCATCATCATCAGCCTGGCTACGTTCACTGCTGGACAAAGGCCTCTCCCATGTTCCACCAAGTAACTCGGTCCTGTGCTTGCTGCTGCCAATTTACACCCGCAAACTTCTTAATCTCATCTGCCCACCTGACCTTCGGTCTCCCCCTAACCCGCTTGTCTTCTCTGGAAATCCAATTAGTTAACCTTAATGACCAGTGGTTATCCTGTCTACGTACTATATGCCCCGCCAATGTCCATTTCTTCTTCTTGATTTCAACTATGATATCTTTAACCCCCGTTTGTTCCCTAATCCACTTTGCTCTCTTCTTGTCTCTTAAGGTTACACTTACCATTTTTCTTTCCATTGCTCACTATGTCGTCCTCAATTTAAGCTGAACCCTCTTTGTAAGTCTCCATGTTTGTGCTCTGTAGCTAAGTACCGGCAAGATACAGCTGCTATATACCTTCCGCTTGAAAGATAGTGGCAATCTAACTGTCATAATTTGAGAGTGCTTGTCAAATGTGCTCCACCTCATTTTTATTCTTCTATTTACTTTGATCTCGTATTTCGGCTCCGCGGTTATTACCTGCCCTAAGTAGACATAGTCTTTCACAATTTGAAGTGCACTATTACCTATCTCGAAGCGTTGCTCTCTTCCAAGGTTGTTGTACATTGCTTTCGTTTTCTGTAGATTAATTTTAAGACCCATCTTTTTGCTCTCCTTGTCTAACTCCGTAATCATGAGTTGCAATTCTTCCACTCAGTTACTCAAAGATAATATACTGACAACAAAATGAATCTACCAACAAAGAAACAAGCACTGAAAAATGTAAAACAATGAAACAGAATATATAGAACGAAAGGATACTTCTCGACTTGGTAATATCAATGCAGGAAAAAGCAACAAGTTCATGATCAGAAATATCTTGTTCCACAGAAACAGAAAATCTTGGAAAGTCTGGCTAATAATTATAAGGTCAAGTATAGAAGCGAAAGCAGCGTATCAAATACAATCATTACATTGTGACGTGTCAAATGACGTGTCAAATACAATCATTTAATTGTGAGGCACGGTGCAGCATGGATTACGAATTAAATTTCGGCCGCATGGGTTTCCATAACGTGGCTTTTATAACGCGTTTTAACATGCACACAAGTTCATGGGTGTTATTTGTCTGTACCAACCCCATAGTCTACACCCACAGAAAGGCGGCCGTTAGGGCCGGGAATCGAACCCACACCCTCGAGTTTTTCAACACCACGCACTGCATGCTAAGCTACCCGCTGTGGTTTATACCTGCTGAAACCACCGTAGTAAACGGTCATCTTACCTGTATAACACGAACCCCGTAGCAGCGATTCCGAAGTATATAGCTGACGTCAATGACAACGCTCGGTTACACCGAAAGTGAATCGCCGACAACATGGCATGGTACGGACAACAGCGGTGCCGAGACGGCCCAAAAACCAAGACCTGCTTTACCATAACATTCGGTTCATTGAAATGAAGTGCACTTGTTGTGTCGTTGCGCGTGCGCCTGTGCGTGTAAGTGCAGCGTGGCGTAGGTGACTGTGCACATCTGTATGACCACACTGACGTCATCGCTATCGTAATTACTGCTGCTTTAATAAAAGGCAGCCTACTTATGTTCACCGTGGACTCTTTCTTCTGGCTTGTTGCGGTTAATAAACACTTCTAAATGTGCAAGCTTGAAACCAGTGCAAGCGTATAAGTGTTGCACCATGTCTGCTGCGGTCACAACAGCTCTGAATCGCATTCGTCGGGTCCTTTCAGGGCACCCCGCGCCAGCGCAAAGCCTTTCGAGTCACTCCGCTCTTCAACCTCGGGGGGGGGGGGGGGGGTGACCGAGGATTGGCGCAGTTCTAATCACGTGGCTCCTGCGGGTTTTCGTGAGTTGGCGTGACGTCAGGAGCGCAGACGTGCGCGACGGTTCGTAGGCGCATGTATTTTATTCTTCGTTTCTGCGACAAGGAGACGTGCTCATGTGTGTACTCTTCTGGGCACAGATTACTCTCCCGTTCAACTGCTCGACTGCACATTTGTCCTGCGCTGGCTTTGTCCGGCTTGGACGATAAGCACGAACAAAAAGTCACCCGCTTCCTATTGCATTTGCCTAAGGCGACTCCAAGGCAAAAGCCATCTTTTGCTTCGCCGTGGACATTACTCACTGCCTCACTCTCCCCAAAAGCTTTCAGCCCTTAACGTGATTTTGTACTGACTCTGGTGTCGGAGATATTGGACGCTTTCTTTACCTTAAGTAGCTTTAGCAGTACCTCCAGAATCAGCCAGCTTTGGACCAACCGATGACATCATCATGTGAACTCATGTCGTTATGACGTCGCAGTTTTGGCTACCTGTTACGTCGTGATGGTATCATACGGCGATGTAAAACAGTATGATACTTTTTTTCCATCACTCATCTTGCCCATCGCGATTTTCCCGTTTGAGGAGGCAACCAAAGTTCTCGCCCTAAATACGTTGGCGTACAGAGAACGCGAGCCGCAACTCGATCGCGCAAAAATACTGCCTTAGGCAGTGGAAGTAACACGTCAAAAGCGTGTGAAAGAGGTTAATAACGATTACTATCGCGAAAAGGATGAAATATTTGTCAATGTTGAATAACACAGTAGATGTGAGCAAGCCTTCTGATAAAAATAAACGAAACTAAGCATTGTGATTGATGGGGTTGCAGCATACGACACCAACAGGCTCGCACGCGGGAGCATGCACACACAGACCCGCGCAAACACACACACACACACACACACAAACACACACAGAGAGACGCACGCGAAAACGCAAACACACACACACACAAACACACACACACAGAGACGCACGCGAAAACGCAAACACACACACAAACACACACACACAGCGACGCACGCGAAAACGCAAACACACACACACAAACACACACACACATACACAAACACACACACACACACAAACACACACACACAGAGACGCACGCGAAAACGCAAACACACACACAAACACACACACACACACAGACGCACGCGAAAACGCAAGCACACACACAAACACACACACACAGACGCACGCGAAAACGCAAACACACACACAAACACACACACAGAGAGACGCACGCGAAAACGCAAACACACACACACACACAGCTAGGGCATACATAAGCGCAAGCGAGCTCGAATACAAATAATCTAATTGGTGATGATGTAGGCACTGTGCAATAGAGTCATCAGCTTGACATTCGCATAGATTAAACAAAACGAAACGTCCCGCTTGACAAATTTCGAGGGTTGCTGTCGACATATTCATTGTTGAAGGAGCGCCGTTTAAGTGCCCAATATTTTATTTCATTTTTTTTCTTATAGGTCTTGTTGGAAGCTGCCGGCGGGCATCGGTGATGAAAGCGCCTACGTGTGCGCTTTCTCTCCTCGTTCGCTACTCAGGTAGCCTTTCATGCGTGAGACGTCGGTGTCGACATTTTGCGGCATCGTGTGGCGCATCTGCTTATGACAGCCTCCCCGTCCTCTATAGGCATGCCCTGGTGGTTAAAAGGGGGGACCCGCAAGGTAGACACGTTGCTTTTTTTTTTTTTTTTGCTCGCTGCTTCAAAGGGCGAAGACGAGACTTCGTGCACCATTTCCGACCGGGCTGCCAAACTTCATTGGCATTCCTTCTCACCCTTCCACGACTCGTGACAGGTGCAGTGAAAGCTGGTAATCGGGAACAAGCCCGCTCATAAACAATTACGCGTGTCAAACGCACTCGCCAAAATCCATGACGTGGGTCTCAAGCTCTGCTGGCTGGCCGCAGCCACTAAATTTGATTCTGCAAGAGCCGACAGTGTGAAGACTGGAACAGGGAAGGCGTGGAAAGGCGAGGGAGGGGGTAATAAACGATCAGGTAATAATGATTGTTAACTTTTAACGTCCCAAAACCATCATATGATTATGAGAGACGCCGTAAAAGAGCAGGCTCCGGAAATTTCAACCACCTGGGGTTCTCGTGCACCTAAATCTAAGTGCACGGGCCTCAAGTATTTATGCCACCACCGAAAATGCGGCCGCCGGGGCCTGAATTTGATCCCGCGACCTGTGGGTCGGCAGCTGAGAGCCTTAGCTACTAGACCACCATGGTGGCTTAACAAACAATCATTCCACGTTGCCGTCTGCAAGAAGGCCCCGCGTTTGTCATCTAAGGGTCATTGAAGACACGACAATTGACAATCAATCGTTTGCAACACGAAGTTGTTCCAAAAAAGAAAAGCAGCCAACGTTCCCTATCTTCCTGGTAAAGTTAATTTCTAGAGGTGACGCCCCGTAAAGGTGTTGGTCTCGGGTTCGATTACCAGAGCAGTACGAACTTTGCGGAAACTAAGATGATTTCTTTCTGAGCAATCCGTCTGGATTTCTTGTTGCGTCATGCTAAAAACGCCTCCGTGTCAGTTTTCTTTCTTCATCTTGTCGCCAATTTGCCGAATCCCACAGAAGCAATTTGGAAGAATTAGTTATTTCTGAAACATTTGTCATAAGGATTCGAGAAACATACGGATACCGATAACCACAATGATTGAAATGCAGCTTCTGTTCCATGATATTTCAATGACTTGAAATTCTTCGTGTCTTGCAACCAAGAAACACTGCAAAAGAATTAGAAAACCTTTTCTTCTAAAATCAAGCATATACTTCAGCAGAGTTTGAAGAGTTTCTTCTCATTTCATGGGAATTCTTTACTTCACTGTGCTCAGTACTTTGCATTCTTTTCTCAAGGCCACGTGATTTAATTTGTCCATTTCTTTTAGTTTTTTTTACTTGTATACATCCTGTGAAGTTTAAGTTCGCTGCTGTTATTCGCACATTATTTTTTAACGTTTTATTTCATCTGTTGTGTTAATTATGCATGTCGTCTTACGCTATATACAGCCATAAGTTGCATCATTTTCATGTACCATGCGCATTCCCGTTTTTTTTTATGCGAAGCATTTCTTACTGAATTTCGGCGACTTCGAGCGTATCTATCTATCTATCTATCTATCTATCTATCTATCTATCTATCTATCTATCTATCTATCTATCTATCTATCTATCTATCTATCTATCAATCTATTTATCTAGCGCGCTTACGTTTGGGTGCTCTCGTGGCGTGAACTTTTACTTGGGGTCACTTGGCGTCACTTTTACTTGGCGTCACTCGTGGCGTGAACTTTTACTTGACGACTTTTACTTGGCGTGAACCAAAATTAGCATGAGAGGGTAAGATGGTTTGAAGAATGCGACGCGCTTGTCAAGACCTGAATAGTGCCACAATCCCATCGCGTTCGTCATCAAACACTTCCCGCCAGACAGTGGCACACAAGACGGGTGGGCATGTGCCACTGGTATGCGGGTATGTGCCGCAGGTGACGGACATTTGGTATCTGCTCAGGAAAGATGAGAACACAATATGGGCAATTTTAACGCACGAGTGTTAAGAAATACCCGACATCAGTATAGCGTCGACCCGACGAGTCCCAGCTGGAATCTAACCCAAGCATTCTGGGTGCCAATGAGGCATTTTACCACAGAGCTAGGCCACGTCTCGGAACTACTTTTCAAATGGATGCTAATATTCGTGAAATGTTAATAGTGGTTTCAGTGCCCCCTACCTAATCTTATAAACATTACATATGTACTATTTTGATACAGCCATTACGTCGGCTTAACGTCAGATGTTGTTAGTTGCCATGCGCTGAAGTTGATTTATGTAAAAGTGTCCAGGGCAAGCATGTTCGCGAGCATCAGCGCTTCCTATCAGCTTCTCGTGTTGCTAATACGCATGTTCTAGTTGGCATCGTTGCGCAAGTGCAAACAAGTGGTTATATGAACATCTGCAACACTTCAAAATATGTCTGTGTGTGTGACATTTGTAAATTAATTTAGCGTAATTTTATGATGTGACGCTCAATAAACAAATTGCAACATGGTCACCTTTCTTCCACATGCTTCGCATAACGTGGATTCCCAGGTACGACGGACCTGCCAATTTTTTTTTTACATTTTGCTTACCTTGAGATGATTTAGTTACTGTATTGCTACTTCTGCATAGACAAACACTTTGGTCCAAAGTATGGATTAAAAAAAAAGACGTGACGGCTAGTGGTGCCCCAAGAAAAAGAAACTTTCAGATCTGTCACGTCATCGCGCACAATACCCGAAGAAAGCGATATTATTTACAATAAAAGAGAAGGTAATGCGAGTAACATTTAGCACATTTTAACGCTTACGAACGTCCTTATTAAGAAAGTGAAAAGTACTGAGTCAGACACAGTCATCTGCGGGCCGAGCTGCTGACAAAAGGTCCGCGTGCCGCGCCTTCGAGACCACTGACCTGCGAAAAGCGAATATTTACGGAAGCACTAGGCCTTACAGTGCGAAACTTGCATCTCCGGCAGCGCCTAGATGCACACGCGCACCGCGGCGGCAGTCATGCGGTTGCCGGTATTGCTACAACATACGAGAATCGGCGTAGTATACGGCTCCAGAAATTTCTGCCATCTGGTATTACTTAACGTGCAGTGACACCAGACATAACAGGAGGGGGGCAGCATTTTGCATCTGTCGAAACGGGGTCGCCACGGCTGGAAGCTAAACCTCAGCTTTCAAAACAGCAACCGAGGAGTTGCTATATAAACGAAGCATGCTATGCTTTGACAAGAGTCATATTTAGAGTGGCTAACACATTAAGATACCGTTTGTTCATTTTGTTTTGTGATATGTAATAGATTATCGACAGTAGCATGAGTAGCACAGTTTGACTGTATACAAACAACATCTTTTGCACGAGTCCTGCTACACACGTGCGAGCTTATTGGCAAGACATCAGCGGAAGGAAAACCTTTTAAGCAGGTGTGATGTGTGGTGCGCGCACTTTGAACGCGCAAATATGTGGTTTAATTGTGACGTAGTGCAGAACGCGCACTCATCGGCAGTTTTTTTTTCTAAAAAAAAAAAAAAAACTTGAATAAAAGGGGGGCGTATGTGATGTGTGGTGCGCGTTCAAAGTGCGCGCCTTTGGAAAGTGCGCGTCACAAAAACAGAAGAGAACAGAGTGCACGCGCGGTGCTGCCTAGACAACGACGAAGACGACGACAGTGAAGATGTCGCGTGCATGAGGACGCGTGGCATCCCGTGAACAAAATAAAAGATAAGGTAACCAATGATCATAGACCACGGAGATTTCAAGGCCCAATGGCTGGGTACCACGAAAGTACAGAATCTCCAATGAGAACGAGACAAGTGGGCCAGAGCTGAAGCAGGAGCCTAAGGAGACGAGAGCAAGGGGAGTTCGAGGAAGACGGGGCAAGCGGAAGGTCGTCACCAGACCGGGCGCTGAAGATGGGCCGTCGGGCGTAGGACCCGAGCCTGCAGGTCTTCAACCGGCCGGGGCCTCCTGCCGTCGTGTTCCCGCTCCAAAGGACCGTGGCCATCCGGTCCTGAACTCCTTTCCAGGGCCTGCGGACTTTGGTTCCGGCAGGCGAGCTACAGCCGTCGGGCTCCGGGCCCGAGCTGTGCGCCCAGCTGCTTGACTAGGTCGACCCTGGTTCTCTGACGCGTCACCACCAGCCTGCGTTCTCTCGTCACAGACGGGTCCACACTCCTAAAGCCAGAGCCACCACGTTCCGGCCTGGTTTCTCGACGTGTCGTCAGCAGCCAGCGTTCCTTCATCCCCGTCCTGCCCGCGTCCTGAAGCCGGAATCACCGCGTTCCGGTTTGCTCATCGTCGGCGGAATTCAGCGTGTGGGTGAGACCGAACAGATATCTTGCGCTACTCCCATCACTCAGCCCCTTTCGAACGTTAGGTTTGGTTACTGACTTTGAACGTTTTTGTTGGGTGTTTACAGATGTGTTTCGTCATGTCCAGTCAACTGTTTATTAAGTGTTTTGTTTTGTGAGGAATCTTTGCCTTTTTTTCTTTTCAATTAAACTTTTTGTGTGTTTCTTGGAAACCGAACGGCTTTGTCCTTATTAGAAAAACTCTCTGAGGCTCAGCCCGGGAGAAACAAATCAGCAATAAGAACCCTGCATCACAAATTGGCGTCCGCTGCGACAGGACAAAGTCGTTTGTTTTTCCAGTAGATTTTTTGACGCGGTTAACACGATGACGAACACGTGGGAGTTAATTGAGTTGGCGGATAAAATGGGACTGACGGGAGCGGAGTTTAGAGTATGGTACGAGGAGCGGATGGAGAGGGAGCGTGAGCAACGGGCTGCGGAACGAGAAGCTCGAAAGGAACAGTTGGAACGGGAGACGCAGGCCAAGAAGGAGCAGCTTGAGCTCGAGACGCGCGAAAAAGAAAAACAGCTCGAACTGGAGACACGCGCAAAGAAGCAGCAGCTCCAATTAGAGAGGGTGGATTTCGAGCGGCGACTCGAGCTTGCCCTGGCAAGAACGGGGAAGCTGGGGATACAGAGGAGTGAACGAGTGGCTGAGGTGTGCTCTGACAGCAGTTACGTCACGAGCGATTTGAATTTATATCAGGCTGACCCTGTACCACCTCATGACCTTTCGCTAGAGAGTGAAACTAGGCAAGCGTATGACAGGGAGGTGGGTAGTGAAGAAACTAAAAGGCTCGAGGAGCTTATTGAAGCACGGGAATGCTTCGTGAGCATGGAACAAGAACGTTCCATTCAAAGTAAAGGGTGTGTTAAAACCTGCGAGAAGTCAAGCACACTTCATGCAGAGGTAGGATTGTCTCTGAAGAGCTCCATTGAAGGAGCAATAAAACATCTAGCTAACGCCGGCGAATGCCGTAATGAAAGCTCCGATCTAGTTTCTGCCTTTTGTTTTGGGCCACTGGATGTAGCAACAGGTGCTACGTGCACAGCTTTTCACGATGAATATAACTCGCCTATACAGAGAGAGGGCTTGAGTTCTCGAGAAATTGTAGATGATGCTTTCATGAGTAAACTGGAGCAAAATGCAGAAAAACTTGAAGAACAGAGAGTAGAGTTGCAGTGTAAGTCAGCTCTACGTAGTAATGAGGATAGGCACGATGACTCGGGCAGAGGGGTTCAAAGTTTTGATGAAAGAGCAAGACAAAAAGCTGAAGTGATGGAGGCTGAGCACGCAGGGAGTAATGGTCCAGCAACTCATTGTACGAGGAAGGACGCCGACTGGTGCTCTCTGGCATCTTCGGTTGAAGAGGTCGCATCTCTAAAAGTGTCTGAACGATTGTCGGCTTACGAGCTCAAGCAAGGCGTTCCCGGGAAGCATGAAGTCATTCAGACGTGGTTGTACTGGCGCACCTTGAGGCAACGCTTCCGACTGGCATACATCCATTCCAGTGTGTATGCTTGTGATTTAGAGGTTGGGCGTCTGGTGATCCGCAGCTGTAGGTTCAGACGAGCTTACGGCCGACAATTCTTCCACCGGCGTCGAATTCCTCACTCTTGTCAATTGGTTAGGGCCACTAAACATTTTGTTTGGGACGCTATAACTTAAGCGTCAAGTTTGATTTCCTGGTGATTTCTTCTGGATCTTGGTTTCGGACTGCGGAAGGCTGTTTCATGGGAACAGTTTAAGAAGTTACATGCAATATAACATTGACTCGATGTGTAGTTCTTTTTTTTACCTAATAGGGTATATATAAAAAAAAATGGGCTGTATTAAACAGGCTAATTTGGGAATTTTTATGATCCGCTAGTTGAGTTCAGAATTTTTTTGCTTCGTGTGTATATAGTGGTTAGCGAATGTGGACCTTTGGACGATGTAGCGAACTGTAGCCCGGTGATGTGTTGAACTGCGTGGTGCAAATATGTGGTTTAATTGTGACGTAGTGCAGAACGCGCACTCATCGGCAGTTTTTTTTTCTAAAAAAAAAAAAAAAACTTGAATAAAAGGGGGGCGTATGTGATGTGTGGTGCGCGTTCAAAGTGCGCGCCTTTGGAAAGTGCGCGTCACAAAAACAGAAGAGAACAGAGTGCACGCGCGGTGCTGCCTAGACAACGACGAAGACGACGACAGTGAAGATGTCGCGTGCATGAGGACGCGTGGCATCCCGTGAACAAAATAAAAGATAAGGTAACCAATGATCATAGACCACGGAGATTTCAAGGCCCAATGGCTGGGTACCACGAAAGTACAGAATCTCCAATGAGAACGAGACAAGTGGGCCAGAGCTGAAGCAGGAGCCTAAGGAGACGAGAGCAAGGGGAGTTCGAGGAAGACGGGGCAAGCGGAAGGTCGTCACCAGACCGGGCGCTGAAGATGGGCCGTCGGGCGTAGGACCCGAGCCTGCAGGTCTTCAACCGGCCGGGGCCTCCTGCCGTCGTGTTCCCGCTCCAAAGGACCGTGGCCATCCGGTCCTGAACTCCTTTCCAGGGCCTGCGGACTTTGGTTCCGGCAGGCGAGCTACAGCCGTCGGGCTCCGGGCCCGAGCTGTGCGCCCAGCTGCTTGACTAGGTCGACCCTGGTTCTCTGACGCGTCACCACCAGCCTGCGTTCTCTCGTCACAGACGGGTCCACACTCCTAAAGCCAGAGCCACCACGTTCCGGCCTGGTTTCTCGACGTGTCGTCAGCAGCCAGCGTTCCTTCATCCCCGTCCTGCCCGCGTCCTGAAGCCGGAATCACCGCGTTCCGGTTTGCTCATCGTCGGCGGAATTCAGCGTGTGGGTGAGACCGAACAGATATCTTGCGCTACTCCCATCACTCAGCCCCTTTCGAACGTTAGGTTTGGTTACTGACTTTGAACGTTTTTGTTGGGTGTTTACAGATGTGTTTCGTCATGTCCAGTCAACTGTTTATTAAGTGTTTTGTTTTGTGAGGAATCTTTGCCTTTTTTTCTTTTCAATTAAACTTTTTGTGTGTTTCTTGGAAACCGAACGGCTTTGTCCTTATTAGAAAAACTCTCTGAGGCTCAGCCCGGGAGAAACAAATCAGCAATAAGAACCTGCATCACAGCAGGCAGTATCCATGGCTAACCTAGTCAGAAAAAGTTTGCAACCGAATGCCCTCTTTTACGCTGGTTCTAGCCAAAAGCATAGCTCGAGGCGTTCCTTCCGCGAAAATCTATTGCAAGATACGCTTTTATTGCTACCATTGCGTTCGTCTGACCTGATTTCACTTGCGTCATGCCAATAAAAACAAACTCGCGTACTCCTTTTTCCTACCTGCTGTAGAAAGAATCTGCGTATTTTGCCCGGTTAGTTTGACAGATTAAGCCAATGTGTGCCTTACGCTTGGGGCATCGAAAAGATGAACACAGCGTCCGACACAAAACTGACAGTACCTTCCGTTAGAGTTGAGTAAAAAAACCGCGTTTACTGAGCGTACTACTCATTTGTCTCTGGGACATTAAACCCCACATATCAATCAATACTCATTTGTCTCAGATAATTTGAGATACACCCAGTGGTGCTGAAAAATTCGCGTGTATCATTTCTAGGCAACAATCTTGACTACCTGAATTTTCAACAACAGCTCAATGATAATATTTTTTTTTCTTTTTTCCTGAATCATAAGCAGACAACGCATGCTTAACTTTTGCCCATCTACCGCTGTGATTATGAGCAGAACTTTTTAGACATGTCGTATTTGGGGGCATCAAAGTTTTGTTTTTCGAGAACTTAATATAACTATCAACAGCAAGCATGTTTTTTTTAATAGGTAACAATTTTTACAAAAGCGGCGGAACAGTGTCATGATACTACATTGGCAATGGAGAAGCAATGTCCCAGTGATATTGAATTCGTACACACTGAAAAAGGAATTCCAATGTGTATCAGGTCCAGAACACGTGACAACAAAAATATGGTGCTCTGCTATTACATATTGAGGCACATCACTCTTTACAAAGTGAAATGGTTAAATATTGACTATGTTATAGTGACAATGCTGAGAATCGAGGAGTTTTGAAATACTGTAACCTCTCTCCAGAAATTCCTCGTTCACTCGAGCAGTCTCTGTCGAGGACTGCCCATCAACCATGCATTCATATGAAAGTAGTGACCATGTTTGCAGTAAGTAAACGACTAAATTAGAACATGAATCTTCTTTCAATGATTGGTAAGTATTCTTGGCTAAAGCCACTGAGCCCTTCAACAATATACATTGTACAAAATCTGAGTAAAGTGAGCACGTTGTTCGAATTGAAAAGACCGCTACGCATAAAGTATGCCGGAGATTGTCTCAGTGTAGATCCCACTCACACTTTGAATCGCTTCTGTGCGAAAGCCTTATTCGTTCACTAGAACACTTGTACGCTATCTGAACAGCTATACTGAGAATTAAAATTTTCTAAATTGTCTAAAAAAAAGTAAAGTTGTTTTGACTAGAATTGGTGCAAGCCATTCATTATACAACCAAAAAAAAGAACAGGCAGCTTTTTGAGTTAACTTTGATTTTTCTCTCTCTTCACTCTCTGTGTGTTTATGTGCGCTCACCTTAACCATTTGACCTGGGTGACAGTTTGCGAACCTCACACCGATTTCTTCTTTCATTTTTTTTGCTCCTTTTTGTGTACCTTCGTCAGCCCATTGAATGACAATATTTTTTTTTCTCCGTCTCTTCTCTTTTCTCTCTCTCTTCTTTATACCCCCTTCGCATTCCCGCAGCGTAGGGTTGCAAACCGGGCATGTGCCTGGTTAACCAACCTGCCTTCTTTTTGTTGTTCTTTTCCTCTTCCTTCTGCGTACCTCAAAATGTTTGTGAGTACTCTTTGCGTGGGTGCGTTGTTTCAAAGCTTTGTTTTAGAGAGACCACCAACACTGTTGCTTCCTCCTCTTCTGCAATGTTGTTTGTTATCTTTCGCATGGATGGTTTTTGTTGTGGACTTATCTTTATCAAGTCTGTATACACTGTGATCAAAAACGCAATAGCGTGGCAGCAAATACACGGGACGAGAAAAGAACGGACGAAGACAAGCGCTTGTACGCGTCCCTTCTTCTGTCATGTATCTTTCGCTTATGCTCTATGACGTGTCTGATCCTGGAGTACCCACTAGCCCCATTCACCACACTTGTAAATACTACCACTTCAGACACGAAGGTTCTTCACTTTTGCTCAAACTAGCAGTCTGCTCCCTTCAGTGCATAGAGATGCGTTAATGCGACAACGCTCATAGGTTATTAATGTTCTGACTCACGTCTGTGGGCGCCATGCCGGTCATGAGAAGCATAGCCGGGCTGCGTTCCCACGCCCCGAAACCCCAGTGCTTTTCTCTTGGAACGAGCGACAAGCGGCGGGAAGCAACAAAGGGATTAAAATGAGGCAACTTTCACTGTCCGTGAGCCAATATTCTTACAGGAATTTCCCCCGTGATTGCTTGTTTGGCGAGACGGTGAGGCAGACCAACCGCGCAGCTTGTGTCTGAGCGATTAATGCTCGCTAATCCTCTGCTGCCCTTCCAGGGAAAGGCGGCAGAAGCAACTCAACCGCCAACTTGTTCCGGAGGGACCCCCCTTCCCCTCTCTTCAGTGAAACTGACCGGAGGAGCATCGCGTCAGGAGGTGCGATGACTATACTTGGTGGCCATGTGTTATTGGCTGATTCCAAGCTGGTTGGCGTCATGTGTGTGATTGGTGTTTCAGCCAAGGAGGAGGAATCCGACAGGGCTCAAAACGACGCTGCAGAGGACTGGACATGGCTCTGAACCACGGTATAACGGTTCATCTACCACGCTCGAGGTTTGCGGAACTTCTTACGCTGCAAATAGTTGTACATACTGCCAGTAAACCTGTTTTTTTTTTCTGTTTCCCCAACTTGCCCGCGTGGTTTCCTCCCCAGTCCGGGTTGGACGTGACCCTGATATCTCGGCAACCTACGTCCGTGGGGCACGTCGGTGAGACACAGGTCCGGCACAATAAAGTGATCACATTGCAGTCGATTTAGCGCCTTAGTTAAGCGATGCTATTATTATTATTAGTGCAAATATTTCCGTTTTTTTTTTTCGTGATGCGCTCCTGCCTGGATCCTGATGACAGAAATGGGGAGGTGCTTCTGAAATGAATAAAAATAACTGAAGATGCTCAAACAATATTTATAAGACGCGGATGTGAGTTTAGCTCCGTGGGCGTTTCTGCAATCATGCGCATTAAGGCAGTGAATTTCACGAATAACTGCTAGGTTACAGTTATGGGGCAACCATACGTCTGCCACTTCTTTCTCTTGTTCTGCCGAAGAGCAAGCTGCCCATAAGCGGACCTGTGGGTTTTTTGGCCATTTACGAGGGAGTTATTCCCGCTTCTCAAAAATACAGATGCCAGTTGCCTCAATACCATTATGTTTTGTTCCGTCTTAATATCGATGCAGCCCCACCCCCCTCCGATCTTAGGTTGCCTCCACAGCCAGTATGCAAACCCGTTTTTCATTTCCACACGTGTACTTCTTGCCTCCACTAAGCCGAGCTTCTGAAAGTTACTCGATACCGGTGAATCAGGCCGACTTTAGTGCTTTACATCACGGTGCAGGTAAGTTTTCTCAGTGGTGGACGTTCACTGCTTACGTTGGAGTATTGATGTCCTCTATGCCTACAGAAGGGGTGGACAAACCGATGAATTGAAAGAAGCGCGAAAGCATAATTTAGATATGAAGAGACACGACACAAATATGTGCTCTCTTTTTTCACAACGAAGTACTCATTTTCCTCAGTTCTGTCACAGCGTTGTACTGATGACGAGTCACAAAACAAATTATGAACATATGTCGAAAAAAAAACGAGTCAACACTCGGAGACCAACCATGTCGGATTCATACAAGTTTCTTGAAATGTAATCAACCTGTCCAATGCGTCGGCTCCTTACGAACGAAGGATCGTCACATTGCACATTATTCTGTTGTCGTCACTTGTGTAGTAGAGAAAACAGTCACAGACAATGAAAATACGAACGATTTTGAGCTAACTACAATGCATTCTCTAGTTTCCTGTTTGCAACACAGCGTTTATTCTCTGCATGGTTTCGGCTTGCACGCTTTACATTTGGCCACAATCTGCTTTGGAAAGCGCGTGAATCCCGTTTATAGTGTTTTCGATTTATCCCTCGTGAAATCTATTGTATTGAGCGTTGTACTCACATTTGTACGTGAGTGTATGTAGAGTGGTACCCGCATTCACAGAAGCGCCGTTGAAGTGTCCGGAAAACCATATCTCTTAGAGCTCAAATAATAAACTACCAATTTTTTATCGACTTCCTTCCCAATGACGAGTGGTAGCTACATCAAATATGTTGTGCCACTCTCCTCTCGAAAAATGGTAGGAGCAAAGGGATTCTTTCTTAGTGTTCGGCAAGTCTTTATGCGCAAATATTTTCATTGCTGACCCCATAAAGACACCATAACTGTGCTGACAGAACGGAACACATTGGCAAGAATCTTAAACAGGGTGAGCGGACCGGTCACCAGTGTCGCCGGAACAGACCTGTTAGCGGTAACGTAAATTTTCTCGAGTGTAGTTTACGGCGTAGGTCATCAAGACGGAGACGGTTCCTGTTTATGGCTAGCCAAGCGGGCTGTTATTTGTCAACGTGTCCATGCTCCCACATCTGCTCCCAGAAGTTGATATGAAACCCACGGTGGAGTTCGTAAAATGTCTATGGTAGCTTACACAACGTTTTAATTGTGCACACGATCGTGATTTACCAATACGAAGCTCCACGACGTTGATATTGCTACATGAATATTGTCGACCATACAGTTTCTCGAATATACACAAGAGGGAACTCTGGCGCTAGTGTCTACGGGAGCTACAGCACATAGCGCTTCAGCGAGCATGGGAATTATGGGCATGACATGGATTTGCCTAGTCTTCGTACTTTACGTTCATTCTGGCTTCGCGTGGCATGAAGCTGCTTTGTGACAAAACAACAATTGACAAATGTTCAGCTGTTACGCTTCACCCCATTATTATTTTCGGCTTACCATTTCAAATCGAATCGCGAACTGAATAACGGTTTGTTCTTTTCTTCCCAAAACACAGCAATAAACGAAGCCGCAAGTACATTGGCCGCTCGCGAGCACAAAGACTCGAAAAAATTCATGTCATACCCGTAATTCTTATGGTTTTTGAACAATCGAAGTGCCAGTCTTCCCTCTAGTTAATTTTAGAGAACTCTATGCTGCCAACCTCCTGAACCACGCGCATGTGCGCCCGATGAACATAACGAAGATGTCTCGCTGATCGCTCTTAGAGCCGAGCTGCTTCACTGTGCAACAGCTGTACTGTGCATAGACTCTTTTTGGGAGACACATGGACCCTGCCATCCTGGGCTGTGAAGCTCAAGTTTTGTCGTTGCACATCGCGACGTGAACTGAAAACGCCATGAAGCATCGTTCTGCACTAACGCAACCCTTTTCACGTGAAAGCGTCTACCGTAACACTGTTTATTTAGTTGTTAAGTATGTGAAACACAAAGATTAACAGCCCATTAAGGCGGCACCAACACTCATTCGTAAAATGATCTATATCTAGCAAATTGTCAACGCTGCAAGCGACTCTTCGTTCACGTCAAAATACGGTTTTTTTTTTGTTGTTGTTGTTGTTCTGTCATCCCAACAGATATCAACTTTTTAGTGCCTGCGGATTGGTCTCACAGGAAGAGCACGCAGTAGCTTACTAAGCGTTAACGTTTTCGAAAGAATACTTACGAACTTTCTCGGGATTGGAAATTAAACGAATTGAAAATTGCTGCACGTGGCTTTCCCGAACATCTCTACTGAAACGTTCCCTGCGCTATTCATATGCTACCGTATGTTTTCATTACGAAATTTTTATGGAGTCATATATTAGACACATACTTCCGTAAGAATCTTACGGAAACATGTGAAATACCTATAGTGGTACACGAAACGCCTCGCTATGAAACTAATTGCAGCTCAATGTGTAAAAAAATTTGGAACACCGCCCAATAAATGCTAGCAATATTAGACACTTAGCTTTTCTGCTGTTTACTTTCGCAGCCTGCGCATGTCTACCCATCTTCTTTTTTTTCGGTATTGAAGAATGTCTGCACATTAGTGTTCAATTCTTTAATTTCTGTGGCATTTATATTACATTGATAAAACGATTACAGCTATTACTACCAACCCTTAATATGCTACGGTGTCCCGTCTCCGAAATTTCCAAGTCCGCCCACCGCTAAACTAAAATGCTTGCCACTGTGAAATATGAATTCATTTCTCCCTAAACTTATTACGTGGGTTCGCTCTCCACCAACCCCAACCTTCAATTGAAACCGCCGGCATTTTTTCCTAACTCCGTAGCCTTATTTCAGGCTTCTCATCATAAAAAATGTTATTGCAAAAAAGCCAACTTTCAAGGCGGTCAAAATTTTGTTTTCATGAATTTTTCGGTGCTGTTTGAACAGTTCCTCCTCCATTCTAACGCTACCAATAGTTTGCGTTTATGTTGTTATAACATAAAACTCGGATAAATCTTTTAACTTTGTCAATAACACAACTATTGAAGATGCAAGGCCTTTCGTGTTTCGCGTTGCATAGTTGCTGCAAGGGAACGCTTACGGATAAAGCAGTAATCTGAAGCAGCTACTTGCACCACAACATCTTAAGCAAAGCGGTGAATTTAAAGGGCCTCCTAGACAAAGTTTACTACACCTTGCTATCGTTCATAACTCACCGGAATCTGTTCTTGCGAGCAAAATGTTTAGACAGTCTCGACGATAACTGTCTTCGCGTTCGGCCACTATGCAAATTCGTGACTAGAAACTTCAGGAATGGTGGAGTTCGGAAAGACAATGAAGTCATTTATTCACATGTAACTGTGATTCGGGATTTTATATATCTGTCAAAATATTTCCCGAGTGCGCTTTAGCAAAGCTTGGGAACAACAACTGTGTGAAAATACGCGTGGCTGATGAAGAGTAATCTACGTTACATTGAAAGAGAGCACGTGCATAGTTCCGAAGTGCGCAACTTCCGAACTTTAGTTCTTGCCCTACTGTGCCACGTTCACAAAACCGAACCAAAAAATGAACACCGCTGACAAGGGGAACCATCGTTCTACCGGAGCACCAAAATTTCGTAATCCCTAGCCCACGCTAGAATTTTCGACATAGAAAACCCATGCGTCATACGCGTCACTTGCTAGAATCAGGTGTCCTTGAAATCACATGTTCGGTAATGTAAACCACCTACAAATTCGTCGATTTTGTCTAAACAGCACAACCAGGATCGCATGTTCGGCACAAGGGGACGAGTATCTATAGTGAGGAGCCAGGGCATGTCCTCGCAAAGAGGAGACGAGAACAGCATGCTAGCATACTCCGCGGGACACAGCACTACAGCCAAAGGCCAGAAGACACGTGTCACTCACCTGAGCAGCTCTGTCCAGGTATCCTCCGGTGTAGGCGAGCACGGGAAGCTTGGCGTATCCCGCGGCCAACGCTGCCGCGAAAGCTGACGGAGGCGGTGCCATCGAAACCACCAGCAGAGGCCTGTGGTTCTCGAGGGCGGCGCACAGGGCGGCCAGGGCCGCGCGCGTGTCGGCGTCCACGGCGAGCGTGACCGCAAACCAGGGCCCCGGCGAGTCGCCGGGGCCCTGGCCCGAGCGCGCCAGCACGCGCCGCAGCGCCCGGGCCAGCGCCGGGGCCGAGCGCGCGGGCAGCGCGGCCAACAACGCCGGCGCCTGCGGCTCCGAGCAACGCACCAACAGCGGAGCCAGCAGGACCAAAGGGAACAGCAGCGCGGTGGGTCGCGCCATGACGCCGAAGGCGCCAGGGCCCCCGTCTCTCTCGCGGCTTCCGCCGGGGTCGGTCGGGCGCTACCGACAGCCGGACCGACGCTGCGGCCGCCGCAGCGGCCGCAGCGGCTTCAGCACTCGGGGCAGCAGCAGCAACAGCAGCGGCGGTGCGACGGCGACTTCGGCGGACGCCATTCTCTGTCGTCCCGGGTCAGAGTCGCGTCGCCGCCGGTGATGCATGGCCGCTCGAAGGCGCCTCAGCACCACCGCGCCGCGAGCACGCAATCCTGGCACGGGACACACGGCAGCACCACGCCGCAGCCAGCAGAAGCCAACCCGCCGCGACCGCGCGGGCCACCACACGCCCGCGCAAGTTCTCTCCCTCCCTCTTGCTGGACCCTTTCACTCTCCCAAAACTCCGGGAGTGTGCCGTCAAAGATGCAGGAAGAGCGCACCCGATGCCACAGCAGAGAGGTCTACGTCTCTCCGAGAGCAGCGCTCGAAGCGGGGGCTCCCAGTGCTCCCGACATGTTGAACGATGGCAACACATCGGCCGGCTTCGAGCTCGGCGCATTGGGATTCCGAAAAGCGCCCTCAGCGGCTCCTTGCGGAGATCCGCGGAAACCATGTTTCAATGAAAGAGAAAAGGGAGAAAGGGGTTGTATGCGCGCCGATCTCAACTTTGCAATTCAGCAGTATTTAGAAACGCGAGTGACCTGAATATTGCTCAGTAAGTTGTCATGTACTGTGAATATAGAAACATCCAGCACAAATTATTACGGCTTAGACCTGATTAGCGGTAAAGGCCTACAAATTGTACTCCGCATAGACGTCTACGTCATTGTAGATGACGGTCGGGAGGTGGCACCACGAGTGAAATCCCGCATACTTTCCGCGAACCCTTGGTGGTGTGGTCCCTACAGCGGCTTGGAGCCTGTCTCAGTAGGTTTTCTGACCTCCAACAAAAGCTGGACACCGCATTCGCTGCTTCCTTTTTGTTGCCGCTGGCGTGCTTTCCAGCCTGTTGTGGCTCATTATTGATCACACTGGCGACCTCCCAAGATTGCCGACGGAGGTCTGGTGACACGCGCCGCATAAAGAAGCAACAATGTTCCTCCACCCGCAACAGCTAACAAAAGCGGCAAAAGTTAAAGAGCTCGATTCTGGCGACAGATGATGCGGGACGCTGCGTTTCGGAGCACTCCATTTGCACTGACGTCACTCTTTTGCCTTTTGTTTGGTTTAGGGCACTGGTTTTTGCTATCTGCGTCGCGTCAACATCGTGGCACCGGCTGGGAGATGCCTTAAACAAACTTTAAGCGACTCAAAGCAGGATCGGCACCGGTATTCTATTTTTTTTTCACTAGATGAGGTGTGATGCAGTGACACACAGCGAGCACAGTGTGGTTTCTTAAGTGCGTCATATATTTTTTTTCTTTTGTCACACAAAATGATGCCTTGTGTTTCGACAACTTGCTTTAGGGGGCAGTGGGTGGAGGTGGGGCAGGCGAAACTATTCGGAAAGGGACGGGGGGGGGGGAGTTATCGTTTTCGTACCCCGTACTGACACCGCCTGTTATTCGAGGCTCGAGACTTTCAATCCTGTGGCTTCCAATGCCACGGAATTAAAGTTAAGTTACCATGTACTTATCAACTCGCCCGACGTTTGGTTTTTCTCCGAGTTTTCACATTTCTCGAACAAACGGCTGAATTATTTTTAGGGCTCGCCCTCAAGGCAAACTGTTTTTCCCCCTTAGACCGATTAGAGGCACGCTTGCTGAATCACTTACCACTCGCATTGTGGTAGCTGGTTGTTAGACGTAGTTGCTGTACATCGATGTTAAGAACGTAAAGGCACATGCAACGATGTTTCGCATATGGGTTTTTTAATGCTCACGTAGTGTAGTCTACATCCACCGATGACGATGAAATGCTTATATGCTGATAATCGTAAGCATTCTTGCTACAGAACATGATGATCTATGTAGGGTGGTGGCTGCACCTCTTTCTATTCTCTTTTTTTCTGGCTTAATTAGGCTGTACCTTCCTTAAGCCCACTAAAACCAACTAATTTACTCGCGGATGCTTCTAATTCACCTTTCTAAAGCTAACCTTCTTGATACCTAGGCTTCCCAATATTGCTAAAAAATTGCTTTCACAAAGTTGATATCGCCTTTTAAAGTTATTTTCCACCGACGCGTTAAGACTAGAGGAAGTTTAGGAAACAAATTGCCTCGCTGCCAGGCGTAGTGGAGCGGGCAAAGCTTGTTGAAACCACGCGGAAGCTTAAACAGACGCGCTCGCAGCCTGTAAGCACCCGCGCGCTCTACATCCTCCTACGGGACGGCGGCACTGCGGCGCGCTGCGGCTAAAAACGCGGCAGGAGCAGCAGGCGCAGCTTGCCGCGCGCGACGGTTCGCTGCACAGGAGGTCGCGGGAGTTTAGGGAACACAGACTGAAAGCGCCCCGATCGCTGGCGGCGCCTCTCGGCGTGGCCCCGTGACGTAAACGAGCCTCCCTCTTCTCATCTTCCTTCTCTCTCACATGATCCTCGCACGTGAGGAGGAAAGTCAATACACTAGCTCCAGTATTGTGACTCTTCTCCCGTTTTAGGGAAGGAGAGCTCGCACGCCCAATCTTCCTCGCTTTATCGAAAAAAAAAGAGCCTGGGCTGTGTTCAGCATGTGCGCTGACTTTTCTAATAGATAAGGGGGCGCTCTACGCAGGAGAGTGTGTTTTTTTAGTAGAAAAGTGAGTGTGATAGAGACGTACTTCACACTCATTAACATGGAACTACTGCTTTCCTATTTTTACAGATAGGGAAAAATGATGAGTTTTGGTCAGTCGGTGTTTATACCAGGTAGCGAGGTGTCCGGAGCAAAAGAGATACTTTCGGGCATGATCGTTTTTCGTGGAGCGAAATGATTTCCTTGAAGGCAACCACGCGAGAGAGTGGGTCAATGCTTTCGCTCTTGTCGTGCTGGATATTCGGTGTTCAGAATAAATTGTGAACGCTTCAGAGCGCTATATGTACACTGCCATGAAAACCATGTGTATTTAAAATGAATCGCAAACGCTTTAGCGCATTATATGTACCCTTCTATCATATATGGGAGAGACATGGACATAAGCATAAGCCCGGTTATGCACGCTCCATACTTTTATTAAAAAAATTTACCCGTACCTGCATTTTACAACGCAAATGTCGTCGAAAGACGATACTCTTGCGTGTGGAGAGACTGAACAAAATGTTTATTGGATGTTCTGGGCAAGAAAACCGGTGAATGGTATTTTGGAGGCGCTGCGTTATGCTCGAGCTTGCAGCGGAGGAGAACGAGCGCATTAAGTCACGTCACACGTGAGACATGAGCGCTATCTGGCCGTCATCCTAGAAAACGAAGCGCGTGGCGTGCGCGCCCATCTCGGAGGCGATAAGATGTAAAATGCAAGGCGAAGGGTAGGTGCCACCATCATGTCGCCTTAGCAAAGCGTTGGAAACAATTGCTTTTCGTGCAAGCCTTGCATCGTCAGCGCAGCGTGATAAGCGCTACGGTCCTTAGAATTACTGATGCATGCCTTTTATAGTAAAAAGACACACAGAATATTGACGTGTTGTTATGGTGCTTCAGAAAAGCGCAATAATTGCTTTTTCATTGACAATCACACAAGTATAAACACTAAGCTTGATTAATATTGGTTGCCGCTGCGGATGGGGTCGGCCGTTTGGAGTATTGTTTGGTGCGGTTGAAGGTATCGTTAAGAGCGAACAAAGAGACAAAGGTACATACATACATACATACATACATACATACATACATACATACATACATACATACATACATACATACATACATACATACATACATACATACATACATACATACATACATACATACATACATACATACATACATACATACATACATACATACATACATACATACATACATACATACATATACCGAAAAGATCGCGAATGCACTCGCGGAGGAGGCGTAATGATCGCCATCGGCCAGGAATTATCATGTTCCGTAATCAACATAGCATCTGACATAGAAATATTATGGCTACATTGCCGGGCTTCACCCCACACAATACTGCTTGGTGTCTGCTACAGACCACCGAATGCAAATCCAGACTTCGCAAACAAATTTAACGATATACTAAATGCGCTCACCAAAGCCCACCCGAATGCCCATATTTTGCTGTTTGGTGACTTTAACCTTCCTTATATTAACTGGCAAACCGGAACAACCGCACAAGGAAACCAGAAAGACTCGATTGAATTTCTAGATGCTTGTTTCAACTTTAACTTATCACAACTTGTTTCAGAGCCAACACGTGTTGCCGCCAATTCCGCAAACATCCTTGATCTCATTCTAACCACCCATCCTTCTAGCTTATCGTCGATTACCTATCTCGATGAAATTAGCGACCATAAAGTTATCCATGCAGATTTCGCATTTTCCTCAGAGCGCCGTGAAATGCTAAACAAAACATTATGTTTATATGATAAAGGTAACTATCAAGAAATTGACTACGAACTCAGTAGCTTCTTCCCAGATTTTGAAGCCAACTTCCGTAGCCGATCCATCAATGAAAATTGGATAGTTCTTAAACAAAAACTTATTGAACTAAAAAATAAGTTTATTCCGAAGGCCACATTTCGTGCCACGCAGCAAAATCCCTGGTATACTAAAACATTAAACCGACTTAGCAACAAGAAAAAACGCCTTTTCCGCTAGGCAAAATCTAAAGGAACACCATGCGCATGGGATAAATACTACTCCGCCGAAAATGACTATCTTACAGCAATTCGCAACGCCAAGCACGCATTTTTAACACGAACTTACCCAACATGCTAAGTGATAACGTAAAAAAATTTTGGCAGACCGTCAATCCAAAACCATCTCGCACTATTTCCCTTACTAACGAATCCGGTGAAGTGACCACAAATGCCAAGTGTGCTCATATTTTTAACATTGCATTCTCGTCGGTGTTCACCAGAGAACCTAGTATGCCTTCCGTTCCCCCAACCACCCTGATAGGTTCCAGCATGCCTGCGCTAGCATTTTCCGCAGACGGCATTTCTTCCCTAATAAAAGCATTGAACTTTCCTCGTCATGTGGCATTGACGAAATTAATTCTAAACTGTTAAAGAACATTACCGATACAATTGTACCATACTTGCACCTCATATTCTCACAGTCACTCAGCACCGGCGACCTTCCGAATGACTGGAAAATTGGTAAGGTCGTTCCAGTCTACAAAGCAGGCGACAGCAACTCCCCACTTAATTATCGTCCCATTTCATTAACAAGCATCCCATGCAAAATCATGGAACATGTCATATATTCTCATGTTATCAACTTCCTCGATTCCAATAGTTTCTTTCACACCTGTCAGCATGGCTTCCGCAAGGGACTTTTCTGTGAAACAGAATTAGCATTCTTTCTTCACGACATAAATACAAATCTTGACACCAACTTTCAGACTGACGCCATTTTCCTTGACTACGCAAAAGCATTTGATACAGTTCCACACAACAAACTAATACAGAAGTTATCCGGGCTAAATCTTGACCCTAACGTGTTAAGATGGATGAAATCTTTTTTAGCTAATCGTTCTCAATTCGTGCGCGTAAATAATGAATCCTCTGAACCTCTCGAAGTAACGTCAGGAGTACCGCAAGGGTGCGTCCTTGGCCCCTTGCTATTTCTAATCTACATTAATGACCTACCACTAACTGTGTCTTGCAAAA
Organism: Rhipicephalus microplus; assembly: GCF_043290135.1. Classification (NCBI taxonomy): domain Eukaryota; kingdom Metazoa; phylum Arthropoda; class Arachnida; order Ixodida; family Ixodidae; genus Rhipicephalus; species Rhipicephalus microplus. The sequence goes on along the minus strand of NC_134709.1, from coordinate 61,614,155 downwards.
TCCGCATGTTCGCCGACGATTGCGTGATCTACCATACAATAACTAATGTTTCCGATCAACTAACCCTACAACACGATCTGAACAACATTCAGGAATGGTGTGACAATTCGCTTCTCAAACTTAACCCCAACAAGTGTAAGGTTGTCTCATTCAGTCGCCGCAAAAATCCTTTCCTATTCCCATACCAAATCACTAATGCCCCTCTAGAAATAGTACAGTGTTTCAAATATCTAGGTGTCACACTGTCCGCTGATCTAACTTGGAATGCGCATGTCACAAACATTATCTCATCTGCAAACAAAATATTGGGATTCGTGAACCGTCATCTGCGTTGCGCACCTCAACACGTAAAACTTCTCGCATACACATTCCTCATCAGGCCAAAACTGGAATACGCCTCTGCTATATGGAATCCACCTCAAATTTACCTAATCAATGACCTTGAATCCATTCAAAATCGCTCAGTCCGATTTATACATTCGTCATATTCTTATGACGTCAGTGTTTCATCCTTAAAAGCCCAATCTGGATTGCAGCCACTTGCCCTTCGACGCCGCATAGCCACTCTTTCCCTGTTTCATAAGCTGTTTCATTCGCCCCTCAACCATCCTCCATACGTCATCCATCCGACGTACATTTCGCACCGCACCATCCACCCCCTCCAAGTCTCCTGTTACCGCACTAGGACTGCTACCTTCTCCGCATCCTTCTTTCCGCATGCTGTGAAGGACTGGAACGACCTCCCAAACCACGTCGTCACAATCACCTGCCCATCAACTTTCGCTAAAAATGTAACAACTCATCTCTGTCAGTGAAACTTTATGGCAATGTATATACCCACACCTATGTAGCAATATTTCATACTTTGAATGTCGCAAAAGTTTTATATCCTGTATACCAACCCCTTATGTGGCAAATGTTTTTTATATCCTGTACATCCACCCCTTACGTAATACCCCCTTGTGGTGTCTTTAAGGAAATAAAATATGATGATTAAATATGATGATACATACATACATACATACTGTAGTGAAGAAGAGGGGCCTCAGCAGCATTTCTCGGCGCCTCAGGGGCATCGCCTTCAGCATAAGCTCGTGCTTGCTGCGCTTGGCCGGACGCTGCTGACTGCTTCGCCTTCTGCGTTCTGCTCTGCAAATAAACCCCGTTACAAGTGGTGGAGGTGCGGGGTTTCGATCACCCTGGAGCTTCCAAATCGCATTTTACCATTCATTATGTCTACCGACGCAAACACCGCTCCAACTACTCCACCGGCACCGCCTACTGTTCTCTGCGCCGGTTCTCTGCGTCTGCGAGATCCCCCTGTTTTCTCAGGCACAGAAGAAAAGGACGTTGACGACTGGATTTCAATGTACGAGCGAGTGAGTACTCACAACAAATGGGATGACGCCACCACGTTGGCGTACGTCTCCTTTACCTGTCGGACGTGGCCAGGCTGTTGTTTATAAACCACGAAGCGGAACTCCCTACATGGTCGGTCTTCAAAACGAGCCTCCCACAAGTTTTCGGACGGCCTGAGGTACGCAAACGCCGTGCCGAACAACGCTTGCATACTCGGTCTCAGCAGCTAGGTGAAAATTTCACAAGCTATATTGAGGACGTTCTGGACCTTTGCAAACGAGTCAACGAGTCGATGTCCGAAGAGCTTAAGATCAAGCACATCATGAAGGGCATTGAGGACGACGCTTTCAGAATGCTGCTTTCTAAGAGTCCTGGCACTGTCCTAGAACTGACCGTGTTATGCCAGAGTTTTGACGAGTTGCGCAGGCAACGTCTTTCCACCCAACGTCCCACGGTGCTCGACAACTCTTTGTCCAGCCTGTCCACCCTTGGCATAGGAGAAGACCATGCCCCTCTTCTTTCCAAGATCCAAGAGTTCATCTGCGCTGAGGTCGCTCGTCAGCTCTCTTTGATGTCCTGCGTACCCGATCAACCACGCAGATTGACGTCTACACTCCGCGACTTCATTAAAGACCGGGCCGCACAAGTTCTTCCTCCCGCCCGTGAACCGCCGCCAGTCGCGGCACCTCTCACGTACGCCGAGGCCGTTGCTCGACCTCTACAGCCTGCGTTCCAACCAGCGCCTACGTATTCGTCGCTGCCCTTTTCGCCGCCGACCTATTCACCGCCGCCTATGCCGATACCACCTCGGCCACAGTTTTCTGCCACCCAGCCGCAAGACGGAGTCTACTCTGACCAATGGCGGACCCACGACAATCGCCCGATATGTCTTGCTCGTGGCGGTGTTGGCCACGTGGCGCGTTATTGTCGTCGTCGCCAGGCTGCTCAGAACATTCGACGAATGCCCTCTTTCGACCCTCAGTTTTCTTCTACGCCTTCAAGCCCTCCTTCCTCTTCCTTTCCTTCTGATCGTCCACACGGTTCCACCCACCGCTCCCCATCTCCACGTCGACGTTCGCTTTCTCCTATGCGTCGCCGTTCCGGACCCACCGACCAGGAAAACTAACGGCTGAACTTCCCGAGGCAAGAACTGCGTCCCCGTCGCCATGCACAAGTCCTCGCCCCTGTCCAGATAACGTAATTGAAGTGTCAGTCGATGGTATCGTCTTCATGGCGCTTGTCGACACCGGAGACGCTCTATCAGTCCTTTCCATCAACCTGTACCGAAAACTCCGCAAAGTTCTGATGCCATTATCATCACACCGTCCTCATCACACCGGCCTCTCTTTTAGAACGGCTAACGCACAAAGTGTAACACCTCTCGCAGCCTGTACCACACGAGTCGTCATCGAAGGGATTGTGTATATTACCGCACGTTGTTAGGCACCTGCCGAAGTCTTGCGCCCCTTCCTGCTTCTGTGAATTCTGCCACACCAACGGACAAGCCAAACGCGCCAAGCTATAAACGCGCCATGCAACGCTGGCTGCACTTGTCACCACATCACGCGCTGGACAAGGAACGCTGGCGGTTTTTCGAGGAGCAGCTCGAGGCGAGACGCATAAGAAGTTGACGAGGTTTTGACCAGTGAGCTCACAACCTTTGTGTATTTAGCTGACGGGCACAAGTTGGCCATTATTAAATAGCTGTTTTAGCTTCCGGCACTGTATTTTTTCGTTACAATATCGTCGAATTCGTAGTGCTGCCCTCGTGTTCCCATGACATGATACTCGGCTGGGACTTTCTTGCGAATAATAATGCCGTCATTGACTGCTGTCGCGCTGAACTTGAGCTATCAGCACTTCCTGATGTTGACGCTGTCGAAGCCTCCCTGCCGTATAATAAACTGTCTGTTTCCGACGACACCACCGTACCACCGCTCTCTTCTCTGCTGGTGACTGTGTCGTGTGACGCAATTTCCGACGGTTATGTTCTATTTACGCCCTCTGCCCTGTTCATTCAACGCAAATGTTCTGCACTGCCCGTTGCTCTCCTTACTCTCCACCATGGCGTAACGAAAACGCTCGTGTACAATACGCTAGAAGGGCCTTTACCTTTGTTCTATGGTGAATGTCTCGGTCACGTGCATCCGATCGACGCCCGTCACATTTTTGACGCTTCATCTAGTTTCCTTTCTACGGACCTCAGCGCACTCATTTCTGATTCTGCTGTTGACCAGTCACTTCTTGACGCTTTCCACCGCTCCATCGATGTCGCAACGTCTTCTTCAAAACGAAGCCAGTTGGTAAACCTGCTGCAAAAGTTTCTTGCTTCTTTTGACAGGAGGACACCGCTAGGGGGCCACGGAGTGTGGACGTGTTGCGCGTCGGCTCCGCAACTTTCCTATGTTTTTGGTGGATTGTCGAATTTATCGTGCAAAACGCTTCTCACCATCGATCGGCGGCAGTTTCAAGGACTTCCCTGACACCAAGTTTTGCCAGGTGGGACCACTTTTTAGCCACTTATTGGCGCCTTTCATTCCACCACGAAAGCAAGAACGCCAAGTCCAGCGTCTCTGCGCACGACGCCATAGGCCGGCCGCTGCGGCGGTGGGGCCTGCAAGCCTAACGTGTCGCCGGACCTTCTCGGAGCTCCTGATCCCCGACGGCAGCGTACAAGGCCTTTGCCAGGGCTAAATGGATGTCGTAGAGGTAGAAGGAGAGGACATACGGCCGGAAGATTTCGGCGAGGGAGCAGGATGGTGCAGCGTAAAGAGAACGAAACAGGCCGACGGCGCGTCCGAGTCAGCGCAAGACCAGAAGACGGAGACGCAGCAACAGGCGGCTGCCGCGGAGACTACAGGGATTGCCCCGGATACTACCACAGCGGCGCAGAATAAAAAGAAGTGTGCTCGTTACTTGCAGCACCTCGCTAAGGCGAGCCGAATGCCAGAGCTACCGCCCGATGACTACAGGATCATTGTGCGCCCCCGCGGCGGATTCAACGGGGCTGAATACAAGATAGATCGCATTTACTGCTGCCTTCGTAACGCGGCAGGTATCGGTAGAGAAGCGGCTAGAGAGGACAGCATCTGTCTCAACGTTAAACAAAACGTCGTGGTGCTCAGCACTCCGTGCGCAGACAGAGCCAAACGATACGGAGCCATCAGCAAGCTTTGCATCGGGAACCGAGAGTTCGAGGCGAACGCCTATCAGGCCGCCCCGGAGAACACTTCCAAGGGCCTGATTAGGAACATTTCCAAAGACGAGAGCCCGGAGGACATCGTTAACAACCTAGTGACGCAGCGCAACCCCGGCGTGCTGCATGCCAAGCGAATGGGCACCACGGACAACATCATCGTATTGTTCGACGGTTTCCATGTTCCCAGACACGTATACTATGGACCTATGCTCGTGAGATGCTCCCTCTACAGAAAGCACATCGACGTGTGCTACGCGTGCGGGAGGCTGGGCCATCGCTCCGACGTGTGTCCCAACCCTGCCGACAAGATTTGCCGTGGCTGCGGAAGCAGTAACCCACCGTCTGACCATCGCTGCGAGCCGCGGTGTCAACTGTGTGGCAAGGATCATCTCACGGGTGACCGCGTCTGCAAGGCGAGATACAAGACTCCTTACATAGTCAAGCGTCGCCGCCTAGAGCGAAAGCGGCGTGAAGAAGAGCAAGCGGCCGCAGCGTCCGACAGCATCTACAACAGCGGAATTAGCACCGAAGGCAACGGAGGTTACTACAATCATTATCCGGCGTTTGACAGTCATTCATCCAACGCCACCCGAAGAGGACGCTCGACAAGCCGAGACGCGAGAGGCGGCGGCGGTAAATCCCGGTCCCGCTCTCGCAGCCGGACACCAAGGCCGAGAAGCATGTCGAAGACGCGCGGTGGCGCCGTTCCGGGCGCCGCAGCTATCAACCAAGGCACCCAACAAAGTCAGCAGCATCAGACGTGGCGGCAGCCGCAACAACAAGGACCCATGGGCACATGGCAGCAGGTGAGATGGGCGGATGTTGCCGCTTTTCGCGCCGGCGGCCTTGTTTCGGCGGGACGTCCTGGCGGTCCCGCCGTCGGTGGCGGCGGTGGGAGCGAGCTTGAGCTAGCGGTAGAGCGAGCGCTAGAACAACGCCTAGGACCATTACAATCGATAATTTCAGAGCTGAAACGCGAGAACGCCGCCCTTAGAGCGGAAAATTCCAAATTGAAAGGAGAGGCTCCACGAATGCAACAACCGCAGCAACAGTCGACGGCGCCGCCACCACCGACGCCTCGGTCTTCGACTCCGTCGAGACCCGAGGCGGCGGGGATGGGCACGGATGACGAGAGCAGTTCGGGAGAGGGGACAGGCAGACGCGAAGACCGGCCGTGTATCGCGAAAAGGATAGCACTAGATCCTGCCAGGCACGAATCCACACAGCGATTTGGCCGTTATGATAAGCTACTGAAACAAATCGATACTATCGAGACCAGCCTCGATGAACGTTTTGCTAAACAGGTGGCACAGATGAATGACATGTTCAATAGTGCGATAGCTAAGCTCTCTGAACAAATTACACAAATGCTCACCACGCACACGGCGCGCATAGAAAACATTGAAGCGCGACTCCCGACATCTGCGGGCAGACCGATTAGAACGGTGAGTAAGCCCTACGCTAGACAGCAACAGAGTCAGCAGCAGCAGAACGCGCTGCCAGACGCCGAGCCGCAGATACAGCCGCACCCCAGTCGCCTCGATGGCGATGGACCAAATTAAACACAAGCATCACCATGGCTAGACACGCGCACACTCACACTAACACTCACAAACAACAGTACACGATCTGGCAGTGGAACTGCCGGGGATATAGGAGGAAGCGGGGAAATCTCGAGCAATTTATTCGAAGCCGTGAGACGAAACCGGACATTATCCTTTTACAGGAAACAAATTATCCGGCAAAACTAGCTGGTTACAAAGCCATAAATGCGGCCGCGGCGGAAAACAGGTGGAAAGAAAAACGTGCTACACGGCGCTCGGCGCGTGGTGGGGTGCCGGGGGCGGCCGCGGGTCGCCGAGTGCGGGGCGATCCGCTCTCGTCGTCGGCGCGACCGCGGTCGCTGCCGTCGCCCCCGCCGCGTCCGGCGCCGGTCGCCGCCGTGCTAGTTAGACGTAACATCACGGTGGCGCAGCGCGAACTTGAGTGCGTAAGGATACCGCATGTTTTTGTAGAATTAATTCCTAAGCGCGGCCGAGGCCTGTTTGTACTTAACGTCTACAGTAAACCCACGCTACAGCACCGATTTGGGGAGATGCTCCGGAGAGCAAGCACGGCCGCCAACGGCGCACCTCTGCTAGTTGCGGGGGATTTTAATGCGCCCCATGGGGCCTGGGGATACACGCGTGAAACGCTCAAGGGCAAACACCTTTGGGAAGACTCGCAAGACCAACGGCTTGAACTGATCGCGAACCCCGCCGATCCGACGCGCCGGGGTAACAGCGTGAGCGCAGACACGCTACCGGACCTCGCGTTCGTGTCGAATGTCACAGCGGCGTCTTGGCAAAACACGCAGGAGGACTTAGGGAGTGACCACTCTCTGATAGAGATTACGGTAGACACGGGCCCGAGCGTTCGTAGAACATACTCTGAAAGCACAGGCCGTAAACTCAAATTAGTGCAGTGGGACGCGTTCCGCAAAAAGAGAGCAGAAGGCGGGCGGGGCGACGAGCCGATCACGGATATAGACGAGTGGACCGAGACGCTCAATCGGGACGTAGACGCGGTAACGTGCCATATCCCGCCCGAAGCGAAGCTCGAAGTAATCGACAGCAGGCTCCTACACATGTGGGAAGCAAAGCACGCCCTACTCAAGAGGTGGAAACGCCAAAGACATAACCGGGCGTTGAGGAAACGCATAGCACGGTTAGACAGAGAAATTGAGGAACATGCGTTCCAAGTCTGTAGGTCACAATGGGAAGACCTGTGCAACGGCCTCGAGCGACAGATGCGCGGGGCGAGTGCTTGGCGCCTTTTCCGGCACCTATTGGATCCGGAAGATACTCGTGCCACTCAAGGCCATAAAACTCGGCGACTTGTGAACGATCATAAAGGCGATGACCTGCTCGGTGCAATACGTGACCGTTACTTTAAGTCGGCAGAGAGCGTCCAACACCCAGATTATGACGGCGTTGCTAATGAGCAACTAGACGCCGAATTTAGCGAAGCGGAAATTCGGGCAGTCCTTTTTGAACTAAACACGCGATCGGCGCCCGGCCTGGACCGGGTTTCGAACAAGGCTCTCCGCAACTTAGATGACGAGTCCATCTCCCGATTTGTGACTTATATCAACGAGTGCTGGCAACGCGGTTCCCTTCCTGAAGCGTGGAAAAGAGCTCGAGTTATCATGATTCCTAAACCGGGCAAGCAGGTTGCGCTTGATAATCTAAGGCCAATTTCGCTCACGTCTTGTGTAGGAAAAGTTCTGGAGCACGCAGTCCTCAAACGCGTGACTGACTTTCTCGAAGTCCGCGATGTATTTCCGCACACCATGCTAGGATTCCGCCGCAATCTCTCCGCACAAGACGCGTTGCTTCAGCTGAAGCACCACATTGTTGATGACATTACCAGCTCAACCAAGGCGATCCTTGGCCTAGATATTAAAAAGGCCTTCGACAGCGTTAAACACGAAGCAATTTTAAACAGAGTTCAAACATTAGGACTAGGACAAAAAACATATAATTACATACGTGACTTCCTTGCCGGCAGACGCGTACGCGTCGTCGTTGGAGATGTGGAACTGCAAGAATTTGAGATGGGCTCGAGGGGCACGCCACAAGGCTCCGTAATTTCGCCATTACTCTTTAATTTAGTTCTATTGGGGCTACCCGAGAAATTATTAGGCATACAAGGATTGTATAACAGTATCTACGCGGATGACATCACCCTCTGGGTACCCGGCGGAGGTTGTGATGGTCACATCGAGCGTACGCTTCAGGCAGGTGTAGACGAAGTTCAGGAGTACTTGCGAGGAACGGGCCTCGAATGCTCGGCAACCAAGTCGGAACTTCTAATCTACAAACCTACAAGTAGAGGTCGCAAAACCCCGCGCGACGAGGAAAGGGAGTGCTACAAAATAAGCGTTCTATTGGCAGATGGAACTCCCATTCCACACGTAGACAAAATTAGAATTCTGGGGTTACACCTGCAGGCAAACGGCCATAATGGTGAGACGGTGCGAAGACTACGTCGTTCGGTAGACGACACGATCAGACTCCTACGTCGTATCACGAACAGACGTACTGGTATGCGCGAACACTGCGCGATCCGTCTAGTGCAGGCGTATGCAATAAGCCGTATAACATACGTTGCCCCCTACCTCAAATTGCTAGGCTCAGAAAAAAACAAGATCGAATGTATAATACGAAAGGCTTTCAAGAGAGCAATTGGAGTTCCACTGAATGCGAGCACTGAAAAGTTACTAGAACTTGGACTGCACAACTCACTCGACGAGTTAATTGAGGCCCATGTCGTTTCGCAAAACGAACGCTTGTCGGGGTCTAAGACGGGTCGACACATCCTCGAGTCACTTGGCATCCGGTACCACACTCAGCAGGGAGAAAAAGCGGATGTTCCTGCCTCGGTTCGCGACCGCCTAATTGTTCCGCCGCTTCCTAAGAATATGCACCCGACGCACCACGTCGGGCGCCGTAACCAGCGAGCTAGTGACCTTCAAAAGAAGTACGGCACTAGCGACGAAGTTGTGTACGTAGATGCCGCGAGATATGGTGACGGGAGACACGCACACGCCGCTGCGGTCGTTGACCGTGCGGGCAAATGCCTCGCGAGCGCCACGGTGACCACGGGACATACGGAGGCGGCCGAAGAAGCCGTGATAGCCCTAGCAATCGCCACGGTGCCGAACGCTACGATCGTAATCAGCGACTCGCAGGCAGCAATCCGCGGCTTCGCGCGCGGCGGCATCTCGCGGGAAGCGGCCCGCATCCTTAAGAGGTGCGGTGATGGTGACTCAGCGTCGCGATCGCCACAACAAAATTTAACAGTCTTCCTCCTTTGGATCCCGGCACACACCGATCTCCCGCTTCCGGGCAACGAGGCGGCCCACGCCGCGGCTCGAGGTCTCACTCGCCGAGCCGCGGCACATTCCGTGGCCGCCGCCTCCGCTTCCGAGAACGGGGCTTCTGATCTGCCGGATCGAGACACCTTGACAGACACGCAGCGACAACACAGACCACAATGGTCGTGGGGTGATCGTCTCATCACGTTCCGAGATATTACGCAACACTACAGACTGGAAAGGCGAAAGTTCCCGCCACCGCATGACAAATTAAACAGACACGATGCCGTAAGCTATCGCTTACTACAAACTCACTCTTACCCCAGCCCGGTCGTCTTACGCCACTGCTACCCGCACTTACACATTACCGATCTATGTAAAGCATGCGGGCACAGAGCAACGCTGCGCCACATGCTCTGGGAATGCGCCGATAACAATGGTCGAGAAACGGCCGCCGTTCGCGATGCGCCTATGGCGGCTGCCAATACCAGGCAACAGGAAGCCTCGAGCTCACTCGTTCCCGCCGCCGTCCCGTCTGCGGGTGCCGCGGGGGACCTTCTCCGTCGGCGACGCCGCCGCTGGGAGGCGGCGCTCAGAAGCTCGGAGCTCAACGACCAGCTCTGGGCTGTCCGGCAGGCCGAAGATGCCGCCCGAGTTCAGGGACTCAGCGCCGCCATCTGAGGCCACCAAGACCAAGCTGCCGGCCAAGTTCTAATAAAGTTTCCTCTCTCTCTCTTCTTTTGACAGCCACGCTTCTGGCCTCAGTCGCACATCGAACATATCTCACAAGATTGACACAGGAGGCCATACGCCTCTACGGCAGCGCCCCTACCCAGTCTCAGCATCGGAGCGCCGTGTTATTGACGACCAGGTTGCTGACATGCTTCAGCGGGGTATTTTACAGCCTTCTAACAGTCCCTGGCTGTCACCGGTCGTTCTTGTTAAGAAGAACGGCTTCATTCGATTCTGTGTGGACTATCGATGTTTAAACGAGATCACCCGTAAGGACGTTTACCCGTTACCGCGAATAGACGACGCCCTTGACTGTTTGCAGGGAGCAGAATACTTCTCTTCGCTGGATTTACGGTCTGGATACTGGCAAGTACCTATGGAAGCATCTGACCGACCGAAAACAGCATTTGTCACACCTGATGGATTATACGAATTTATCGTTATGCCTTTCGGCCTTTGTAACGCTCCAGGCACTTTTGAAAGAATGATGGACACTCTTTTACGAGGTCTCAAGCGGAACACATGTTTATGCTACCTTGATGACGTAGTTGTCTTTTCCGCCGATTTCTACACCCATTTAAATCGTCTCGAGCACGTCCCCACATGCCTCACTGACGCCGGCCTTCAACTCAACCTCAAGAAGTGTCGTTTTGGTGCCCGGCAGCTCACCATTCTTGGTCACGACGTATCGCGGGACGGCATACTTCCCGACCCCGCCAAGCTTCGAGCAGTCGCCGATTTTCCGAAGCCAAAGAACTTAAACGAACTTAGAAGTTTTGTCGGCTCGTCGTCATACTTCCAACGCTTTATTTGAAATTTTGCTTCCGTATGTGCGCCCCTTACGGACCTTCTTAGCGGCGACAAGGACCTTTCCACCTGGTCACGAGCATGCGACGATGCGTTCACCAAGTTACGCCGCCTGCTAACTTCACCACCCATCCTCCGCCACTAAGATCCTGCCGCTTCCATGGAGGTTCATACTGATGCCAGTGGTGTTGGACTTGGCGCTGTGCTCGCGAAACGAAAGGCAGGGTTTGATGAATATGTCGTCGCCTACGCAAGCCGGACTTTGACAAAAGCCGAGGCTAACTACTCCGCGACCGAGAAAGAGCGTTGAGCTATTATTTGGGCCCTTGGAAAACTTCGCCCCTACCTGTCTGGTCACGCATTCGACGTCGTCACTGACCACCACGCCTTTTGTTGGCTATCCACACTTAAAGACCCTTCCGGACGACTTGCTCGCTGGGCACTCAAACTTCAGGAATACGACATCCGCGTTATTTAGAGATCCGGTCGTAAGCACACGAACGCCAACGCCCTTTCTCGCTCACCCATATTGCATGAAGGTGTTTGCCTCTCTTCCCTCGAGCCTGCACTTGCGTCATCCGCCTTGCGCAACATGACCGTGGAACAACGAAAAGATCCCTGGATCAGTGGCCTCATAAGCATTCTTTCTGATCCTCTCACTCCTTCGCCGTCTCGCGCTCTCCGCCGCCAGGCTAGCAACTTTTGCCTAAGGGATGATCTTCTTTATCGATGCAACTACCTTTCTGGCGGTCGCAAGGGTCACCTTGTGATACCCCACCATCTTCGAGCTGCTATCTGCGAAGCTTTTCACGCAGACCCACAGTGCACCCACGCAGGCCTCTTCAAGACATACGCTAGGCTTCGACTCAGATTTTATTGACGTGCCATGTATAACTACGTGCGGAAATTCATTCGCTCGTGTGCTCAGTGCCAACGACAAAAATTACCTCCCGGGAAAGTCTACCCGTCACAACCTCTTCCTAGTCCTAGTCAACCTTTTGATCGCGTCGGCATTGACATTTACGGACCACTACCATTAACTCTAGCTGGTAATCGCTGGATTATTGTTGCGATAGACCATCTGACACGCTATGCCGAAACAGCCGCGCTGCCGACTGCCACAGCCCGTGACGTTGGAACGTTTCTGTTGCAACGTTTCATTCTGCGTCGTGGTGCCCCTCGCGAGCTCTTAAGTGACAGAGGCCGTGCCTTCCTTTCTGACGCCTTGAAGGCATTACTCAACGAATGCCAAATCGTGCACCGCACAAGTACAGCGTACCACCCTCAAACGAATGGCATGACGGAGCGCTTCAACCGTACTCTTGGCAATATGGTGTCGATGTACGTCGCCTCTGATCATTCAAATTGGGACCAAGTTCTCCCGTTCGTCACCTACGCGTATAATACTGCCGTACAAGCTACTACTGGGTTTTCGCCATACTTTCTTCTGTACGGACGAGAACCTTCGAATACAGTAGACACTATTCTCTCATATAAACCTTATGAGTCCGAAAGTACAACTCTGTCCGAAGCTGCTCGACATGCTGAAGAATGCCGCCAGCTTGCCCATTCTTTTTCTACCGAGGACCAGTGGCAGCAGCAACCCCGCCAGACTGGGGACCGTTCGGCTCCAAACTTCTCACCTGGTTCATTGGTATGGCTTCGGGCACCTGCTACCGCACCTGGCCGCTCCGCAAAACTTCTTCCCGAATACATCGGGCCCTACTGCGTTGTAGAGCAAACGTCACTAGTCAACATTATCGTGGCGCCCATCATCCCATCCACAGACCTACACTACCGTGGTTGCGACACTGTCCACGTCTCTCGCCTGAAGCCATATTATGACCCATTAGTCGTTTCCTCTCCGTAATCCACCAGGATGGCGTCTTTTTCTGCGGAAGGCGATTGTAGTGAAGAAGAGGGGCCTCAGCAGCATTTCTCGGCGCCTCAGTGGCGTCGCCTTCAGCATAAGCTCGTACTTGCTGCGCTTGGTCGGACGCTGCTGACTGCTTTGCCTTCTGCGTTCTGCTCTGCAAATAAACCCCGTTACAATACCTACCTACCTACCTACCTACCTACCTACCTACCTACCTACCTACCTACCTACCTACCTACCTACCTACCTACCTACCTACCTACCTACCTACCTACCTACCTACCTACCTACCTACCTACCTACCTACCTACCTACCTACCTACATACATACATACATACATACATACATACATACATACATACATACATACATACATACATACATACATACATACATACATACATACATACATGCCAACATTTTTGCGTCGAAGGTCACCAAGAAAGACGATCGTCTTGAAAGTCTTCGACAGATTGAAGTACGGGGTACTCTCACATGGGAGAGCAAAAAGCCATCCTAGTACCAGCATACAGCAGTACCAGGGCGATTGTATAGATGTGTTTACAAAAAAAATATTTGAGGACTCAGATTACAAGAGACCATACTATGTTGAGCATTGTAATCATACACCAGGAGAGCATTAAGTTGTCCTTGTTAACCCAATTTTAACTGTTAGCACTTCCGTTCTCTGTGAACGCTGACGTGAGCGTACTTTTTGCTATATAATCGGGGAGGTTTAGATTCGTTGATGGCTTTCATCGTTCGCGGGGGCAGCCTGTTTTGGCGTAATGCATTTGCTTGATACGAATTGCAAAGTTGAAGTAACGAAGCCTTGAGATGCACCCAATTCTCATACGACATCGATTTTTCATCTGCTCGCAATCACAACGGCTCCCATTTATCCCAGCAATCTGTTTTAGGAGAACATTTAGAAGTATGATTGTTGGTGGGTGATCAAACGACAGAAAATCGAATAACAAATTCGTGACGTATATGCGTGTTTCGCTGGCAAATGTCATCGAAAAACAATAGTTTTCTGTCTAGATAGGAAGAATGAAGCTTTTATTTCACGTTGCACGCGAGAAGATTTGTTGGTGGGATCCTTAATACACGATCCCATTGGCCGCTGTGAATATGCGCTGCGTGATATGTTGACGTCATTAAGTAGTAGTTTTAAGAAACAAACTCTTAAATGCGAAGCATTTTTTAGCGAACTTCCGCGACTTTGAGCGTATCTATCTATCTATCTATCTATCTATCTATCTATCTATCTATCTATCTATCTATCTATCTATCTATCTATCTATCTATCTGTCTGTCTGTCTGTCTGTCTGTCTGTCTGTCTGTCTGTCTGTCTGTCTGTCTGTCTGTCTGTCTGTCTGTCTGTCTGTCTGTCTGTCTGTCTGTCTGTCTGTCTGTCTGTCTGTCTGTCTGTCTGTGAAGCCACCGACTTTTAGCTCTCCTGGCCGATTCGCTAATGGTATTCATACCAAACTTGGTATGGCATAACTTTACTGCATGAAGAACATATATGACTAGTTATGACATGAAAATCGTCACATTCATGTCATAAATGTCATGATTTACATTTAATGGTCCTGCAGCTCTTGCGATGGTTTCATTTACACAGTAAGTTGCAAAACTGGTATGGTATGGCATAATTGCATGCCAAAGACAACCGACAGACCCTAACATGAAAATCACGACATGCGTGTCATGTAACAACCTGACTACAAGTCCCGCTCATGATGCGCTCGCGGTCATTTCGCTAGCATCACATATACCTAATTTAGTATTACGATACGTGAATGGTTGACGAAGGTATGCGACTGGTGCAAACATGATAGTCATTAGATGTGTATCTTGTAACAACATGACTACATGCCACGCTCATGATGCGCAGGCGGCCGTTTCGCTAGCCTCCCTTATACCAAACTCTGTATTACGGGACGTGAATGGCTGACAAAGGTATGATATTGGTGCAAACATGACTAACATGAGATGCGAGTCATGCAACATGACCACATGCTACACTCATTATGCGCTCGCGGCCGTTTCGCTAGCTTCACATGTACCGAACTCGGTATTACGTGACGTGAACGGACGACTTAGGTAATTGACACAGCCAAACGTGATAATCACGACATGCGTGTCACATAACAACATGACTATATGCCACACTCATGATGCGCTCATGGCCATTTCGCTAGCTCTACATGTGCCAAATTTGTTATTACGTGACGTCAATGGATGACGAAGGTATGTAACTGGTGCAAACATGATGGTCATGAGATGCGTGTCTTGTGAGAACATGACTACATGCCACAGTCAAGGCACCAATACATTTCTAAAAGACGCGGTGCGTGTGCTCACTGGCGTTCATTTCGTCATGCCACGCCAGGCAACGGTCCCGCCATATACTCGCCGGCGCACGCCGCGTTGCTTTGACGCATGCGCGTTTCAGCGCGTCCAGTGTCCCTCCGTCCCGAAAAAAGGGACACGCAGTGTGGTCAGGGTAACGCATCGGCGAGAAATGCAGCATGTTGCATTTCGTGCCGGTTGGCGACGGGCCGCGCCGACGGACGCTGGTCGCGCCTGGCGTCAGACTATAGAGTGCTCGCGTTTTGCTAACGTAGCATCGCTGTGTCCAGCGTGCGCGCGCGTCAACGCTACCTTAGAGTTTATTTGGTCAATCATAATGCGCTTGCGGCCGTTTTGCTAGCTCGCCGCATACCAATATTGGTGTTACGTGACGTCAAAGTACGATGAAATATATGACTGCAGGTGCAAACATGATAATCATGACACGCGTGTCATGTAGGAGCATGACAACATACCGCGCTCATAGCGTGCTCATGGCCGTTTCGATAGCTCCACTTATACTAAATTTGGTATCACGTGACGTGGATAGATGACGAAGGTAAATGACACATGCGAACATGATAATCATGCTACGGAAGTCATGTATGACATCATTTACCTCCACCTCGTAACGTTGTGTGATTTCAGAGTGACACATCAACATTTCTAATTCGGGCTTCGCATATCATCGATTTTTCTAGAACGCAGTTTCACTGGTAGGTGTGGCAGCACGGTGGCGCATTAGTTAATAGAGAGTTTTAGTACTGCGGAATGGTGCTACGTACGCATCACGCAAGCGCCTTGCGTTACGTGGCGTCATTTGCCACTAATCGGCTTTTAAAACGCCGTAGTTCCGGCGTACGTAACGAGCGTGAAGCGTGTTGCGTCATCTGGTAGAATAAAAGAGAAGCACGTGTTCTTGACGGCCAATGTGAGCCAATCCAAGTGTTATAGCCAGATTATGGCCATATTTTAAGCCACAGAGCTGGTCGATGCTTGCCTTCGATGCCGCCATTTTGCAAAACGAAGTCTCGCGCTGTCGCGAAATTGTTCGAGAGCGGCGCGATCACCTCATACGTACGCACGCACGCATCTCATGCGTGCGTGCGTAGCGGCTGCGTACGTAATGCGATACGTGCGCGTTGCGGTCTGCGCATGCGCACTACGCAGAACGTGGCGTCCTCACGTACGCAACGCCGGCACGTACGCAGCGTACGCAGTACTAAAACTCTCTAATGTCCTCAGATGAAATCTAGGAGCATTAGTTGAAGTGCCTCGATGCAGTCGTTCGTCTCAGCTCCGTTCAAGATGGAGACGAATGCCACTCCTTAGTGTTCACGCGCAGCCAGTGCGCGGCTTTGATGCTTTTTGCTCTCGAGTAAAGGCACTTTGTGCTGGACTTGCCCAAAAAAACGCAAAATCATTCAGGGATGTTGCTAGTTATTAGTTTGTAGGCACGCATTACAACGACTAATCGAATGTTTTACGCCTAAAGTGTTGCAGAACGTAACGATAACGGGGTTTTAACGGCCCAAAACACAGAACGTAATGGCCCTTATTGGCAGTGCTACCAATAGGCTGCGGCTGAGTGGTGCACAGCTGCTTTTGATTATTCACTTTTATGTTTTGCTGGTGTATAAGTTCTTGTTTTTTTTTAAGGTACGACAGATTAGCTTTATTGAGGCAAGTTAGAGATGAGAACACTGTGGATTACGAGACAGTTGTGAAAAGTTATCATTCCCGGGACTGTCAAAACAAAAAGCGGTGCAATGATGCACCTACCATTAGGGCACCCAATATATGCTTTTATGTGCGTCTGAAATTATTCTAGCTTAAATTTTCGAAGTTTGACACACATTACTGAGACGCGCAGTGTAAATGTACAGTGTCTAGAAATATACTGCCTAGTGTGCTGAGTGCGGGCTAGCAGATGGCCCCGCAGCTGATGACGGCCGGCAGCGCCCGCATGGTGCGCTGCTCTGCGAGTGGGTCATTTGCGTTCAATCCTTGCGCTCCGCAAGCGCTGCGAAGCTTTCAGGAGGCTAAGCCGCGCGAGGCCAACTATTATTTTTTTTGCATTTTCGAAGTGTTTTTTTTACACAATGCTTTATTGTATAGGAACTACTCAATTGCTTTCACAGTACTGGTGCTTTGCAGTACCAAATGAAGATCATTTCGTGGCATACATTTCGCCATCCGCTATTGCCCACAAAAAAAAGAAAACGCAGATGCCACGTAACTTGGGAATCAATGCTACGCAAGGTGACTCGGTTGTAAGTTTTTATTAAGTGAAACATTATGAAGTGGCGCTAAAAATATGCAAGAAAAAGATAGTCGACACTGGAACCAGCCTTGGCATTTCACGAACATTTGGCTTTTCTTGAAAGTATTCGAAGACCCTAAGTTAAGGGGGTGATCGTGAGGGCACCCAGACGTAGGCGATCAGACAGACAGACAGACAGACAGACAGACAGACAGACAGACAGACAGACAGATAGACAGATAGACAGATAGACAGATAGACAGATAGATAGATAGATAGATAGATAGATAGATAGATAGATAGATAGATAGATAGATAGACAGACAGACAGACAGACAGACAGACAGACAGACAGACAGACAGACAGACAGACAGACAGACAGACAGACAGACAGACAGACAGACAGACAGACAGACAGACAGACAGATAGATAGATAGATAGATAGATAGATAGACAGACAGACAGACAGACAGACAGACAGACAGACAGACAGACAGACAGACAGACAGACAGACAGACAGACAGACAGACAGACAGACAGACAGACAGACAGACAGATAGACAGATAGACAGATAGATAGATAGATAGATAGATAGATAGATAGATAGATAGATAGATAGATAGATAGATAGATAGATAGATAGATAGATAGATAGATAGATAGATAGATAGACAGACAGATAGATAGACAGACAGACAGACAGACAGACAGACAGACAGACAGACAGACAGACAGACAGACAGACAGACAGACAGACAGACAGACAGACAGACAGACAGACAGACAGACAGATAGATAGATAGATAGATAGATAGATAGATAGATAGATAGATAGATAGATAGATAGATAGATAGATAGATAGATAGATAGATAGATAGATAGATAGATAGATAGATAGATAGATAGATAGATAGATAGATAGATAGATAGACAGATAGATAGATAGATAGATAGATAGATAGATAGATAGATAGATAGATAGATAGATAGACAGACAGACAGACAGACAGACAGACAGACAGACAGACAGACAGACAGACAGACAGACAGACAGATAGATAGATAGATAGATAGATAGATAGATAGATAGATAGATAGATAGATAGATAGATAGATAGATAGATAGATAGATAGATAGATAGATAGATAGATAGATAGATAGATAGATAGATAGATAGATAGATAGATAGATAGATAGATAGGTAGATAGATAGATAGATAGATAGATAGATAGATAGATAGATAGATAGATAGATAGATGCTCAAAGTGGTTGCAGTACGCAAAGAAATTAATTTTAAGAACCATTGAGAGTATAACCACCAGAGTTACTTCTTTAATGTGCTTTGTTCTTGAGAGCAAGACTTATCACAGAAGACCCTAAAACCTGTGATTGATATGTGGGGTTTAACGTCCCAAAACCACCATATGATTATGAGAGACGCCGTAGTGGAGGGCTCCGGAAATTTCGACCACCTGGGGTTCTTTAACGTGCACCCAAATCTGAGCACGCGGGCCTACAACATTTCCGCCCTTATCGGAAATGCAGCCGCCGCAGCCGGGATTCGAACCCGCGACCTGCGGGTCAACCCTAAAACCTTTACCTTTTAGCCTGCATTCCATTAGGATTCGAGAGAAAAAAAAGAATGATAACATGCCAATGAATAATCTGACACTCAGCGCATATGATACTGAAAACGTTGTTGGGGAGGGAGTCCGACGTTGACATGGGAGAAAAACTGTGTGAATGAAATTCGAAAGGGTATTTTCGATTTTTCAGATAAATAATAATATTTGAAATTTTGCCTAAACGGTGATTTCATTCCCGACACCGTTCACCCTAACCCGAAAAGATAGTTTGGTGGAATCACTTTCAGAATGCTTTTCTCACACGACAGCCTTCGGATTCAGCTTTCTGTCTGCCCTCTTGATCCTACTTTTTTATTCAGGAAACCGTGCTGGATCGTTAGTGCGGGGAACAAAACACCTTTTCCTTGTTTGACCGATAACTTCTTTGACACAGCGGCCCAATACATTTCCTTTCTTTGCATTGCCGCTTAGCTTTTCACAACTCAGGGTGTTGCAGTGTGTATATGGCGCCGTCGAACTTCACAGTAATTGAGATGGCAGCTATCACACACTGATTTTAAACGTGGCGCGGCACCGGCAGCAACAGGACGAGAGGAATTTCGCGCGTTCGTGCGCCCTCTCGACACGCAGCGCCGCTTGTGGCAACTGAGTACAGTCATCACATGCGCGGCTACCTACTCTCGTACGGAATGCGCGCGCTCAGCCCACTAGGCAGTATATTTCTAGACACTGTAGTAAATATGCCTGTCTTTTAAATATGAGCACGCAAATCATCTAGCGAAGCAAACGAATCAGCGATAAAAATTGTGAAGACAGCGCCCACACATTCGACGGTGAATTTAGATATGGAGTGAAAATAAGCTTCCATGAAATATATCGAAGCACACAATTCCCACCCGATTCCTGACTGTGGGGTCGTTAAGGCTAGTTCTGGCTTTATACCTGCCAACTTCACTATTATCTAACTGGTGCACATTCACCAATACATTAGAACACGTGGTAAGGCAGCTGGAATATAACTATGCATATAAAAAGTAGGTTTCACACATCTGTAGCCAAGTTATCGTATGGCCTTATCGCCGTAATAGACAATTTTCAGGCCATCGCAGAACTCTCCGTTGGCGTGCGAAGCACTATGGAAAATTGTGTATGTCGAGTGCGCCGGCTGTTCCGTCACTCGCTTCTCGGTGCCGTGGCAGCACCCAACGAAAAACAAAAAACACTTGCCACTTTCGACTGTAGTTTAATTGACTTCTAAATACAACGCATGTCTGACCACACTTGCATGTACTCATTGAATTGAAAAGGAAGTGGTGTCTATTAATATATATATATATATATATATATATATATATATATATATATATATATATATATATATATATATATTGTTACGGGGAGAAGGCGTCTGAAAAATGCCTTTACTTTCGGTAAACAGGCAGGCATACACTATGGAGCCCGGTCTGCACGAGCTCGCCCTAAACATCGTCCTCTTTTCTACAATGTTCATTTGTGGCGCCCCGTAGCATCACCCCCGGCGGCGAAGGCACCGTCTCGGTGCCTGGTTGGTCTGAGTAAAATCGTTTCAGCCGAGTGACGTGAACAACGTCAGAACACGATCGCGCGCTGGTGGCGTTAAGAGGTTCAATTTCATATGTCACGTCGGTGACTTGGCGCACCACACGGTACGGACCCGAGTACGGTGAAGTCAGTTTTTCGCACAGGCCAACTCGCCGCGACGCCGTCCAGAGAAGGACTGTGTCACCTTGACTGAAGTGGACATCACGATGGCACGCGTTGTAGACCTGTCGTTGTCGTTCCTGGGAATCGCTCAGACGCTGGCGAGCAATCTCACGTGCCTCTAGAGCTCTAGAAATCACATCGCGGGCATATTCTGACGTGTGGCCAACGGCAGGAAGGAGCGTGTCGAAAGGCGACGTAGGTTCTCGTCCGTACAGGAGAAAAAATGGCGAGAAACCTGCAGTGTCATGCCGAGACGTATTATAGGCAAATGTTACAAATGGAAGGGCGGTGTCCCAGTCACGATGGTCGGAAGAAACATACATGGCGAGCATGTCCGTGATGGTTCTATTCAGCCGCTCCGTGAGCCCGTTGGTTTGAGGATGATACGCCGTTGTGAACTTGTGCTTTGTAGCGCAAGAGTGCAATATGTCTTGGATAACTTGTGATAAAAAGTAGCGACCCCGATCGGTAAGCAGTTGCCGAGGAGCGCCGTAGTGTACTAGGACGTCTTCTAGAAGAAAGTCAGCGACGTCGGTCGCACAACTGGTAGGAAGGGCCCGTGTGATGGCATACCGAGTGGTGTAATCCGTGGCGACTGCTATCCACTTGTTTCCGCTGGCCGATAAAGGAAACGGTCCTAGTAAGTCAACACCTATCCTATAAAATGGTTCGGATGGGATCTGAATGGGTTGAAGGTGTCCCGCTTTAAGTGTTGCTGGTTTTTTGCGGTGTTGACAGGATTTGCATGAGGCGACGTAACGGCAGACGGATCGGTAAATACCGGGCCACAAGAAGCGACGTCGAACGCGGTCATAAGTTCTTGAAACTCCCAGGTGACCAGCTGTCGGAATATCATGCAGCTGTGCAAGGACAGTCTGACGCATATGTTGTGGTATGACCAACAGCAGCTCAGGTCCGTCAGGATGCATGCTGTAGCGATATAAGACGCCATCTTGGAGCAGGAACATACGGAGAGACGGAGGAGTTGTGGGACCACTAAGCCGAAGGATTATATCTCTGAGGTGAGGATCACGGCGTTGCTGATCTCCGATGTTGCTAAACGCGGAAAGTGCCAAAACGCAAGTAGCGTCATCGCTCTCAGAAAGGTCTGCTGGGTCTACTGGATGACGCGACAAGCAATCATCATCCTCATGGTGGCGACCTGATTTGTAGACAACCGTGTAGGAATATTCCTGTAGCCGTAGAGCCCACCGGCCGAGACGTCCACAAGGATCTTTTAAGGACGACAACCAGCATAAGGCGTGGTGATCAGTGACAACCGTGAACGGGCATCCATACAAATACGGCCGAAATTTAGCCACTGCCCAGACGAGTGCGAAGCATTCGCGTTCTGTGATGGAGTAATTTCGCTCTGCTGGCGATAAAAGATGGCTAGCGTATGCATTAACGCGCTCGCAGCCATGCTGTCGTTGTGCCAAAACGGCTCCGATTCCGTGGCCGCTGGCGTCGGTACGCACTTCCGTTGGAGCGCATATATCAAAGTGGCCGAGAATCGGTGGCGTCGTAAGTCTACTCGTCAGTTCAACGAATGCTCTGGTTTGTTCAGGTCCCCACACAAAAGTCACGTTTTTTTTAGTAGTTCCGTGAGCGGTCGTGCGACGTCAGCGAAATTCCGCACAAATCTACGAAAGTAAGAACAAAGGCCCACAAAGCTTCGAACATCGTTCGCAGAGGTCGGCACAGGGAAATCTTTGACGGCACGGATTTTCTCAGGATCGGGACGACCACCAGAAGAATCGACAAGGTGTCCAAGGACAGTGAGCTGCCGGCGGCCGAAGTGACATTTGGACGAGTTTAGTTGGAGCCCTGCTTTGCGGAAAACCGAAAGAATTGTTGAGAGACGCTCGAGGTGAGTTTCAAAAGTTGGTGAAAAAACAATGACGTCATCAAGGTAACATAAGCAGATTGACCACTTGAAACCGTGAAGAATAGCGTCCATCATTCGTTCGAATGTAGCTGGGGCATTGCATAACCCGAACGGCATTACTTTGAACTGATAGAGCCCGTCGGGAGTTATAAATGCCGTCTTTTCACGGTCCAGATCATCAACTGATATCTGCCAGTACCCGGAACGGAGGTCGATGGAAGAGAAATAATTTGCTCCACTAAGGCAGTCAAGAGCGTCGTCTATCCGCGGCAGAGGATACACGTCTTTTTTTGTAACTTTGTTAAGATTTCTGTAGTCGACACAGAAGTGCCAGCTGTTATCCTTCTTTCTCACTAGCACAACGGGCGAAGCCCAAGGACTTGAAGAAGGTTCAATGATGTCTCGGGCAAGCATCTTGTCGACTTCTTGCTGGATCACGTGGCGCTCGGTGGAGGAAACTTGATAGGGTCGCCGGTGTACTGCATTTGCATCACCGGTGTTGATCCGATGCTTTACGACGGTCGTTTGACCTAGGGGTCGGTCGCAGAAATCAAAGACGTCTTGATACGGCGCAAGAAGGCCACGAAGCGCAGACACATGGTCTGTCGGGAGATCAGAGGCAATCATTCCAGTTATGCAGTCTAGTGTACTACGCGACTGAATACTTGCAGATGACAGTGTATCCTTTGTTAAGGCCGATATGTGGTAGTCGCCGGCCGGGGCAAGGGTTGCAAGGGATATTCCTCGTGGCAGCACTTCAGGGCAAAGTCCAAAGTTTACAATAGGGAGACATGCCACGTTGTTCTTCATTGTGATGATGGTGTGGGGGAACGTAACATTGAGCGAACAGAGTACTGTAGGATTAGGTGAAATGACATAATCGCCGTCAGCCACAGGTGGATCAGAAGAGACGTCGATATACATCACAGCTCGACAAGATAGGCGAACAAAGTCGGCGGAGCATAGATTTGGCGGCGCAGGATCAGGAGGGTCAACGGCGTGTGGTAGGACAAGCTGAACAACACCAGCAGAACAGTCAATTAGTGCGGAATGCTCCGACAGAAAATCGAGTCCCAGTATGATGTCATGCGGGCAGTGGTCCAGTACGTAAAACAGAACAGTGGTATGACGTCCAGCAACAGTGACACGGGCGGCACACATCCCGGTGACCGCTGGTGTTGCACCATCAGCTACTCGGACAAGAGTGATCGGAGCAGGAGTGAGCACTTTCTTGAGTCGAGCACAAAGGTTGGAGTTCATGACTGATATGTGAGCGCCGGTGTCAATGAGTGCTGCCACAGAAGTACCGTCAACATTTACTTTAATCAAGTTGTTGTGTCCGGGTATCGTTTGTAGAGGAATTTTGGGTCGGGTCGTCGAAGCAGGCTCACCTCTAGGAGCTGCGCCCGTCAGTTTTCCGAGGACTGGTGGTAGGAGGGTGAGGGGGAGCGACGTCGGTTAGTTGAGCGGGACATGCGTCTAGAGGGCGACGGGGAGCGGCTTGGTCGGGCGGGCCTGGATGGCGAAGCATCCTCTTGTGCCGTGTAGATCGGCATCCGAGAGCCAGAAGGGGGGCGTCGGGTGTTGGCATAATGCGACCATGGCTGCCAACCCCAGGAAGTGCGGCAATGACGTGAAATATGGCCCACTCGTCCACAGTTGAAACAGATCGGCCTGTCATCGGAAGTTCGCCATTCTGCCGGGTTCCGGTAACGTGGGCGGTTGTTCAGTCCGCGGGACATATTAGGTATATTGGGCAATCGGTAGTCAGGTCGGTTAACGGGGCATAGCGTCTGAAGTCCGGCGTTGGCCAGTTCCTGGCGTACGACACTCTTGATTAAAGAAATCGTGGCGCGAGAATCGTCAGGGGCCTCGACTTGGTCAGACAGGGGAGATGCTGCCTCGATTTCGTGGCGCACAATGCGCACGATATTGTCGGAAGCAGCAGGGGCTGGTGCCAAACGGGCGTCCTCGCAGGTTGATGTTGCAGCCGTGTTGGGAAGACGTGAAAAGTGTGGAGTGATACGGCGACTTTTCGCGTGTTCGAAGCGTCGGCATTCATTAATAACGTCGTCTACGGTCGATGAGTTGCGAAATACGAGGAGATTAAAGGCGTCATCGGCGATTCCTTTGAGGATGTGCGCGACCTTTTCAGATTCCGGCATCTTGTCATCAACCTTCCGGCAGAGGGCGAGCACATGCTGTATGTATGTGACGTACGACTCGGTGCCGGACTGGAGTCGGGACGCTAGTTCTTTTTGCGCAGCACGACGACGCCCGATGGGCTTGCCGAAGAGATCGATGAGTTTCTGCTTACAGATGTCCCAACTCGTGATATCTTCCTCGTGGTTGGAAAACCAAACTTTAGCTGTACCGTCAAGGTAGAAAATAATATTGGCCAACATGAGCGTCGGATCCCAGTTGTAAAGAGCGCTCACCCTTTCGTACAGCTGAAGCCATTCCTCCACGTCGGTACTGTCACTGCCCGAAAATGTGCCTGGGTCACGTGGTTGAGTCAGGACGACGGTGCGGTTAGTTGCAGCTGGATGCGGTGCTGTTGGTTGCTGCGTAGTTGGACGAAGCACGGTTGGGGTAGTCTCCGAAGAATCCTCGTGTTCGTCTTGATCAGGCATCGCACAGGCAGCCAAGAAACGTCCGCTGCGTAGAATCGTCGTGGTGTTGACTGTGGAAAGACCCGCACTCTCCACCAAAATGTTACGGGGAGAAGGCGTCTGAAAAATGCCTTTACTTTCGGTAAACAGGCAGGCATACAATATGGAGCCCGGTCTGCACGAGCTTGCCCTAAACATCGTCCTCTTTTCTACAATGTTCATTTGTGGCGCCCCGTAGCAATATATATATATATATATATATATATATATATATATATATATATATATATATATATATATATATATATATATATATATATATATATTATAAATATACCGGGTGTTCAAAATTAAGCTTTATGATTTTTTTAAAATTAGGCGCTCGAAGGCACGTGAGAACCACTTGTGCAAATAAGTTAAGCGGCCAGGGGGACAGAAAGTTAGATGATAATTATCGCTGTCAGCAGCCCAATTAACTAAAATTTAATAATTAACTTTTTACTGGCTGCGGTAAGTTGGCATGTTTATATTGAAAAAATGTAGGCAGTGGTGTTTGTACACAGTTTCAGTTGGAAGATTTTTTCTAGCACGCCTGTGTTCCGAGATATCCGGCTCCAAAGTTTAATTGTCTTTCGCACGATTACGCATGCAAGAGGGTGAGGGTCCGCGCAAAGCTCCTCCCTAAAGTGACGCATCTGTTGCGTGTGGTGTTTAGTGTGTGAAGAGGGTGGAAGCGTAGGCATAGGTGATAGCAATTACCCTTGCCCTCTTCGGCCGGCGAAATCAAAATGTGACAGCGCGGTGCGCCATGAGCCTTACGCATGATCCTGATGAACGCGATAACAGGAGACCATTTTTCGCGACGTTTTTTCGTGACTTTAGATCACACTGAGACATCTTCTTGTGAACGCGTTAGCAGGACCGTCCTGCACTAGGGTGCCTCCGGTTAGAGCACAGCGTCTCTGCATTGAAGGTCTACCAAGGAAATCCACGTGGAGTCCTTTCGAGCTAATATGGCTGCTTCTGGCGTGAGGTATTCTACCAAAGTAAAAGTAGACGTGGTGCTTGCAATGGCTGAAATGAATGGCAACGCTTCGTTAGCAATGGAGCTTTACGCGTCTCGCCACCCACACCGTCCCCTTCCAACAAGGCCCACTTTCACAAACCTGTTTCGACGCTTCTGCACAACAGGCTCTGTCCACCTTCCGAGACGGACCAGGAAGGCAATCGTCGATGAAGACTTTGAAATCGACGTTGTCGCGTGCGTAACCTCGATGCCAGAGCTCAGCATCCGACAGATTGCCGATCAGTGCGGTCGCAGCATCGGAACAGTCACAAATGTTTTAAGAAAGCACAAGTTCCATCCATATCACGTTTACCTTCATCAGGACCTAAATGAGGCGGACTTTGAAAGGCGAGTTGACTTCTGCAATTGGGGCCTCATCAAAACTGATCAAGAAAATGACTTTTTGCACAGAATAATTTGGACTGATGAAGCTCGGTTTTGCCGAAATGGAAGTGTTAATCTTCACAACGCCCATTATTGGGCACAAGAAAACCCACACTGGCTGAGGCAGCACAAGCATCAAGTTCGCTGGAGTGTGAATGTGTGGTGCGGCATACTCGGGGACAGGATCATCGGACCTCACTTTTTTGAGGACAACTTGAACGGAAAGATGTACACAGAAGAAATATTAGGTGTTGTCATTGATGATCTTGTCTGCAGTCTTTCCCTGAATGACCTGCGCCAAGTATGGTTTCAGCACGATGGAGCACCACCACATTTTTCTACCAGGGCGAAGAACTGGTTGGACAGACGTTTTCCACAACAGTGGATTGGGCGCGCAGGAGCGATGTTTTGGCCACCAAGATCACCTGACCTTTCTCCGCTCGACTTTTTCCTTTGGGGCTACGTTAAAGATCGAGTTTACGTAACAGAGCCCAGCGATGTTAATGACATGAAGGACAGGATAACATCTGCCTGTGCGAGTATTCCTGCAGAAGTACTGCGCCGAGTCATCGAGTCGACGCGACAGCGGTTCATGCTTTGCGTTGCTGCCGAAGGCAGGCATTTTGAACACTTTTTGGGGCATTGACGTCTTGAGAGGTGAAGAGTTTCGATGAGATTTGTGCATGACCGAAATATGCTTATGTAGCAGCAGGAAATATGCGTTAGCAAGGATAAAACTGTTTCAGTTATTATTGGTAGAGTTGTTGCTCTTGTTTCAATAAAAGTTACAGTACTCGGACATCAGCAGTCACGCTATTCGCGTAGCCCAGGCAACGACCACGCATGCTTCTCTAGTGATTATTACGCACGCGCACTGGCATCCAGATTCTCCGCTCGCACCATTATCTCGGCATGGTATCTGCCACTATCGTTAGAGGCTCTGCAGTTGCGTGTTACGACACTGGTTGCAAGCGTTCTTCGATTTTTGATTTCGACGGCCGAAGAGGGCAAGGGTAATTGCTATCACCTATGCCTACGCTTCCACCCTCTTCACACACTAAACACCACACGCAACAGATGCGTCACTTTAGGGAGGAGCTTTGCGCGGACCCTCACCCTCTTGCATGCGTAATCGTGCGAAAGACAATTAAACTTTGGAGCCGGATATCTCGGAACACAGGCGTGCTAGAAAAAATCTTCCAACTGAAACTGTGTACAAACACCACTGCCTACATTTTTTCAATATAAACATGCCAACTTACCGCAGCCAGTAAAAAGTTAATTATTAAATTTTAGTTAATTGGGCTGCTGACAGCGATAATTATCATCTAACTTTCTGTCCCCCTGGCCGCTTAACTTATTTGCACAAGTGGTTCTCACGTGCCTTCGAGCGCCTAATTTTAAAAAAATCATAAAGCTTAATTTTGAACACCCGGTATATTATTTGAAGCGGATGTATAAGGCTTGTAGCAGCATACCAGTTATCGCGTGGCAATCCAGTATATGTACTCAAAACGGGCTATCGTGAGCAATGTGAGCTGTAACACCGCATTTTCTATTCGTAGTTCTTGCTCCGAAAGAAAACAACTCGGGGTGAATTGTTGCAGTTCGATATGAACGCGACAATTCATAATCACACTTTCATGCATAAAAAACAAAAAGAGAAGTGTCCGCGACAATGGGAAGAACGATTTATAAGCACCCCTGAAAACAACTCCAAATTTATGAGAACGGTTTGATTGCCACAAAACCGTTTGGTAGTGCCATGATCGTCCTACGTTTGATCGTTTTAGGGGGCAAAAAGTGCGGGCCTGAGCACAAAGTCAAAACCATGCGCATAACTTGTCTTATCTGTGACTGTGTACACGCGCAGTTTCAAAAATTGCGCCCAAAAGTGCCCGACGTAGCAAAGGAAATGTGATAAGAAGCATCTACAATGCTTGCAATACTCACGCTACATACTCGAGAGGCATTTGTGGGCTGCTATACAAGTCGCACACTTGAAGTTCTTCCTTTAGGATTGCTTAGGAAAGAAAACATCTTCCATCTTTTCCTGGAATGGTTCAAGCACTGTGGCACGCAGCATCTAGTGGTCTTGCGGGCCTCGCAAAGAATCAGACGGGCGACATGGTGGCAGGCGCCACGGGCACGTTCAAATGAAGCATGGTGTGGGCCAAAACAAGGCGGACGAACGAGGCGAGGCGGTGTCGACTCTTTCAAAGAATGACCACACTTAGTGGGGCGCGCGCAGTGAGGCGCTTTAGTTATAGTGAAGCGCAAAAAACTCCCGATTTTTGTTCATGGTGTCGCTTTGTCAGGGCAGCGTAATAGGCCATGCGCTCTTTGAAAATTGCATATCTACGCATTTTTGCAATAAGTAAAAATGCTACGTAATACTTGCCTAATTATGTTTACCTAAAGTAACTGCAATACTTGCCTTTTGATTGACAATGTTCGTAAGTATGAACGCATCAACCAGATCAAGATGGCTGGGCTCGCAAGTGTGCTTAAACTTTTGCCGGGTAGCTGAACTGCGCGACACACAGACGAACAGAAAGACAGGGCGCCAAACAAAAAAGTGCTCTAATTGTAGACAGTCTTAGCCGTCGTATTAAAGATTCTTTCTTGGGATAGACGCAAAATTTAAGTGTGTCCGTCTGTTGGTGTCTGTCCAACGATTCAGCCTCCCAGTGAAACTTTAAGGCCCTCGCATCTTGACCTGGTGGCTGCGCTCATACTAGTGAAGGACCTGCTCCTTGGCTGGTTGCTGCTGGGTCAAATTCATAGTGTAGCATAAAAAACGACACGACGAACACAAAAAACGACACACCACAAGTGCTACTAACAAGTTCATTACTAGTGAACATTGTCAATCAAAAAAAAATATTGCGCACATTTGAAGCGCAGCATCAATACATAAGTGTTAGGCAGCGCGTCTATTTCCGAAATTCATACACTCGGGATTCTAAAAACCGAAGTTTTTATTACGCTTCGCTAATAATGTAACAATACTGCCACGTTCCTTTCCTGAAATTTTGTTATCACCCCCGTTGCACTGTACGTGATTCTGAGCGCAAACCGTGCCTGCAGTGTTCGAGAAGCTACCGTACCGTAGTACATCGTTTCGTTAAGATTATGCCCACTTCGCGAACATTTCTGATTATTCTGGAACCTACGTGGCCGCTAGCGATAACGCTGAATATTTGATGGCACACTTCACCGCCGACGCACTTCACCGCTTGTCAGTTGATCGACGGCTGATGCTATGTTCACCGCTATCAGTGCCAGTGTGCATCGCTTATCTTGCTTTTCGTTTGTCGACCACAAGTTTGACCCGAATATAAAGTTTCATCTTCGATCTATGCTCTGCTGCCTTTGTCCACGTCAAGACCCCATGACGTCTGATGGAGGTGTGGGGTCAACTACAGATCGAAGATCAAACTATTCAAGAAGTTCAAAAGTCAAGAACTTGACATTATCACCGAGTACAAGTCTGGAATGAAACGCTCCGACGCCGACTGCCTGCGTCGTGCCCCCGTCGATCCACAACCATGGGACGGCCAGAATTATGAGTACTTCTTGGGAACCATAACTGCCGACGACATCGCCGAGCGATAACGAGTTGACCCGGAACTGAGAGGGCTAGTGGAATACCTCGAGGGTCAGGCTGGTGTCGTCCCAGAAGTCTTCAGGCAAGCTCTGCCGTCATTATTCTTGAAGAACAACGTCCTGGTAAAGAACATCTCCCCGGCTTGAGCCAATTACCTACCATACAGCTGTATCTTTGGCAATGAGAACAGAATTTATGCAGGCCCTGCATGACAACCCAACGGCTGGCCACCTTGGTTTTTCCCGCACATTTGCGAGCATACAAGAAAAATACTGCTGGCCGCGCCTTGCCGCCGACGTCGCTCGTTGCGTCAGGACATGCCGAGACTGCCAGCGCCGCAAGGCACCGCCGACAAGTCCTGCTGGACTTCTGCAGCCCTTCAAACCACCTCGCCGTCCGTTCAAGCAAATCGGTGTGGACTTACTTGGGCTATTCCCGACGTCGGCAGCCGGAAACAAATGAATCGTTGTAGCTACAGACTACCTTACCCCCTGTGACAAGGCAAAATCCTGTCCAAGTAGTGCATCTAAGGAAGCTAAATTCTTCGTCAAAAACGTCATCCTGCGTTACGGCAACCCAGAGCTCCTCATCACCAACAGAAGTAAGGCATTTATTGATGAGCTAATAACTCAAGTGATTTTGGCACACAACCAGACAAGTCACCGCTGTACGATAGCGTACCCCCGACAGACAAATGGCCTTATCGAAGGCCCAAAAAAGGCCATTGCCGGCTTGCTGGCCGTGTAAGTCGACGTCGAACACAATGCTTGGGATGCCACCCTTTTGTATGTAACCTTCGCATACAACACTGTACAAAAAACGACGCAGATGACGCCCAAAGTTAGTCTACGGAAGGACTCCAGCAATAACGCTCGAAACCATATTATCCAACGTCAACGACGAAGAAAACCTCGATGTGAGTGATTGCCTTCAGCGTGCCGAAGAAGCCCGACAAGTCGCCCTCCAGTGGCTGTCGGTCCAGACGACCGGCCACCGTTATAATTTTCGACGACCCCTCGTGGAATACCACCCTGGTGAACGTGTTTGGGCATGGACGCCCATACGGTAACGTGAACACAGTGAAAAACTTCTGCAATGGCACTTCGGACCACACAGGGTAATTCGACGTCTCGGCCCATTCAATTGCGAAGTTGTCCCCAACGGCATCACGAACTCTCAACGACGCCGATCACGACGCCCTCACGCAGTTTCATGAGCGTTAACGAAGTGAAACAGCGTATTTTGTTGTTGTTGTGGTTATTACTGCATTGTAATTTATTGCTTGTACTTTCCTGCATTACTTTGTACTTTCATCTTCTGTTAAGCCACCGATGATGCACTTTTTAAGAGGAGGGTAATGCTACGTTCCTTTCCTGAAGTTTTGTAATCGCCCCCATTGCCTAGTACGTAATTTTCAGCGCAAACAGAACCTGCAGAGTCGGGAAGCTTCGGCCTTTCGGGACTGCAGTAGATCATTTTGTTAAGATTACGCCCACTTCCCAAACATTTGATTATTCTGGAACCGACGTGGCCGCGAGCGGCAACGCTAGCATAATCGACGGCACGTGTATAAAGGCCGATGCACGTCACCGCTTGTCAGTTAACCGACGGCCGACGCTGTGTTCGCCGGTATCGGTACCATTGTGTATCGCTTTAATCTTACTTTTCGGTTGTTGGCCATAAGTTTGGCCTGAATAAAAAGTTTCATCTTCTATCTGCTCCCTTTGTCCGCATTACGAGGCCTTGACAATATGAAAGAAGCAGGTGTCTTTTACGCTTCAGAGGCTTTAACTAAAACGACACGTTGCTCTGCCACTGATAAATGGCTCGGCGTTCTTAAAAAAAAGAAAGATTTTCGTTTCCTTACGTGAAATCCAGATGGCCCAGAAGACCATATTCTTTCGACTTCCTTTGCAACACAGCAGGAACATACACGGCATTTTTTTAATGTGTTGCTATGAGGGTGCATGGCGCCTTGTTTGGCGCACCTTGGGAGTTAAGGCTACATCATTGAATAGATGAACTTTATTTGGTTTGTCGCTGCTTCACGGTCCGGGCCGCTCCCACGTTGGAACGGACAGACCAAGTCTCTCTGCTGCGTCGCAGGCCCGGTGGACTGCCCATAGCTGTTGTTCGAGTATGGAGCTTGTAATTAGTCCCCTCCAAATTGAACGGCGTGATGACTTCCCCACAGCGTCACAAGAGGATAACGGCATATTCGCATGATTAGTACTTGTAGTCCCAATGTACGGGATCTGGAGACATCGATGTCAGACGGAACGTAGTCGACTACAGTGAGCCGCTTTCCCGGTTTCGCACTGAATTCATAAAATTGTTTTGGGTTACCTAGATGTAAGTGATGTTGGTGCTTTTTTAAGGCGCTGGCACACTACGTTTCCCGTATTTCGCGATGAAAATCCCGAGTTTTCGGCAGCCCAAACTGATTTAAAGAGAAAAACCAAATCATCCTCCTACTCACGATGCTGCTTGATAACGCCCCCCCCCCCAATTTTTTTCGTTTGTTTTTGTCTCTCTCCAGTTCCTCGAAAGCTAATGTTTCCTTTCTCATATTTTCGTAGCAGCGTACAGTGTATCACTGAAGTGTAGGTAAAAATAGCACGTAGCGTTTGTGTAAAGTATACTGACGCAATTTCAAAGTTTTTATTTTATAAGCATCTCTAGTGTTTGGGTATAATGGTTTAATAAACTTTCCCTCCAAGACTATTGTAATAAGAAGTTATAGTGGCTTAACTCGCCTAAGCCACTACGCTACTAGGAATGATTATGCAAAATCAATACAAAGCAAAGAGGCCGATTACGACAGAAGTTCGTGACAAACTTCACTGCCTGATACGCCCAAGAAAATGCATCCAGGTTAATACAAGGGTAGACGCACGAGTAGACCAGAGAAAATTATCTAAAGCTGTAAATCACAGGAGGAAGCCATCTTCATAGGCATGGCTGAGTACCCAAATAGAAATAGCTACGTGGCGGTAGTCGTAGATCATAACCAAAAGCTCCTTACCGGCGTGTCAGTTAATACCAAGTTTTTCGAGACAGCAGAGCAAGTAGTCCTTCTACTGGCATTGCTCTCCAGGAGTGTGCACTACACCATTAGCAATTCACAGATGGCCATCAGCAATTACGCTAAGGGCCACATCTTTTGGAGGCGTGGCACATGATGAGTGGACACTGAGGTGTGATGAAAGGAACAGCCAAAGGCTTCCGTACCTGTTTTTTTTTTGTCTTGCTGTTTTCATGACCGGCGTATCAGCGGCTGGTCTATGGGACAGGCTCGCACTCTCGGACGGAATCAGTGAGCCACCCCTGCATGAACCCACTTTTATCGCATGGAGTCTGTGCTGCTGTCTTATTACCAGGCCTGCTAGAAACAGCTTACTGAGACCTGACCAAAATCGTCGAGCGCCACCTGCAGCCCCGCCAGTGCGCAGCTGCGACATCAAGGTCTTCTCACCTGGAAAAAATAAGACACATCATCGAGCGGTATCACGGCATTGGGCCCCGAAGTGCGATGGAAAGAACAATCAAAGTACAGTCGCGCGCGATAGGAAGGTTATCGCACGCACATCGACCTGCCTAACGTTCCAGAGGCCTAGCGACAGGTTTCGGAACTGTCAAAATCACTATTGCACATTCTTCTCGGCCTCATTGGGTGTTCCATGCTAAAATAATCATCCCTACAACGAACTCTACACCATTTCTCTCTATCTTCAGCTTTTATTCGTTGTGATCAAGTGTAGTGTTCGCAGGCTCTTATCGCCGAAGGTGATTACGAAATTGCTGAGAAAGACGTATTGAAGATGGTACTTAGAACTGCTTCGTTTAATCAGCTTCCTAAGACAGGAGCGATCGTGGCTTAGGGAACAGCAATCAAAGAGAGAGTGAAGCCTGCTTGATATCACCCTCTTCTATGAAGAATTTTCTGCAATGGGGCGCTGTTGAAGTTCTTGGTCCACGCACGCACGATAACCATCTGGAACGAGTACACCTGTTTTTTCGTCTTGCAGGTTAGTTACCTTTATGAACTGCCTTTTCATAGCTTCCTATTATCTGGGCCCTTTATTATTGTGCTTCTATGCTCTGAAATCGTTATATCATCTTTTTTTTCTTTGCTACTACTTTGTGGAGATGTGGAAACCAACACGGATCCTGACAGCTTAGCGAATAGTGAAAACGTTGAAGTACTTGGACGAGCATACAAAGAGAATGAAATCGGCGCAAACATCAATATTGGACACAATATCTGTGTTAAAGAACGAACAACGGTCTGTTTCAGAATCAATAAATTAAGCGAAAGACAGAATGATGAAAATTGAAAACCAAACCTCTTTTTTTTCAGCATTGGCAGAAAGAAATGAAGGAGTGCGCACCACTCTTGAGCGCCTCGATAAATACACTAGTAATCTTCGCTCACGTCTTGATGACACGGAAGATCGTCGATCGTGCAGAGACAATCCCGTTTTTAAAGATATTTCAGACACCACAGATGCATTTTTTTCTGAATCGAAAAAGAGAGACAATTTTCTGACTAATACTCTCGAAATCGACGTCACAGGATTTGATATATGCCGAGCTCACAAGGTAGGGTGCTACGATTCAGCGAAATCTCGACCACTTATTAGCAAATCTGAAAATTGGCAAACTTGAAACATTTAAAACCGGGGAGCTGGTTTCTTCCAACGGGGGTAGCTAAAGATCTCTGGCATAACATTGAGCCAAGATTTTTGTCAAAAAACAAAAAACGTTAGAATACGATAAATCGGAAACCACGTCTTTTAAACTTCGGTGTAAAACACAGACCTTCGATGTCGAATCCAACGGGTACGACGAAGCCAAGGACTGCGTTTAGAAATGCGCAGAAGAGAGCGGACACTTGAGCACGGACGTAGCAGAACTCTTTGTTCACGTCGTAGGTTATCACCAAATTGGAACCATCCGAGGGGAGGTGCCGTAAACGAGAACAAGTGTTCAGTCTTTTTTACTAACATTTGTAGTTATTTTCCGAAAAAAGATGAGATAAAGCGAAAAGTGGAAACACCGATCCGGTAACATATCTAGACTACTGGTTCTTTTTACTAACATTTGTAGTGTCTTACCTAAAAGGATCTTCTATCTCGCCTTATAAATGACTGTGATGCAGATATAATTGCACTAATCGAGACTTGGTTGAAGAGTGAAGTTACGAAGTCTGAGGTATTGCACTCTAATAAAAGGTGGATGCTTCGCGCGCCGGTACGTCGAACGCGATGCTTCGGCGCTAAAGCAGTAGCTGAAACTATGGCTGAACTTGTCACTGGTAAGTTCAGACAAACTGGCACAGTTCGAGTCCGCGTCAGATGACATTGGCAACTTGGTTTTCGCGCGTCAAAAGAGGCACGTCAGCTATATTTACACGTTGGACAGCCATGGTGGCATGCAGTGTATTTCGTGACGTCATGCGATACCGACCACGGAGGACGGAGCAGCTTCCTGCTTTGGTTTGTGTTTTCGCTGATTGTTCATTGTATAATTAAACTCATTGGCAAGCATCTGCGCAATACGAACCACCCTAGCTCTTGCAGGACTGTCAAAACTTTTTGAAATCGCCATTATCTCGGTATTGTCGAAAATGCACCAGAGTTCACCTTTGAAGAAAAGTCACGAGAAGTGCAGGCATGATGCGACAACGTGACTGGCTATCGTCACAATGACGCCATCGTCGGGGACAATTCATGGCACAATCGTGAAGGCAATATTGAAACATAAAATGGCACCATCAATGGCCCCGTGTTATGACATCATCTGATGGTATAAGCAACAATGCGATTGACTACTAACATAAAAGTGAGGTATGAGGCCTCGCCTTTACCTCTGCTTTTGCTCCATTTGTCTTGAACAACATAGACTACTCTGAGAAGTCTAAAATGACTACGTGCGAAATGACAGGGAGTATAATAAGCAAAATAAGTTGGCTGTATTTTTATATCTCTTACGGTTCCTTGAATCGTCAAATCACTATTTTCTTATCATCTTCTTCTGTCAAAATCAATTGGATCTCTACTTAATATTGCTGGCCCACTCTTCTTTGAAGGTATACATCAGGTTTATTAGGGCTTTTTTTTCAATATTGCGTTACTTCTTCAAGAGGTATTACGAATACAAGCTAATTTATGTCATACATATGCAAAAAAATCCGTTCAACAGCGCCAATACTGCTGTAAGACAACACCAGCACGAATATAATATGCCATTCCGGCAGTGTAAGTGTGATTGTGTGCATGATATACTTTCGTGTCAATACAGTGGAAAGTTTGTTTGACAGGAAACTGGCTTCTTTATATACCAGTCATTCCTGTCAGATTACTTATCGACGCATCCTATCCCAAAGTCTCGCGGTTGGTCATGCCATATCACTTTCTTCAGCGATTATAATTTTTTTTATTCTAGTGGGTTTTCTGGGACTTGACACTAGTGTACAAGCAGTCAAAGCTGGGAAATCCACTTTCGCAGCAATTGAAATACTAGATCGAGGAACCATTTGCTGGTCTGTTCGTAGCCTGGGTTTTGTATGTGCTGTCTGTGTTTTATTCGTGGACGCTGCCACGGTGAAGGATTCGGTTCGACGGTGGTCCACCAATTATTGCGTTTCAAGAATCGGTTGCCTTGGATACCTAAAGTCCGAACAGGCCCCTAGAACTACTAAACATGCAGTAACTGGACATGATGCGGCTGAGTGTGATATCCTCATAGCCACCACCTCTCCGTGGCCATTCCTTCACTGTATAAAACAGTTATTTTAGATTTGAGTACAGGAAGGTTCGCTAGTACAAAAAGCTAAACCACGAGTGGATTTGTAAAAGATTACTATCAGGTGGAGAAAGGTAAAGTGAATTATAATTTGCAACAGGGAAATAACCTTCTTCGCGCTCGTTTTAAACAATTCAGAAACAAAACTCAGTGAATCGGCTTAGCCGAAGATAACTCGGATAATTAGCCTGTCAAAGAACATTTCAGAATAATCTTTCCATGAGGCAGCCAGTTATCATGGCGTAATTAATAAATTTTTGCTTTGGTATGCTGCAAAATGTCTGCGAAATGAGGCCGGTCCAATTGACTAAATATTTATGCTCTGAACGGCTCCTTTTATACGAACTAATTTGTTTTTGAGCTCATGGTAGATTTGAAACCTAGAGGCATTACAGAAGAAAACATACCAGCTTCATAATCAAGGAATAGTTTCTGTAACTGTCTTATAACAATCAGCCTGTTTTCTACCGGACGTGTCTTTAGATACGCTGTTCTATGTGTTTAACTGACACTTAGGATCAATATTCTTGCCATTGCTGCTTCTAGGTATGGTTGTTAAATTTATCTCAATAATGTAAAATAGAACAAAAATATCTGAACAAGTGTAAAATCAAAGCTTCCTAATAACTGTCTTCCTGAATTTTCGCTGTCCAAGTATTCTCAGTGACTCCAACTTCAGTCTACACTGGCCCTATTTGTCGCCTTCTCCGATTTCTTCAAAATCTGCAAGTTTTACCCCAACGTTGAAAACTGCAATGTTGTAATTTTCGCAACGCTGAAATATGTAAAGTTCTTGTACCCACAGTTGCCATCTAAAAGCTATCATTACAGGTTTGAAGCGTGATTGAGCTAGGTATTCAGTATTTTTACATTCAATTGTTACAATTCCACCTTGACTGTTTTTCTGCCCGAGCTACCTTTTGTGCACGCTTTCCGCAAAGTAGCAATAGTTTAATAACACAAAAGATACCTTGTGTTGTTGTACATGCCAGATAAATGCCCTTTCGCTCCGGCCGTGTCACTGAAGCTGGCAAGTGATGTGACCAACATAGAGCACCCCCGTAGCAGTAAAGTGAGTTGGCAGCAAGGTGGCGCAGGTGACAAAATGTATATTATTATTCTTAAATGTTGACAGTGCTGAACATTTACACGTGAAACTCGGCACCGACAGTTTTCACAAGCCTCAAATAGTAACAGTGTATTGCTATACACGCGTAAGAAGTTCTTGCCAGGTTATGCGGAACTGGTCGGGCTCGCGCGGGGTAGAATATTTGTATGCTCAACTGCAATGAAATAAACAATGTAATGAGTGATTAGACAGTGGAACTTCTGGCATTTGCCGGTATTTTTTGTGCTTTCGTCAACATTGGGTGTGCCTTTGTTCCTCTCCTAATACTATCCCCTGTGCCTATAGAGCGCACCCGCTACCATTTTCCACAAATCTAGATATTTGGATATTTGTTATATAAACTGATGCCAACATCACTGGAATGGCTAAAGACTGGCACATCACCAACGCTTTAAGCAAGCTCGGTATTATTGCCTTCTATTACTCCTTAGACCAAACGCAGGGGGCGTGCTCTTCGGTTGAAGTACGCTAAACCGCAATGATTACACATATAAAGAAAGATAAGTGATATGCAGACCATCCTGTCACTTTGCAGTGATGATAGCAACAAATTCATTTGTCTTTATGCAACTTTAGGGCGCAGAGTGAATGTTTAGCTTGTGTTATCCAAACATTTCATCAGTTCGCTTCTGTAGCAGCCACAACTCAGTATTGCCAAAGATCGCATGAAGTAACAGTCTTGTTTACCTTCCAGCTTAACACGACGCGCCGTGTTCGTTGCGAAGATGGGCTTAGGAACATCCATCACTGCTGTACTGGCATTCTCGCATCTAAATTCTGTCACGGCTAACAAGGATTTACAAAAATACAGCCCAACAAGGGGTTACCATTCTACACAGACATCTGGGACTTTATCCTTGTCTCCTTCGAAGGGTTATGGAAAGACGAGCATTCAGCGTTTGCGAGGATGTTCAGCAGACCTATAACTACATGGAGCGCGTACGACACTGAATTGGACGAAAATATTGTTGCATCTTTCACTCATTGAAGAAGACTAATGTACTTCGTCATTGAAGCCGGTGAAATACCGTTGGCGCGGAAGATACCAGGCGTAACGTGGCTTACTTGTTCGTCAGAGAGTACAGCTGAAAACGCACTTGAAGCGCTCAAAACATCTGCAAATTTGACTTCACAAGGTTAGTTGTGTGAATCTGGATCTCTTCAAATGAATGAAACTTCCATACAACGTTTTCTCTGGGATCAAGGGTCTTCGACACATGTCATATCTTCCGCGGATAGTGTTTTAAAGAGATTGAGTCCTGTAGTGCGGTACAGTGTAGAGACACCAAGCGGTAGCCAATTGACGATAGCGTGCTCAACAAGTACGCATGATGAAGAAACGAAACACACGTGCGAAGAAGAATGGGTCATGGAAATATTCGAGTTGCAAGACCTAATTAACGTTTCAGCTACATGGGTGGAAAGTATTTAAGAAGCCATTCGGCATATTTTCAAACAATTCTGATATAGCATTGGTTCCACATAAAGTTTTTTTTCATTAAATAAACTTTTTTCATTAAATAAAGTTTTTTTCATTCCATTCCATAGTATTGGTTCCTATTCACATAACACCTCATACGGAAAGAGACTAAGACTTTCACGTAATCCGAAACATTCACGACGCTCTATATTCTCGAGTGGTCGCCCACCGTGTCGTTTCACTTCAAGACGTTGTCGGTGAATGTTCGAAACTACTGTCAGGTACAACCACATTGCTCGCACTCGTTGTGTTAGTCAGTGTGGTTATTGGTGGCAAAGATGGTTCACTTACGTGTCGTATCTCCGATACATCATTGTTACTTATGACACCTGTATTAGCGACGTCGACTTCCCCACCTAAACTCGTTGGTCGCATGGGCATTGTCCCGAAAACACTTATCGGTTTGTGGCTTGCGACGCTAGTTCCACTTTCCGTGTTCTTACGCTTTGAGTTGACTGCCCTCATAATGCTCACGCGTCCAGCTGATAGCATGGACATGCTGCAAAAACTCGAGGATGCCCTCGACAGACGCGAAATCGTTCCTTGCCTTCTGGATGACATGCACAAAGTTTTCTTACACGAAGCCTACACCGAACCATTGCCTCCAGTGCCCAGTAAGCTTTGAATTCACTTCTTGCGACGAAGCGATGATACACTTATAAAGTACAGCGTATCGGAGTGTGTCCAGTGCGCGTCTAGACTGGACAATGTCTGTTATGATCATTATGGACCTCGGGTGACGAATTTGTTCCAAAAATACAGTGTTGTTAGAGCATTTGAGGAATACATCTATCCTTGGCGTCTTGGTTTTCTAATGCCCAAATTTCGGCCACTGTACAAAGCGCTGGGGAAATTCTTTCGTGATATTGAAGAGCACAAACTGGTCATTTGGGAGGATCCAGACCCAGATAGCGAGCCTTGCGAGAATATGTTCACAGCCGGTCGCCTAATTACCAATGGTTCAAGTTTCACAACAATAAAGCTCTTTTTCAATGATTGTTGACAGTTTTGTGAGAACATGCTATCTGGCGTAATAATGATGCACCCTCTCTTATCTCAAGTTTTAGCCCTGAGTGTCTTCTCCACACAATAGTTGAAAGCCGGAGAGGATCAAGAGTGTTAGGTCACGTCTGTGGAAATACCTCTTAGTGAAACAGCTGAAATGGCACCTAATGAAAGAAGACGACGACATTGGTGTTGTGGGGCTCAGTCTGAGTTGCCCAGTTGTCTGGCTATCAGTGCGCCCTGCACACTGCGATGCCACTT
This sequence comes from Rhipicephalus microplus, assembly GCF_043290135.1. Taxonomy (NCBI): domain Eukaryota; kingdom Metazoa; phylum Arthropoda; class Arachnida; order Ixodida; family Ixodidae; genus Rhipicephalus; species Rhipicephalus microplus. The sequence continues at coordinate 61,573,121 of NC_134709.1, read as the reverse complement.
TCCTACAGACTCATGACCCCTAAGTAAATAGCCCCCATAACAATAATTTCACTATTCCATCGTGTTGAGGACAGGCGTAATCACACAAATATTGTTTTCATTATAAATTTCCAACATTCACGTAAATTTTCTGGTTATTTCATCATGTGGGTCATAGCCAATCATAATGCACAAGCTCTGAAAGGCTTCAGTGTTTCACTAAGACGACTTACTATGTATGCGAGTTTTGAAGCTCTTAATGTGTCAATCAGTTTTACTCTCAACGGCTAAGACCTATTGCATTGCTCAGCTTATAGTTAGCTCTTCGGAAGCTCTAATAAACCACACCTTTTAAGATCTCGTAGTTCATTGCTAAGAGGTTGTTCAACCTATTTACAATTTCTGCTGTGCAATAACCAGATTGGCTGGAAATATTTCCATTATTTAGGCTGCTCTAAGGAAAAAAAATAATTTTTTATGGAACTGTTGTTACCGCATGGCGACTGGTGGTGTTACGAATGCACGTGTGCCCAAGAGCCAAGCAGAAACTGTAAACATCACAAATGATTACACTCGTATCGTAGTGTCTGACTCAACAGACAGAACGTGTAGTGAGATTCAATAAAATTGTGCAAAAGTCTACCTGTTTGCGTTCCTTTCTGATTCAGTTTCTTTCTACATCTTTCCGAATCACACACCATATATTTTTCTGCGTGAAAATTTTGGACTAGGATAACCATTTCTTGTACTTTGAGATTCTTTTGTGAGCAACTATGCATGGTTGCCATTTCCTGTTACGTACCTAAGAATGAAGAAATATGTATGAAAAACAGCGCATATTAGAGGCCCGGGTTGTTGTATATGCTTGCAAGCTGTCACCGTATGGTGTCACCCCATGACAAGCCTTCAAGTATTGGACACATCTTCACTGTATCTCTCCCATAGTAGAGTACCAAGTACTCTAAATCAAAAAAAGAGATCATCTCTTTTTCTAACGTGACGGCTTTGAGCTGTCCCATAGTAGAGTACAAAGTACTCTGAATTGTAAACCACTTTTTCTAAACACACATCTTCACGGCTTTCTGCTTAGTGTGAAAGAGCTAAGCAGCAAGTTTCAGCGTGTCCTTAAGATGGTGGGCACCCATCATGGCAAGCCAGCCATCGAAGAAAGCATTAGCCTTCGATATCGTCGTCCCTGAGGGGGCATGTCCTTCAATAGTAGAAAATCGAAGCAGTTTACTATGTCCAGAACTTCGGAGGCCGGAATTATCAAGTCACCATGAACAGCGAAGCCGCCCTGGCTCAAATCGTGGACGCATCACACCTCACCATTTGAGGAGAGCGCGTCACCATCGTACCCCTAGGACCCCAAGTCACCCAGGTAACTGTCCTGTTCCTGCCGTGCCGCGTCCCCAGCGACGTCCTCGCACAAGCACTGTTCCCCAACGGGAAGGTGTTGCATATCACGAAAGGACTTATGGTATCACGCCCGAAAGGGACCACTGGGTCGCGATACGTCCGCATGGAAATGAAGGCATCATCACCGGTGCCTAACAACCTCAATGTCGCAGGCCATCGAGTGACTTGTGACTATGTTACTATAAAGGGATCTAGCGAGTGTGCCATCAATGGAGAGACAGTGGGCACTTCCGCAATAACTACACAACTGCGTTTTGTGGCAGGTGCGGCGTTTATGGCCACGACGGGAAAGGCTACTCGCTGCCGTGTCGCCATTGTGGGGACCCGCATGCCACCATTGCCTGCACCATCCGGCCGTCGTGTTCCGAGGCGGCGTCTAAGGATTTCCTTCCACTTCAGCCAAGAACGCCGTCTAAGAACAGGTGCGACGGTTCGTCAACGCGAGCCGCGGTACCCGACTACGACCAAGGTGCGCCATTCGCGACGCTGCACCAGACGCCCACTGCGTCCCCAACAATTCTGGACCTGATAATTCCTCCAGGTTCTGAAAACTCAAGCTCCCCACGTACTGTGGCCATTTTTGACGAACCGCAGGCCAAGTCCTTGTCAAACAAGGCACCTTGTTTGGAAGGCGTCTCAGATAGAAATATTGCACCTGACGCTCCTCGCGTGGCCATTCAGTCGACCACAAGTTCAAATGTCATCGAGGAGTTTACATCTCAAGACGACGACGCCTACATATACGAGGACTCCAACAGCACCACTGGGATGGCGCCCTTAAAAATTGACGAAGGCGCTAGCCCCAGTGACATAAGCCAGGACAGTGTAGACGCCTTTGTACCATCCTCGCTCAAGAAACCGGACGCCAAACGCCACCGGATATCTACTAGTGACTCAGATGCACCCAACAGAAACAGAAGTCCCCTGTGAACTTCGACGTGGTCCCGGAAGCCCCGAGCCTCAGGTGGATCCCCTGGCTGTAAAAAATGGCTCAGCCGCTCGCGGGGCACCGGCTCCCGCGCCTGCTAAAGGTACTCCTGCATTGGCGCGATCTTATATTACGTTTTAATTCCCCCCATGGATTTTACTCTAAAATTTATTACTTTTAACGTTCAAGGTTTGGGCAATCTACAAAAACAGGCTGAGGTACTGGCTCTTGCGCGTTCAGTGCACTGTGATTTGCTGTTCGTGCAAGAAACAAATTTTTTCAAGCTGTCTGGTGTACTCGATTTCAAGCACGCATTCAATATTGATTGTTTCTTTTCGTACTCCAGCACACGTTCGACTGGCGTCGGAGTCATTATTTTTAACCTAGGGTGACCATCATGTTTCCTTCGATGCCTTCGAACGCATGCTGGTGTTCGACTGCACCTTTTTTTCCGTTGAGAGTAAGATTTGTTGGCGTGTATACCCCAGTGGCGCCCGTGAACTCTGATGTGTTCTTCCAATCTCTTGATGCGTTCTCTTTAAATTCACAACATGTGGTACTCTTAGGGGATTTCAATTGTGTCTTAGACTCACAAGCAGACGTTCGAGGTCCTGGTCGCGGCCGCTCAAACAGGAATGCCAGAGAACTTTAACGTCTAGTACAGCAATTGACATTGAGTGACATTCATGAAAGTGTACATGACAGTAATTACGCCTATACTTGGCGTTGAGCAGCGTCGAGCAGCAGAATTGATCCCGTGTCCCGGTTTCATTACCTACGTTCACGACGCAGGGCATAATGTCATTGCCAACGACACCAGTGTACACTAGCGACCATCGCCCGGTTATGCTCTCTTTTCACCTGCCAGCGGGGACATCAACAATTCACAGACCATGGCATCTCGATTGCCGCGTCTTCCAAGACTCTCAGTCTACGTGAAAATCGTCCCGAGTGTTAAAAGTAACCCTCATTAGGGTGGGTATAGCTGATTGGGATCGCCTCAAAGAACAGTTGCGCCATCATTGCAGTGCGTCGGGCAGGAGACTTTGCGCCCGTATGTCCAAAGGTGTGTCATTTTTAATTCATAAAATACGCATTGCCCACCGTGATTCCAGCCCTTCCCCCGTAATGCGAGCATGGAAAGAGAAGCTCGCCCAACGGTACCAACGTATTATAGGACTCTGGTATAATGCACGCTTCTTCGCTCTCGGCTGCAGCTTGGCGCTGTAGACGTCCAACGTGTGCGCACCCTGAGGTGCTAAGGTATGCACGCAGAGTTCTGCTTCGTCCACCAGGCTCGCCTGCCCACTCGCTAAACTCTACCGCGCCAGCTGCTGCGGGTACGGGCAACTTTCAGGCATTCACTCAACACTTTGAGACAATGGCTCAATTTGTTGCTAGTGTCAGTTAGCCAGGATTCGTTTCTTCGCATCTACTGCTACAAGACTTACCACATGATTCCAACATGTCACATGGCGTTCTGCTATCACCACCATCCGATGACGAAATAAAGGGCGCATTAGACGCAATGAAAAAGGGTTCGACCCCAGGGCCTGACAGACTCTTTGCGGAGTTTTATTTACAGTTCTGGCGTATCAATGGTCCAAATATATCAGGCGTCATTCGCAAGTGTTTCCAAGATATTACCCTTTCAACCTATTTCCACAAAGGCCATATAACACTAGTTCCCAAAGTCCACGTACCCAGAAGATTGGCGCCCCATTACCCTGCCTAATGTAGATTACAAGTTCTTGGCCAACATCTTGGTGCGCCAAATCAGTCCATCTCTTGCAACATTATTCGCTCCCCACCAGATCTGCTCTGTTCCGGGCCGAAAAATACACACCAATACGTGTTTAACGCATGACATCATTCAATGCACCACTAGCCGATGTGTGCAAAAACTGCTAGTTTCCTTAGATCATGAGAACGCTTTTGATTTCATAGAACATGGCTACATATTTATTGTTTTACATGCATTCGGATTCCCGGATAAGTTCATTGACCTCATTCACTTGATGTACATTAATTCAGAAAGTGCCCTTTACACAGATTCCCGTGAGAGTAACACTTTTAAAGTCACGCGTGGGGTCCGTTAAAGGTGGCCCCTCTCCCCGATGTTATTTCTCCTTGCATTAGAACCCTTCTTAGGGCCGTTGAATATCACCCGCAGATTCGAGGCTTACCCCTACCCGGTAACACTGAAGTAAATGTCACTGCATATGCAGATGATACCACTCTATATGTACATAATGAACCGACGCTGCAGCATGCTCTTCATACTTTCAATGAACTTGCCATTGTCTCCGTTGCAAAGTTAAACTTTTCTAAATGCCAGTATTTTTGCATTGGCGACCCTGGTGATCGTATCAGCATCACGTCACCTTTACACGTCACCTTGGTCTCCTAATACTGCAATTCTCGGAGTTACTTTCACTGCATTTGGTGTACATGATAGCATCTGGTCATCTGTTGTACAAACTCATCAAAGTGATACAAAAGCAGCCAGGCACTTCGAACTCCCCTTTTTGGAACGCCGATTCTTATCTCAAACGGTGTACCTAGAAAAATTTTGCTGCCTTTGCAATTCTGTTAAACTCCCGCTCCACGTCTGCAGAAAAGTGCATGGCTGCATCAGTTCATTTTTTTCGGTCTGGTGGCACAGAAATGTTATTTCGTCTGGCGTTAGCTCAACCGCGAGATCAAGGTGGTTTTGCCTTCCCCAACGTTTCGGTCTTGGCGCCTACATTGTGCCTCCGCACTCTGCTGCGAATACTAAGCAATGATGGCACACGCGCAAGACACTGGCTTGCTACCATCTGGGGCCATCACTACGTGTCTTCCTGCCGGCTGGCCAAATTAACCAAGGCACCCAATCAACTCAATTACAATCTTTGTATCGAGCCCATCTGGCATTTCACCAACGTTTGGAAGCTACGTGCCCACAGATATAGGTGGCTGATTCTAAAGTGGTGGACATGATGGTTGCCCTTCTATGGCCCTTGGTGCCCCAGCATTGTCAATCTATAATGAACCGAGCTTGGAAACCAACAACTGTAGCAGTATATCCAAGGCATCTCAGAGACTTTGTCTGGTCGTTGAGTTGGGGCTTGCTTCCAACGCGAAATCGGTTGCAGCGGTGGCAGGTGGTTTGCACTTCCACTTGCCCCAACTACGTCATGGTAGAGACCAATAGACATGTGACGATTGAATGTGTGGTCTCCCACCTTTTTTGGCGAGTGGTTCATGCTGGTTCTCGGGGACAAGGTGTGCGAACCTTCGTGCACAACGGTCCATTTCCGCGCGGCCACTTCTTCACTCTTTAAATAGTTGCAGGGCTGTTCAGCCTTTGGAGAAACCAATGTGAGGCCGTAGCTGCCAATTGCCGCCGGCGTGCTTTGTGGCCGATACTGGGGAGAATGGGACGAGAGATCTTCGTGTTCCTCTCTTAGGAGCTTTTCTTCCTCGGGGAGCATGAGTTCTGTGGCATTGGTCGTGCCCTTTCGTCAAGGTTGAACACGAAAGGGTACAACTCATTTTTCGACCGACTTGGTGCTAAGCAGCGCCTGTTGAGTTGTTACATATGATTTCAATTGTTAAAAATCGTGTTTCATTGCTTCTATTATATCGGTATACCATTGTATCATAATATTGCATTGAGTTCTTGTGTACATGTATGCCAACATTGTCATGTATGGTAGAGCAATGATGTCGCCACTGCAACGTAGTGATGTGGGTCGTAATACATAGATGTCCCGAAGCGTATGTGCCCTATTACTAGAATGTTATGAAGCGCTTTTTTTCTGTACATACTGTGAATAACTTTTTTCCTAAACGGTATTGCTCAAGAAGACCGGAACGGCATTAACCTCTCCCATAGTATAGTACCTAGTACTCCAAATCGTAACCCATCTTTTTTTAACCATCACTCGATACAATTATAGGGGCCGCGTGCATCGTCTTCTCGATTTCTAGCCTTGCTTCTTTTTGTCAATAAATGTATACCTCAACTTAGTCACAAGGAAAAAAAAACGTCTGGGCGAGTAACATATACCACTCCAGACTAGCCCAGAATGTCTACTCCGAAGACTTTCAAAGTGACCACTGCACCATGACACTTCCGTTTGCGAATACATGCATCCGTAAGGCAAATTATAACCTGCGCTTATCTGCTCACGTTGTTGATCGTTTTGTCGATCGTGATTAAATATCTGTCAGCGTTTTGTAATGGCTAGTGATCTTTATCGCCCACAGTACGCGTATTTCACACATTCTTATGCCTTTGTTTTGGAGGCTCTTCCACTGCATCAGAGATATGTAGTTTTTTTTAAGCAGTTTTAAGCAATGGCACTGCTCTGTGGTAGGACACCTGTTTTATGAGCAGAAGATTGTGATCAGGTTACCCCTATAACTAGTAAGTAATCGTTCGCAGCTTTCCCAATTTTTCCTTATGAACAAGGCTCAGTTTCCGCCCAAAACAAACGACGCAGACACCGACGCTGACACCTAAATTTTTATGAAGCTCCCGGTTGACTGCAACCATGTGTATTGTAGTCATGTGTGGCATTGCTACGTACACCATAGCAAAGAAAGAGTGTGCAAAATGGACGTTATGGTGAGGAGCAGTGATATGAGGGCGTGAAGTAAGGAGAGCAAATAGGAAGAGGGTGCAGCAAAAAATAGCCATATAGGGCGTAATTTAGGCGATAGCATGGGTAGTACAGCGGCCACGTACAGCATGAACGACGCTGAAAAGAGAACTGAAAGTCGCCATTCAATAGTGTCCCACTAAAAAACCAAGTAATGCTTCACTGCATGGCATGGACAATGGAGCAGGACCTCGGTTTTGATTTTATTAGTCTATATAAATAGAAAATATATATAAATATATACTAAAATCATTATTTTTTATACTGTTCTTGGGGAGTCTATTTCCAAAATATATATTCTGAATTTTGTTTTTATGAATATTTTTGCATATACAGTATTTTTCATTCCTTGTTTACCAGCTTGCAAGGAAAAAGTTTACACTTTTCACATTTTTACTGCCTTCAAAATAATTTTGTTGTCCGGAAACGTTTTTTTAATGTATTTCATTGTAAAAACTTTGGTTCGCTGCAGTGCTCGCTGGAATAGTTTTCAAACAGGCAGAAGGATTTTGCTGAGACATACGAATTATAACCATTCTCGCGCAGTAACAAAAAAGTTGAGGCATTTGGTGATATTTCAGGGAGAAGCACTTTACTTTTTGAAGTGAGACAAGAACGTAGTCATAAATCGTGATTTAGAAATGACATGACATATGCTGTGGGCAAAACAAGGAATCGATGGAACAAGTTCTGACTCAATGTGGAGATATACACCGAGATTTGTGCTTGGAAATAAGATTAAATGAGGCTTTTCATTTTAGGGACGACAGTGGATAGCTGAACACGCCCGCGATAGAAATAAGACCCGGTTCGAATATTGGTGGCAAGAAGCTAGAGAAAATGGACAAATTGGTGGCAGATAGCAAGAAAGAGTGAACAGAAATAAGTAGTGAGTAGAGATAAGGACATTCAGTCATGAATGTCCGAGAAGTGGGCTATGAATTTTCGTGTTTTTCTATACTATTATATCATACTCATTTTATATGACTTTTATGTATTTATATTTCTTATACAAGAATAGACCGGATCAAACTGGACAATTAGGCCTTTAGGCGCACTTTAAAAAACTTTTTTTTCATTTGTTGAATCAACTTGTATACACATGTTACGACCCCATCATTGAAGGGAGTTTCACAGCGTCCATTTATTTATTGCCCATTCTGAAACCAGCGCCTCCTCGAGGTGTTGCTTTCACTCTTCTATGCTGAATGAGAAAAAGAACGCTAGCGGGTAATCACCATCACGCAGCGCTCGGCTTCGCAGCACTTTTCGTTCTATGGTCTTATACTTCGCTCTCAAGATGTGTTCTAGTACTCACAGTAGATGGCTAAATAGAGAGTTTGAGTTTGAGTTTGAGTTTATTCAACCACGTGAAAAGTACACGAAAATACACTGTATACGTGGTTTGGTACGAAGGGAAAAAAAAGCTGCATTTCACAGCTTGACTGGTCCCTTCACCCAGAAAAAAATTTAAACTACAAATTTACAAAAAGTTACAAAAATTACAGGCAGCGGAAAGCAACAATACAAAAAGAAAGCTAAATGCTAAATGAATGGCGGTCATCTTAAATCCCAAGAAGGTATAAAATTTATTTCTTTAACCTACTTGTTAAACCCCATTCTGATTCTCACGTAACTGGCAAAATAGACAGCTCCGATAAGACGGCATCCTAGCTATACGATGCAGGCTACTTTGCTGTTCAAACAAGATGGCGGCTCAGCGAATAGCTCAGATACATCGGATCTCACCGGAATGGCCGTCTGCACACAAGCACATGCTCGTGCACACGCTGAATGTGAGTAACGCTTAATATTTTTTTTAGATTTCAACACGAAATAAGCCACAAAATACGCCAGCTACGTTTGTTTATTTTAGCTTTCTCTTCTGGAGGCTAGGTGGCGCCTCGTCACGTAGAAGCCGTCTGGGCGTGTTCCATTTTTCGGACAGCATGGGCTGCTGTCTTCTAAGCTGTCTATGTAAACTGTCTACGATGCTGTCGAAGAATTCGAACACAGCCTCAGTGTCCACACCGGTATGAGTCAGAACGCAACTGAATAAACACCTTTACATAATCAATTTTCCTTTATTCATCACGACGTCGGAGCGGCAGGCGATCTTCCCTCAATACAACGGGGGTGGAATCTTTCAGAAACACAATAAATTTTTCATCTATCTATCCATTCATTGCTTCGCAAACGTCTAATTACATCTCATTTGATTCTACTAACAGTTACTCTCTTTGTCTCGTTTGGTTAAAATTTTTGTCACAAAACCACCCAGATTGCGCAACAATGAGCCATTTTTCATGTTTGAAGAGACAATTATCATCATCGCCTTCTTTCTTCATTAGAATGACACGCCAAGATATACCAGCCCGAAAAAATGCTTTTAGAAACACCTTTACATGGTATTGAAATTGATCTAGTTGTGCCTTTCATTTTCTTTCATGGCCTCCAGCTCTGGGTTGTTCGAGGAGAATGTATGTGTGAATATATTGATGAACCTAATCGGTTGAGTAACTAATCAGCATTAATATGCAATTGTGTCTACACCACTCATCACCACTATCATAATCCTGTCTATGTCGACAGCAGGACAAAGGCCTCTCCCATATTCCACCAGTCAACTCGGTGCTGTGCTTGCTGCTGCCACTTTATAGCCGCGAACTTCTTAATCTCATCTGCCCACCCAACTTTCTGCCTCACCCTAACCCGCTTGCCTTTTCTGGTAATTCAGTCAGTTACTCTTAATGACCAGCGGTTATCCTGCCTACGCCCTGCATGCCCAGCCCATCTCCACTCCCCCTTCCTCATTTCAGCTATGATATTTTTAACCCTGGTTTGTTCCCTAATCCACTCTGCTCTCTTCTTGTCTCTTAAAGTTACACCTACCATTTTCCTTTCCATTGCTCGCTGCGTCGTCCTCGAAATTTAAGCTGAACCCTTTTTGTAAGTGTCCAGGTTTCTGCTCCATAGCTAGGTACCGGCAAGATGCAGGTGTTATATACCTTCCTCTTGAGGCATAGTAGCAATCTACCAGTCGGGATTTGAGAGTGCTTCCCAAATGTGCTCCACGCCATTGTTATTCTTCTAGTTACTTCAATCTCGTGGATCGGCTTCACGGTTATTACCTGTCCTAAGTATACGTACTGTTTTACAACTTCAAGGGCACTAATACCTACCTCGAAGCGCTGTTCTGTTCCGATACGTATAAAAAATAACGGTGTTCCATTATTTTTTCTTTTTATGTTAGAAAAGAAAAAGGTAGCCTGGATCTTAGTTTTCATTTTTAACAGGAGTAGCTGAACCAAAAGAATTGCTTATAAATCTGTAATGTTTCTATTATATAAGTTCCGCTATTCTATAACTTTATACTATTTTATAAAACCACTCAACTCCTGGCCAATCTCCCACATCAAGGGTGTGCCACAGTTAACAGGCGAAGAAGAACAAGATCTGATTTAGGTGATTGTGCAGCAGCAGCAGTAGCGTGTCAAGCCTATAACTCTGTCACTTCCCTTCATATAGTAAAAGTCATGAGAAGAGGAGAAGAAGAACAGCTATCCAAGGCGCCATGCGGTCATCTGTAAAATACCCAGGTGAGTCGGCATTTTCTGAGAGATTTTTGGACGGACTGAAGCTCCGACATTTCAAAGCTTACCACAAGCCAAAGTACGACATTTCTGTAGTATACCATCCTTTCCAAGCCCTAATGTGAGGTTTGATTAAACGGCAATGCGGTATTGTCCTCAATATGCTTTCAGCCTAGTAAGTTACGACAAAGGACTCTGATAGCGGTGTCAAGTCGCTCTGTATGTTTCCTGGGGCAAATTATCAATCATTTGTGCGAAACAGGCACCAGCGTCACCAAGCAAACGCTGAGTGCACAGCAACAATTACGAGCCGTCAACCAATGCCCATACAGATAGTGCACGTGCCAGTGACGTCCCATTAGAAAAATGCAGCAACGCTGCAACGCTGCCCCTCCCCTGCCCTGGCGTCCGTTCATGCTCCTTAGGAAAAGCGTTTCTTTTTTGCCTGATGACCAATTGATGGCAGGCCTCACACCTAGAGTGTGGCTTGAAGATGACGTTATCGTAAGTGCCTTCGAAGCGACGGAGACGTCCAGTTTGATTCATTTCCGCTTCAGCCGCGTTTGTCACCGTTGGTCCTGGAATTTTACTTGCGGGTAGAATTTATGGTGCCCGGGGTGATTTTACCAACTTGGTCTTTATACACAAAAATGGAATGTAGTTGTCATTGCAATTAAAAAAAAGCGAGAGCAAAGCTACCGCGATACGCGGAACGCTGGTTGAGTCAGTATATAGATAACCGTGGTTGCTTCGTTACATTTTGGGCGATTGGCGGCAAAACCTGAACACTTCAGAGGGCTAAGATATTTTTTGATATATCGCAGCCTTCTGAAAAAGATATTTACAGGATATGCGCTTAACGTATGGCAAGTAGCTGCGCAGCCGGAAACTTATTGCGTGGGCGGGGGTTCTCGTCTCCTTTTACGATCTAACTTGTGTGTTTGTATGCGAGAACGTTTTACTCCCGACTTGCCTAGCATGACCTCTATTGCCTTGCCTTGCCTTGCTTGCCTGCCTGCCTGCCTGCCTGCCTGCCTGTCGCGCACACACACACACACACACACACACACACACACACACACACACGCACGCACGCACGCACACACACACACACAATCATTTTGGGGCTGCCCAGTGCAATCTGTCAAGTACCCCCGTTCTCTTTGTACTTTCTCCACCCTGCAATACGCATGCGGGATTCACCTAACGGCAGATTTGTTGGGTTGTTCCACGTTCTGCTCGCTCGCAGACCTGTTGGACAAAGAACTCACATGAAAGTTCAGCCCTGTTGAAGCGCCGCCATTTAACCATCCAGATCAAAAGAACCGAATTCCAACGTTGTGCAGGATAAGTAAGGTACATATCTAAGCGCGCGAGACACTGTGTTCATATTAGCCTATCTAGCTAGGAGGTAGGGTTCAGCTAATGTGCCTGTTGGCCATGAGTTTCTCACAAATCTCTGTGGAGGAAGTCGTTTATAAAGAGAACGCTGGGAAGCACTACGACCGTACAGTAGGCCTGGAAAGAGCAAAAAAAAAATGACGCTATATGCCAAAGTGAATAAGGATGAAAGAGTTTGCTCTGGAGGCTCGATATGGTAAACCATGAATCGTCAGTATATCCACTCGATCATTGTACAAAGACGTGCCATAACAAGAGCACGGGAGATTTTGGGCGTTAAACGTCAAGAATTATTATTATTAATATTATTATTATTATTATTAGTAGTAGTAGTAGTAGTAGTAGTAATAGTAGTAGTAGTAGTAGTAGTAGTAGTAGTAGTAGTAGTAGTAGTATTGTATAGCTAAGGTTTGTTGCAGCATTTTCTCCCTACCCCTATCTGATCAATGTATGGCCTGTTTTCCCGACCCCACCTCTTAGGTGACTAAGGGGCAGCTGCCCCCCAGCCGCCAAAAAAATGCGGGCCTGGAGGAGCCCACGCTGCAGCCTCCTTGCGAGCCCTCTGTACCACCGCCTTGGCTTCTTCCATGTTGTTTTTGTTGTTGATGTTGTTGTTGTTGTCGTTGTTTATTTCAGACAAATGTATGTCTCGGATACAAGGACAAAAGGCAGAAATCCACTGCCTGATGGGACCCAAGTACCCGAAAGCACCACTCAGAGCATACAATATAATAAGAAATACAATATAACACACTAATAATGCATGCGTAACATTGTTTTTGTACAGAAGAAATGGAGTACATACTTCTACAGTAATAAAGAAAGATCCATAACACTACAAATAACGAAACCAGAGAAACATATGACTGCTATATACAGAACTTATCAATCATGAGGACAGGATAGAAGGTAACCTTTGATATATTTTTTGAAAAATTTCAGAGACAAAGATTTCTGCGCAATTTCTATAACCTGGGTATGTTTGTTGAGAAGACTGAGAATTAAATATGTAAGTGCTTGCATTCCATAGGTGGTTCGGACAAGTGGAATTTTATAGTGGTCGTATCCTATTTTATAAGGCACATAGCTACTAGATTGCAGTTCAATATATCGAGAAAGATTAGGCTTATTTTCGTTAAGAACATAACAGAGTAAATGAAACTCATATAGTTGATTCACCATTACAGTGTTCTAAAAAGTATGAACCTGTGTGATCGTTGTATGATAGGTTTTCTACATATCGTATTGCTTTCTTCTGCAATCTTATTAGCCTAACAAGATTAATTTTAGATTTAGACCCTTAAATCAATATGCAGTAGTGAAGGTGTGAATGAATTAGCGTGTAATATAGCTGCCACTTTAAAGATTTTGGAACAAGGTCTCTAAGCTTGTGGGAAAGCGAGGGACCTTGATATGTTGGCATGAATTTTATTAATGTGATGGGACCAATCTAAGTGTTCTTCAAAAAAGACACCTAAAAACTTGTAGGACGAAACATGTTCAATTACACTATTTTCAAATGCAAGCTGAAGTTCAAAATTATCTGGTTTGTTACGTCCTTTAAATAAAATAATTTTTGTTTTACTAACATTCAGGTTGTGTTTATTTATATGTAACCATAATGATAATTCTTTTAACCATGCATTAGCTTGAACGCCTATTTTATCGAGTTGCATGCCAGAGAAAAACACATTGGTATCATCTGTGTACAGAGTGATTGCAGGAGTTCTTCGGATGACTATAATATCATTGATATAGAGAATAAAGAATATTCGACCTAATCTATATCCTTGCGGTACGCCATATAATAATTCTTTCAATTGTGATGGGTAGCCGTTATAACACGTGCACTGCAGTCTATGCGAAGAATAACTGCGAAATAATTTTAAGACTACTCCTTGAATGCCATAAAACGGTAGCTTATAAAATAAAATATCGTGTTTAATAGAATCAAATGCTTTTTTTGAAATCATAAAAAGTCCAACAGTGAATCGCTTTTCATCTATATTAGAAAGTATTTTTTTCTTTTACGCTGAGTAGTGCCATCTTCGTTGACTTCCCTTGACGAAACCCGAACTGCTCTTCCACAAGGACTTGTCTACTGTCAAAAAATTTACATAGTCTGTCTTTTATCAAGTATTCTAACAGTTTAGAAAACAAAGGTGGCTCAAATATAGGTCTATAATTAGAGATGTCATAAGGTCCACCTTTGAGCAAAACAACCACTCTTGCGATTTTCATACTGTCTGGAAAAACACCCTGATCTAAAGCATCATTACATATGTGCTGTAGTGGGCACTGACGGTGGGTGGCTAGCAGTATCAAAGCGCCCTGCTAGAGGCCGCCCGGAGAATCAATGGTGCGCCGCCACCCCCTCCTAGGCGTCATCTAGTGGGTGCCATTCAAATAAACCGAGAGCACAGCTGTACCCTAGCGGAAACAGCGAAAACTAGCGTGGCTACTACAATGAGAGGGATGGACCATCATTGCGCTTGGGGCGCAAACTCCTATATGTTGCCGTATGTACGCGTTCATTGCAGCGGCATTAATTTCTAGAATTCTCCAGATTTCGTTCGGGAGCCAGGCGTTCGGGAGCCAGGTTGCGCTTGGGACAGGCGAATCTTGTCGGCGCCTTGTGTTGTGGCGCGCACGCAATCGGCTCCGTGATTTGACGTGCTTTATAATGTTGTAAAAGCAACTTAAACAATTGTTTGTGACAGTGCAGAAATACTTCCTTCGCTCCTAGTTTACCCAACATGAAAATTCATATTACTCTTTTTTCGATGAAATTTACGAGATGTAATTCAACTGCATATGCAAATGAAAAGGTACATGATCCATGTTTCTTAACAAAGCATAGACTACTCACGATTCAAATCTACAGCAGAGGCCCTTCACTTATCGTTTGCAGGACGAAAGGCATGCACGGTGACGTTGACATGCAACAAGTCGAGAGTGTCCAGCGCAGTGCATGCTCGGGGACACACGAAAGACCTTGGCACATCGCCCGGCAGCTCACACCTTGCAACAGACCACTATTTTCGGCAGGTATGACACTCCGAGAAATACCAGGGGCACGCGGACAGCTGGCTCTGGTCAGCATCGACGATCCCCCTCTGTCACTGCCGGAAACAGAGGATTTCCAGAGTAAGGAAATTGCTGGCTTTATGCGCAGCTTGTTCAAACATCATCAATGCGTGGCATCTCTCTCTCACGCAGTCACATTTCGACAAGTACACGTCACCTCTATGTGACGCACTACTGCACTCAAGTTTGAAGAAACTAAGCCTCAATTGCGGTGACCCTATGCCCAAAGGTATACGCGCGGCAATACCGTCTTTAACCTTCCTCGAGGAACTGGAGTTTTCTTTCGACGGAGAAACGGGCAGCGCGTCCTACAGCGACTCCTGCGCCAAGTTTTCCTCTGCACTCGCTGCTCTCGTGCGAGCATCGCCCTGGCTAGTCAGACTCCGTCTCTCTGGCATAAGCATAGAACAGCAGGCGATGATGAACTTGCTGACCTGTCTCACGGAAAGTGATCATTTGAAGGACCTAACGCTCGATGTGAAGATGCCTGAAACCTGCAGCGAAAAACTGACCCAGTACTTGATGTCCTCTTCTTCGCTGACATCATTGAGGTTTGCGACCGACAGCAAGGTGTTGGAAATTGCTGTTTTTGAAGGCCTCTTGTACAACATAACAGTGTCAAAGATTCAAGTTGTTGGGTTTATGGGCGACTCTCAGATCATACAGCTCGTTGCTGGGATCCTGAGTGAGAACACCACTGTCAAAGGCTTTTTGATACGTTCCGTCCGTGAAACAGTTTCTCCGGTTGATCACGTCGCTTATGATACCTGGCTCGAAGCGTTGAAGGAAAATGAGGCACTGGAAGAACTCTGGATTTCTTACCAAATATGGAATACAGAGCAGTGGATTCGCGCCAGTGACATAATGTCGTCTAAACAACGTTTCAAAAAGATTTATTTTTTTCTGCCAAGACAGGTGATTACCTTTTTAGGGAAGTGTGCCACACGTTAGGTGAAAGCGGTGTGCAGGATAAGGCGTCACGCGGTTTCTACATAGTGAGGGACAACGCAGACCTCTTGAAGTTCAAAATGTTTTCGGGACTATATTTCAGCTATGACGCACACGAACACGTGATGGTCACCGTACTTCGTCAGCTGCTGAATTGCCATCATGTGACGTTTCTGAACCTTGATATTCGGATGGGTAACCAAACCGTGTGTTCGGCTCTGGCGGAGTATGTGCAGTCTACGTCAGTGCTACGGGAACTACACATTGGCGTGCGCCCTAGGTTAATTGAAGAACCGAACTTACCGGACACGTGGTGGAGGCTTGTCGTGAACTCTTTGTCGAGAAACAACAGCGTAAAACACCTGAACATATTCGTAAGCAACATGACTGACAGTGCCGTGGAGATCCTAGTGGAGGCAGTGAGCATGAAGACTAACATCAGGAAGCTCACCTTCGCAGCCGACGACATGATGAATCTGAACGCTTTCGTCAACCGCCTATCCGTTAACATCGCGGACAACCACACGCTTCTCAGCGTCTTTGGCCGGCTGGACCAGGAAGGGCAGGACGCGTTGAAGAAGCTGTTCGAAATCTACGAGGCAGCTCGCAGAAACTCTGGCCTTGTGGCGGCTGCCGCTGCGTTCTCGAGGGCCACTGACCTGCACAGGTATGCTCGATACGTATAACCAGTGTTGGCGGCAACAATCACTTAGTTTTTTTCTGTAACTTAGGGAATGAACTGTTAGCGTTCGGAACTGCATGCGGGACGCTCTCGTGTTGTCACTTTTCCCTATAACGTGACGTACACCTTTACATGTTGATTCGCATTAGCCCACTTTTGCAGGCGCTCACCAGCACTTCCTGGAAGTGAATACAAAGAAACACAGCATGCCGGAGTAAGAATGAAAAAGCTATTGATAGCATAACCCATCTAAAGAAGAAGCTTCTTTGGATGGCAAAGAGTATAGCTAACGATATAAGCTCTATATTCATTTGGTCTTCTCAGGAAAAGATTTTAGACAGAAAAAATTTTCAAGCACGTGCAATCCGAATTGCATCTGAAGATGATCGAAACAAGTTGGTTTAAACACGTACTGTATTTTTTGCCTTCTTTGCTTTTTTCCTGTTTCGTTGAAGGAGTCGACATGTCGCAATGCTGCTCCAAGAACTTGATTGTAGAATCATACCATCTGCACGTGGTCATTCTCTTTGTCATATTACTGTCCAGAGTATGACAAAGAAGAGTGAAGGAATTGAAAGTGAATTGGTCCTATAACTTTAATACGATTGCTTTCTCGGAGACTTGAGTTTCTTTTCACTGAGACGTGGCCAATTGGGAAGCTACAATGAAGAATTGATATTAGGAACCGGAAAACGCGGTATTGTTGTATTTATATTGAACGAAATTTGTCCTATGAGCCGTGGCCCGACTATTGTATTCTGTGCAGTGATTTCTAAGCAGTTACTGACATATACAATAAAGTTTATTAGTACACAGCTACCACCCTCTAAATGGTAACACTCACGCACTTCTCGAGTTTTAGAGTAACTTCTTCATCATGCTGATTTTACTCGATGATTCGGGGTTTCAATTGGTTATTTTAATATTAAAGCATGAGTTTAGTCCCACTAAACGAAACTATTGGTTATAATGTTGTTTTTGGTAGTGAAAATATCATTAACACACTCACCCAAATAACTAGCAAATCGGGAACAACCATAAATCTCCGTTTAACTGATTATTCCACTGACAATTCATCGGTCAGAGGATTTTGACCAACCACCTTTTTTTTTTGCTAATAACAATGCCCGAATTCAAGGATTCTCGAGAATGCATGCCTGCGATTTTCTCTCTAATTCTTTACTACAACGGGGATGGCCTTTACTGAGAACATGATCAGTATAAGGCATACAACCTGTTTATGGCGACAATTGTTGGTAACTTGCAATACTGCTCTTCGATACGGTTTTTGGTGATTGGAAATAAACACAAGAAAGCAAGAAAGGAGTGCCTCTTTTTGGCTGATGAAATCACTCTTTTTAAGTCTGTATGAGATAACACCCAAGCTTGACGAGGATAAAGCCTCATCTTTACACTTCGAAATACTAGAATGCATCTCGTAGGTAAACAAACGTACTGAATGCGCAAACAACAATAAGGCTTGGTGACACCCGTTCGCGAGGACTCCTAGCAAGCGCGAACACAACTTTCATTCCCGCGAAGGTGGCGCATGAGGAGTGTAGGAAGAGTTTCATGACTTGAGGATCGTTTTATTTCTTGCAGAGGTATACCCAACAGCAAAAGTTTGCGAGTCGATGTCTCCACATCCAAGGTGAATTGATACTCCTTGTTTGCTAAATGCTTCCCATCGAAATGGTGACTGCAAGGTGGTAATACTTACTACATGCTAAAACGTTTATCAAGGGATTCTCTTTTCAGGAAAAATGATCAGACTATAACTTTCACGAGCTTGTCGCATCCCGTAAACGTTTGCCCTCTAGCTTAGATAGAAGCCTTGGATGCAAATCATGGCTGGCGGCCCTGGCCAAGCATAAACGTTCACGGGCGTAGTGCACAGCAACTACGCATGCAAAAACATTAACGCAAACATGATGGCGTCAGACTGTGGAACGTGTTATTTTATTTAAACGAACGTCAGTCGTTTTTGTCAACGAACAGCCCCAACCCCGGAGTCGTTCACACGCTCGCAGCACACCATCGCGTAAGGCGCCTTAAGGTACAAGCACCCAACAGCCTCT
Organism: Rhipicephalus microplus; assembly: GCF_043290135.1. Classification (NCBI taxonomy): domain Eukaryota; kingdom Metazoa; phylum Arthropoda; class Arachnida; order Ixodida; family Ixodidae; genus Rhipicephalus; species Rhipicephalus microplus. Next base: position 61,554,357 of record NC_134709.1, on the reverse strand, counting down.
CGTTCTGCGTCATGGGTATATAGAAAGCTTACTTTTGACTTGAGCAGTACGTGGTGTCGTGCGGAGCTCAACGAGACATCCTCGTGTAATCGAAGCGCTTTCGACAGCTACGGAGTGCAAAGTGACGATATACGAGCATCGGCCCCGTACGCTTCCACACACTGCAGCAGCGACGTATTCACACTAAAGGAAGGATGGGGCTGTCAAGATGGGGCTGTCAAGTACACGTCCATCATGTTGTCACTGTGCGCCGTACACGTGTACATGTTGAAGTGAACGATAGAAAACATTCACTGACTTAATACTGGAGAAGAGGGGGTAAGAACAATTGGCCCCATATTTGCGTGGTCACTGCAAACATCTTCGAAAGCTTTCTTGTGGAGAGAGTGAACGAAACGTTTATTTGATATTCTGCTCGCGCGAATCTGTGAATTGTATTGTGGAAGTGCTGCGTTAGAGAGTCTCGATCCCTGCAGTGAAGGCGATCAAGCGCATTGGGGCACGTTAGACACGAGCGCTATCTGGCAGTTATCTTCGAAAACGAAAGTAGCCGTGCGCGCCCACGGAGAAAGATGCGCACCTGTCTCGGAGGCGATAAGGTGTAGAACGCAAAGTGACAAGCAGGTGGTACCACCGTGTTATCTTAGAAAAGCGTTGGAAACACTTGCCTTTTTGAGCATCGCGTGATAAACGCTGCGGTCCTTAGAATTACTTATGTGTGCCTTCTCTAGTATATAGACACACATACAAAATATTGACATGTTGTTATGGTGCCTCAGATATACGAAATATTTGCTTTTTAATCGATAAATGCACAAGTATGAACGCTAAACATTGCGCAATATTGTTGGGCACTGTGGATGGGGTTGGCCATTTGGAGTATCGTTTGGTGCCGTTTGGGGTGTCGCTACGGCGAACAAACAGACCAAAATTTTTGCGTCTAAGGTTCCCAAGAAGACAGAGAGAGAGAAAGATAATTAACGCGGAGAGACTATCGTCTCTAAAACATCTGGCTTAAAACTGGATAACAAGTGGTAAACAAGGTACGCGGCGTCTCGGCAGGTGAATTGCTAATTCCTTTCACTCCTCACAGGTACAGCGACGCAGCCTTGGAGCGCATTCGCAAGCAACACGCCAAGCTGCTGGAAGACCTTGCGGAGCTCGCGAATGTCAGCGTGGCTGAAATCGGCGGTATGGCGCGTCGCCATCTGAGAAGAGTCGCCAGCTTGAACGTCTACATGCGCATCGCGGGCGTAGTCAAGGAGCGAGTCGTATGCCTTCCACGTGGCGACGGACGCATGCAGCTTGATGACCTGTGCGAAGACTGCTGGGAGATGGTCAGGCGGTTCCTGATGCTCGACGACGTCGTAGAAACAGTTACTCGCCTCGAAAACTTTTGAGCCGTTCCAGTAGCAACAGCGCGAACAAAATTTTTATTGCCATAAATAGATGAGCCATGAATGTTACGCGAATAAACATTGACAGAAAACATTCGACAACGTGTTCTCAGAAGTTATTTCCGGCAAAGCATTGATTGATATGTAGAAAGTAACATCCCAAAACCACCATATGATTATGAGAAACCCCGTGGTGGAGGGCTCCGGAAATTCGGACCCCCAGGGGTTCTTTAACATGCAGCCAAATCTGAGCACATGGGCCTACAACATTTCCACCTCCATCGTAAATGTAGCCGCTGCAGCCGGGATTCGATCTCGCAACCAGCGGGTCAGCAGTCGAGTACCTTAGCCACTAGACCCCCGCGGTGGGGCGATTTCCGGTAAGGCAGTCAGCCCGTAGCTGCCGAGTGTCAATTTTCGGTTCTGAATAAAGTCTTAAAAGATGGATGAAATTCGTCGTGTAAAGCGTGAATTATGCCCGTTAAGGACTTACAACGCAGGTCGGCTAGTACACTGGCAGTAACTTATGGTCTAATCCAACTTAATTACTGATACGAGATGCATTAGATTAACCAAAAAAGTATGTATAATCAAACGCAGCTTCCATTGGAGAATATCTTCGAGGACGAACAACGCTTGCAGAGTCATAACGGTGCTGTGGCGTCCATCTCTCATTGCTGTGTTTCATGAGCGGACGCAGTGTGCCCCGGATCTCGTGTGACCCAGTAATACATACGCCAAACTCCTATCTATGCACGATTTGCAAAGTTAAAATTTGTCCTCGTTTACCAGACTTTGCATTCGACTTCGGGCACTTGCTTCATATCGATGCCAAAAAAAAAACGCCGCGTTTAGGCTGATCACATGCGCCCGACTCTTTCGCAGTGAACGATGCCCGCTTTCTGGCTCTTCGGATATGTGTGGTCACTTGAAAAACGCAAGGCCTGCGCGGAAAGCACCGTACAGTCACAGCTGGTACAACGACGGATGGTTCCATACAGTGGCGCTCTTAGAGGGTATTGATTGATATGTGGGGTTTAACGTCCCAAAACCACCATATGATTATGAGAGACGCCGTAGTGGAGGGCTCCGGAAATTTCGACCACCTGGGGTTCTTTAACGTGCACCCAAATCTGAGCACACGGGCCTACAACATTTCCGCCTCCATCGGAAATGCAGCCGCCGCAGCCGAGAGCTCTTAGGGGGTAGCACACCGGGTCTGTGGCAGGAGCTGTTACACCTGGCTAAATCAATTAATGGAGCAGCTGGTATCTTGCAAGCGTACTTGTCTTAGTAGCCATAAAACATTTGCAACGGATTCTATAAATGGCGCTCTGTAAGCTTTCGCTGTGACTGTGCTGCACTTCCCATGCAGGCCTGACGTTTTCTTTTGTTTTTTTACTTTTATGTGCGCCGCGATATGATTCTGAGACAAGCTATAGTGGGGCTCACCAGACGAAGTTTTACCGATGAACATTTTTTTAAAGCGCGTGAAATTATTCGCTCATATATGTTCTCACATACAATCTCCATCATATCGGCTGCCTACAGCCTTAGATCGATCACACGACATAGAATTCAGCATTACGATTACTTAACAACTACAGTACCCCGGTGTACGAAGGAGCCTCGTACTAAAACACGATTAATTATGAAACAGAAAGAAGATCTCAATCTTTTCAAACCAGGCACACTGTGGTTGAGTTCGATGACTGTTGCTGTGCATGGTTGTCATAATATGCACAAAGCTCATTTCAGAATGCTTTTTATCGTCAAAGCTGAGCTATATGAACTGTGACGCGAATGAACATGCCTAACGCAGTAATAAGTGCTTTTCCCATGAAGCCCGTTGGCGCATTTTCAGCGGATACTATCCACAGGATGGACCCCACATTTATCGTGATAAAGGGTTTTTTTAAGCAAGCTCGTTAGCACATTTTCAGTGGATGTTGTCCATACGATGAACTCCATGTCTATTGTAATAAAGGGTTTTTCAAGCAAGCTTGTTGGCACATTTTGAGCGAATGTTATCCCCACCATTTACCACAAGTGCTTCAGCACACTATCAATTATTCTTGTAAAAATTTCTTGGTGGGGATCTCGGATGGCTCCTATAATTTCCTCTCCAAGAGTAACAAAGTTCATCAGACTGACTGTCTATAACTGATTAATCGAATATGTGCCGCGTGTGGCAGCTTTCGATTTTTTTTTTTGCCAACGTTAAAGTGAAGGTTCTCAGCCCCTGCACCAACGAGTTTTATTTTGTGTTTTTTGCCAACATTATCATACCGTAAGTCTTGGTTAGTGCCCGTCTATCCTCGTTAAGTATATAGTGCTGTTTCGAAGAATAGTAACAAAGCCCAAGTATCTAAGAAGAGCGCTTCTCTTGCCTAAGAAGTGGCGACAGGTGGGGCTATTGTAAAGAATCTCTTTTGCAGTAAGGTTTTTTCAATATGTTGTTAGATCGCACTCATATCAGTAACCAGACTAAAGGTTGAATACTATTCCCTTTTCTGTTCAGACCTGTTTCAGCTTCTCGTGATTCGGAAAGAGCTTGAGAGGTTTCTTAACTACAAAACTACGCGAAAAAGCGACAAGAAACAGAGAAGGCACCCACACAAGTGCAGATTAGCAACTGAAAATTTATTGACGGATACACATATATAACTACCGGGTTAAAGATGGGAAAAATAACACACGAAAAAGAGCTCATACAACTAGTAATATGACTTAGCAGTACTGAACACTGGGCGAGTTGGTATTTCATAACTACAAAACTGCGCGAAAAAAACGACAAGAAACACAGAAGACACACACACACACACAAGCGCAGACTAGCAACTGAAAGTTCGTTGAAGGATACACATATATAACATATAAAAAGATTGGTTCGTTTGTCACCACATGTCTGATACGGCATTTTGTCTTGTGGCAACTATTCTGGCAGCATCGGCATCTCAACCCCATATAGGGGGCTACTGTGGTACTGTCCGTAAAGAACTACTCGCCCTATGACTTTCCGCCTTACTCTAGCTTTCTGTCTACTTCCGCATTCAGTAGACGACCATCGTAACTCTTAGGCTTCCTGCATATCGTAAAGACACGCTAGAAGAGCTGAAAGATGCCCTCGCCAGACACCAAATTGCTCCTTGCGTATTCAAGGACAGATGGTGCTATTTCGAGTTAACGTCTGATAACACCGATCTACCGCTTCAGCCACTGTCAAATAAGCTTCATTCTGAGCTCGCCCGACACAGCGAACAACTTGTGAGGGGCAGCGTGTCTGATTGCATCGAATGCGTTTTAGGATCAGGCCGCATATGTTACGCTGCTTATTGGCGTCATCCAGATGAGCCATCGCCGACACTTTGAAACGTTGCACCTTTTGTGGAAGAAGTGAAGATTCAGCTGCTTGGTTTTGTAACGCCCATATCATAGTGGTCGTACCATTCCCCGAGGAGATTCTTTCTTGTCATATAAGAGCACAAACTGCTCCATTGGTATTTCAGGGAACATGAGTACAAAAGCGAAGAAACGGCGTTTGACTTGAGCGTCCCCTTCGTGTTCCTGCTCATTTTACACGATCTGAGCTGCCTTGTTCTGAAGCTAGAAGTATAAGCTGATCGGTATACCAGGCGAAAGTGATTGTACCAATCCTGCACTTCGGTGTTGCTCATCATCATATCCTGGCTCTGGAAGGGCTAAACGCTAGGTATTACTAACTATATAGATAGCTCGAAAAAACATAAACAGAATCGGATTGTATGTACACAGCGCTATCAACTCATTTTTATCACAGAACATACATGCTTATATATAATAATGAAAACGGGTAAAAAAATCACCTGTTTCATTTTTTGCTACATTAATGTTTTTTGTTATGGCGAGCACAGCTCTTTCTGTGAGCTTCGGTGCACAACTGCAGGCAGGTTTGAACTTGGTTGCTCACTCAAATAGGCCTTTTTGTCAAATAACCCCATACTTAAGCGGCGCTCTGTTTGTTCGACAGCGCTTGTCCCGCACAACAGAGGTATAATGTAGACATATAAAGACGGCCAAAACTTGTGGAGCAGAGTCAAACTCAGTCATGAAATATATTTTCCACTTCGGGCTTACTGCCTCACACTCACCAATGTATTACTCATCTATACTCACTAAAACTAAGACTCACGACTCAACCTGAGTCTGAGCCAGTTTGAGTGAGTTGACTCAATAGTCCCGTAGCCTAAAATAAGCTTTTTCAGTTTTTGGCGTCGATGTTCTTTCACAAAAATATCTCACGTAATTGTTTGTCTTCTCTGTGCCTTTGGTATAGTACCCTCGAATACGAATTGTCAGTATTACAAAGCCGTAAGGACTTTTTTCTTGAAAGACATGAAAATGAAACTTATTTATGTTTATTTACAGCCAAAGCGTGGCAGCCGGTCATCTCTGACACGAAATAAAGAGTCCCACTCGTGCACTCGGCGAAGTTCTCCGAAGGCGGTGTCAGCTGACGTCCAACTCGTGACGTCAACTTTGAGTACGCACCTATTGGTTGATTGATTGATATGTGGGGTTTAACGTCCCAAAACCACTATATGATTATGAGAGACGCCGTAGTGGAGGGCTCCGGAAATTTAGACCACCTGGGGTTCTTTAACGTGCACCCAAATCTGAGCACACGGGCCTACAACATTTCCGCCTCCATCGGAAATGCAGCCGCCGCAGCCGGGATTCGGACCCACGCCCTGCGGGTCAGCAGCCGAGTACCTTAGCCACTAGACCACCGCGGCGGGGCGCGCCTATTGGTTCAGGCTTATTATGAGGTCCTGACTCCAAGAAGAAAATGCCCCAAGATTACGGAGTTGTACGCCGCGATCGGGCTACCATTTCCAATTTCAAAAAATTCGGCATATCCCACGTACCTGGGAATCCTCGTTATGCGAAACATGCGGAAGAAAGGTGACCGTGTTGCAACTTTTTATTGAGCGACGCGTCATGAAACGACGCTAAATTAATGTAAAAATGTCACACACACAGACATATGTTGAAAAGTTGGAAATGTTTGTATAGCCAGTTGTTTGCACTTGTGCAACGATGCCAACTGGAACATGCATATTAGCAACACCAGAAGCTGATATTGCCACATTGAATAAGCAGCGCCAAGAGAACAACGAAGAACACGCACAGCGAGAGAAGAAGACGAGGTTCTCTTCCGATCAGTTTTACCAGTGTTCTTGTACAATTAAAGTGAGTTTCCTGTATTCGACTGCTGCTGTTTCTGCATTGTGACACTGGTGGAGGCGCTGGGTACATGTTCGGGACGCCTGAAAACAGCCCCGCATCTGGTCAAGAAAGACTTCCGCGCATCGACACCCCCGTTCACCGCAGCAGCCAGCGCCTGTTAGGCCTCAGCCCGGAGTTTGGTGCATTGCCGGAAAGCGTGACTGTGCCAGAAAGCATGACGGCGCCTGGAAGCACTGGCCCCGACATGTCCAGCCCGAGCACGACACAGGTGACTGTTTTGAACCCTCGACTTCCGGTTGACTTCCACGGAAACGCATATGAGGATGCACATGACTGGCTGGAGGAATTCGAGCACACAGCGAATTTTAGCGGTTGGAACACCACACAGAAATTGGGCTACGTTTATTTTCCGCTTCAAGACGGAGCCCGAAAAGGGTTCACGAATCACGTGTGGTCGTCTTGGAACGAGTTCCGGCAGAAGTTCCTCGACACGTTCGCGAGCACTGAAAGACGAGAGATCGCACAGCGTCTCCTCGAGTCACGGATTCAGAAACCAAATGAATCCGTTACGATGTTTGTTGAGGACATGGCCCGGCTATTTCGTCGAGCAGATCCTAATATGCCCGAAGCCAAAAAGGTTAGCCACCTCATGCGGGGCATTAAGGAGCAGCTGTTCGCTGGTCTCGTACGAAACCCGCCTACAAGTGTGGATGAATTCTCCAAGGAGGCGACATCTATCGAACGCGCACTGCATCTACGTTATCGCCAGTATGACCGCGCAACCCACAGCGCACCGATCAGCGTGGCAGGCACTACCACAGCAACAACACCCGACGAAGGTTTTTTGCGCCAACTAATACGAGAAATCGTACAAGAAGAGGTCAAGAAACTCGTCGCCAAACCGAACGACTGCGCGATCGCCTCAGTAACGGAAGTTGTACGCCAGGAGATCAGGCAAGCGCTCTCGCTTCCTGAGCCGAACACGAGCACTCCCAGGGCAAGCTATGTAGACGTAGTCCGCTGACAGCCAGCGAACGTGCCGACACCACATCAGTACCACCAGCAACATCCGCCAACAGCGCCTTGGTACTACAGAGAAACTTCGATGCCGAGGCGGCCACCACTTCGCAAAACTGACATCTGGCGTACCCCTGATCATAGACCCCTGTGCTTTCCCTGTGGGGAAGCAGGCCACATCGTTCGGTATTGCCCGTATCGTGCCGCAGGGTACCAAGGGTTTCCTTCTACGGTTCCTCGCCGCCATTTCAACGGAGCACCTGACGTCGACACGAATGTCATGACCCCGCGGGATGTTCCTCCTGGGTTTCGGTCACGCTCACCCTCTCCTGGGCATTATTCTCCATCTTCTAGACGGAGCACCACTGACATACCAAGATGGAGATCTCCTAGTCTACGCCGGGGAAACTAAAAGCAGCGACCTCAGGGGGGAAGGTTGCGAATCGTCGAAGTGCTGAAAATCCCCCATTACTGCCGAGCGAAGAGAGACACATTTTCAATGAATCGACGAAAGATGGGGTTGTTACTGCCGAAGTTGCAATTACGATTGACGGACATGACGTCATGGCATTGGTCGACACTGGCGCGGACTTCTCAATAATGAGTGAGAGTCTGGCAGACACGCTCAGGAAGGTTAGAATGGAATGGACAGGACCGCAGATTAGAGGAGCTGGAGGGCAGCTTCTCACACCTACCGGAAAGTGCGCCGCAAGAATGAAGATAGGGGATGCATCCTTCGTCGCAACTTTTGTTATCCTTTCTGAGTGTTGCAAACAGGCAATTTTGAGGATGGATTTCTTGCGTGAATATGGTGCCATCATCAATATTCCGGACGGTGTACTGACCTTTTCAGCGGATCAAAGCGCAGCGCTACGCCGAAAATCCCTACGAGTCATTGACGATGTGACCGTACCTCCGTTATCGTGCCGCCTTGTTTCAGTCACGTGCAGCGAGCAGAATACTGGAGAAGGAATCGCTGAACAAGTATTGACGCTCCTAGTCTCTCGTGGTGTTGCAATTGCCAGAAGTATCGTCAATGTTGTGTGCGGTGAAGCAGAGGTTCTGTTGACGAATTTTACCAACGAGCGGCGACACATTACACAAGGCACTACAGTTGCCTACTTCGACGAGATCACCGAAATCCGCGAGTGGTGTGTAGTACAACAGGACGAGCCGCAAGCCACGTCAGCCCCACCACCTATTGACGTAAGCTCGGATTTGTCACCAGCGCAGAGACAGCGTCTAGTAGATCTTCTGCACCAGTTCAAAGACTGTTTTTCATCGACTTCGAGGGTCAGTCAAACTCCACTGACGAAGCACCGGATAATAACGGAAGAGACGGCAAGGCCAATACGACAGAACCCATACTGCGTAGCACCGAAAGAGCGTGAAGCAATCCAACAACAAGTGAAGAAAATGCTCGATGATGACGTCATACAACCGTCAAGAAGTCCTTGGGCATCGCTGGTAGTGCTGGTTAAAAAGAAAGACGGAAGCTTGCGATTTTGTGTCGACTACCGCAAGCTCAACCGTGTGACAAAGAAAGACGTATACCCATTACCGCGCATCGATGATTCACTCGACAGGCTGAGGTATGCACGCTACTTTTCGTCAATGGACCTCAAAAGTGGGTATTGGCAAATTGAGGTCGACGAGCGAGATAGAGAAAAAACGGCTTTTGTAACGCCTGACCGGCTTTATGAATTTAAAGTCTTGCCATTTGGATTGTGCTCAGCCCCCGCAACATTTCAGAGACTGATGGATACCGTTCTATCAGGCCTTAAGTGGCAGACATGTCTGGTCTATCTGGACGACGTCATTGTTTTTTCAAAAACATTTGAGGAACACCTGAGCAGGCTGCTATCGGTATTCAGGGCAATAAGATCTGCCGGCCTGACACTGAAAGCAGAGAAGTGTTACTTCGGTTTCAAGGAGCTTCAATTTTTAGGCCACGTGGTGAGCCATGAAGGTGTTCGACCTGATCCCGATAAGATTGCGGCCGTCAGAAAGTTTCCGGTACCAAAAGACAAGAAAGCAGTCAGGCGTTTCCTTGGCCTATGCGCATACTACCGAAGGTTTATTGCCAATTTCTTCCTCAGCCTCGCCGTTAACACGGCTCACAAGAGAAGACGTTTCGTTCACATGGGGCGACGATCAACAGGTGGCATTTGACGATCTCCGACAACGCCTGTAGGCTCCGCCTGTGCTTGCTCACTTTGATGAGGATGCTCCTACCATGGTCCATACAGATGCCAGCAACGTGGGTTTAGGCGCTGTACTCGTCCAGTGGCAAGACTCAGCCGAGCGTGTGATCGCATATGCTAGTAGGACGCTTTCCCGCGCCGAGTCCAACTACTCCACAACGGAAAAAGAGTGTCTTGCTGTCATATGGGTGGTTATTAAGTTTCGTCCGTACCTCTATGGTCGTTCCTTCCACGTAGTCAGCGACCATCGTTCCCTCTGCTGGCTGACCAACTTGAAAGACCCGTCTGGTCGGCTCGCACGGTGGAGCTTACGCCTTCAAGAGTTTGATATGACGGTCGTGTATAAGTCCGGACGGCAGCACGCCGACGCCGATTGCTTATCAAGGTCACCGATAAAGCGCGACGATGACACAGACGATGAGAGCATGGCGTTTGTGGGAGTCGTTGACACCACTACGATTTCGTGCAAGCAGAAAGAAGACAGTGAGTTGCTTCCTCTTATGGAATTTTTGAATGGCCGGACAACAACCGTCCCTAGAAGATTTGCAAGGAGCCTGCCGTCATTCTGCTTACGTAGTGGTGTTCTCTATAAGAAGAACTTTTCCCCCAGAGGAAGCACCCACCTACTTGTCGTTCCGACGTCACTTCGTCAGGAGATACTTTGTGCTTGCCACGATGAGCCAACGTCTGGTCATCTCGGATACACACGCACATCGGCCAGAATCCAACAGAAATACTACTGGCCAAGACTTCCAGCTATTGTGAAGTATTACGTGCGCACGTGCCTCGATTGCCAACGACGAAAATCGCCACCGTTAAAACCAGCTGGACTATTACAACCAATTCAAGTGCCCACAGTACCTTTTGCCCAAATTGGAATGGATCTCCTTGGACCATATCCGACTTCCCATGCCGGCAACAAGTGGGTAATAGTCGCCACTGATTATCTTACGCGCTATGCGGAAACAAAGGCTTTGTCAAGTGGCACCGCCGTTGAAACCGCACGATTCTTCGTAGAAAATATTGTCCTGAGGCATGGTGCTCCAAATATCATAATAACGGATCGAGGTGCTGCTTTCACTGCCGCGCTCCTGAAGACAGTGCTTGAGCTCAGTTGAACAGCCCATCGGAAAACCACTTCCTATCATCCACAAACCAACGGCTTAACAGAACGCCTCAACAAGACTCTTGCCGACATGTTGAGTATGTACGTCGACGTGGATCACAAGAACTGGGACGACATTCTACCGTACATCACGTTCGCCTATAATACAGCGCAGCAAGAGACTACACGAAGAACGCCGTTCAGTCTCCTTCATGGCCGTGAAGTGACGACGATGCTTGACGCCATGTTACTGCACGACTGCAGTGACATCGATTTGGACGCTGCATCTTTTACCCAACGAGCAGAAGAAGCGAGGCAGCTTGCGCGCGTCCGAATCACCCAGCAGCAAAATTATTACGCCCAACGTTATAATCTGCGACACCGACATGTCGACTATCGGGCCGGCGACAAAGTCTGGGTATGAAGTCCTATCCGCCACCGGGGACTGTCCGAAAAATTGCTGAAGAGGTATTTTAGCCCCTACACAGTTTTACAACGCCTGAGTGACGTTAATTACGTGGTCGTTCCTGACAGCCCCTCGACAATTCGCCAGCAAAAACCAGAAATCGTGCACGTTGTGCGAATGAAGCCCTACTTTTCGGACTGATTTACACCATGCATCTACTCCACCGTCTTTTGTAGAAGAGCATCGGGATGCTGCTCTCTGGAGGGGGGCAAATGCCACATTGAATAAGCAGCGCCAAGAGAACAACGAAGAACACGCGCAGCGAGAGGAGAAGACGAGGTTCTCTTCCGATCAGTTTTGCCAGTGTTCTGGTACAATTAAAGTGAGTTTCCTGGATTCGACTGCTGCTGTTTCTGCATTGTGACAATATGAAGCGCTGATGCTCGCTGAGATACTGGCCGGAGACACTGCTACATAAATCAACTTCAGCGCATGGCAACTAACCACATCTGACGTTAACTCGTCGTGACGGTTGTATCAAAATAGTACATATACAATGTTTTTAAATTTGGGTAGGCAGCACTGAAACCACAATTAACGTTTCACGAAGACTATAGCGTCTATTTGAAAAGTGGTTCCGAGACGTAGCGTAGCTCTGTGGTATAATGCTTCATCGGCGCCCAGAATGCTTGGGTTCGATTCCAGCTGGGACTCGTCGAGTCGACCCTAACAACGTCGGGTATTTCTTAACACTCCCGCGTTAAAATTGCCCATGTGTGTTCTCGTCGTTCCTGAGCAGATACCTAGTGTCAATCACCTGTAGCACATACCCGCATACCAGCGGCACTTACCCGCCCGTGGGTATGTACCACTGCCTTGCGGGAAGTGTTTGACGACGGATGCGACGGGATTGTGGCATTATACATGTCTTGACAAGCGCGTCGTATTCGTCAAACCATCTTACCCTCGCATGCTAATTTTGGTTCACGCCAAGTAAATGGGGTGACCAGGAGAGCACCCAAACATAAACGGCTAGATAGATAGATAGATAGATAGATAGATAGATAGATAGATAGATAGATAGATAGATAGATAGATAGATACGCTCAAAGTCGCCGAAGTTCGCTAAGAAATGTATCACATTTAAAATGAGAAAATCTGCTACAAGGCCTACTTCAGTGGTGCACAGAGCCAGCGCGTATATATTACGTCGGTACTGCTATGTACGTGGAACTTTGTCCGAGATACTATGGGCTCGGTCAATGTAGACGTTGGTTCGGGTTTTTTTTTTTTTAAGGACGTAGCTCCTTAGGCCCACTACCCGCACCCCGCCATCGAAGGTTCTTGCACAGAGCAAGATTCCTGAGCAAAACAACAGGTGTGTGGCCTGCAAGATGCCCTCCATAGAGAGCAAGTCGCGCCTTATGTTGTCAGGGAAACTAATATTCATTTTAAAATGGATCCAAATTATTCAGATTATTCAGTCTATAATGCAACCTTCCCTGGTCAAAAAGCTTCAGCTTGAGTTCGCTCGACATGCAGAAGAAGCGCTTGTAAGGAAAACCTTGGCAGATTGCCTGCAGTGCGAGTCGAGCCCGGATCGCGTCTGTTACTATGGCACTTGGCATCATTCCATCAGATCAGGGCTAAAACTTACAAATGTCCGGGTATTTACGGAGGCCCTCAAGACCAAAATGAATTCTTTTATAACCTTCAAATTAAAGTGGCCGCACAAGCCATCAAAACACTTTTTCTCACTGTTCAAAAACAAAAAACTGATCGATTGGTATTGGATAGAACCTGAGTACTAAAGAGTAAGCGCTTAATTTGATATAAGCGTGCTTCTCATGTTACTGCTCACTTTGCACGTGATCAGCTGCAACGTTCTTTTTCTCGAAGTAATAGTTGACCGTTACGTACGGCGGGCATGATTGTGCGCTGCCTATAGGGGGACAAATCCTGTGTGCTTAGCCACCGCGCAGGGGAGTTCATTGGAACGCAAGTGAAATGATCGACACTGTCTCTTAATATTTTGGTAGTTTAGGATCGCCTTCCCAGCCTAGGAGACATGTTTTTGCTGTGCAGGCTCAATATTATTCCATGTTTCCAGAAGTCCGGATGCGAACGAGTGGTAATAGTCAAGAGGACGCGTTTCTTCATAGAAAAAAAATACAAGGGCCAACACCATGCAGAGCACAGACAGCGAGGTGTAAACCATTTCCCCACTTTTGATTGATATGTGTGGATTAACGTCCCAAAACCACCACATCATTATGAGAGACGCCGTAGTGGAGGGCTCCGGAAATTTTCACTACATGGGGTTCTTTAATATTTCCCCACTTTTAATTGTTACTTAATATATACTACATAATTGAGATTCACTACAGAGGGCAAAAAAATAAACATCTTCCGGAATGGAATCGAGACGAATGGGCGTAGCACAGAGGACAATTCTTACCGTAAATCACCTGTAACGTTGTCCACTTGCGTATGTAAATGAGTGAAGACACGTGTGTACGGCACACGCAATGTGTGTTTGCCGTTGAACTACCCCTTCTTGCGTCATCAAATCGGAAGTAGCAGCTGCTTGTCGGCTTCGCCCTTATGCCGCTGCTTCCCGAGCACTCGCTTTCGGGACAACTTGCTGTCCGCGTAGACATTGAGCCACCACGTGCCACGATCTCGCCTCTGGAGTAGCAGCTTGTTGTTAGCGTTGCAACTCTGCACGGGCGGGAGCACTTTCACGATCGTTTTCATCCGTGGCATGTGTGGTCTGGAACGTGCCCATTCTTCATCGTCATATTGTCATCGTCATTGTCATGACGTCTACATAATTAATACGTTGCAAGTGTGCTGTCGCGATAGCGGAAAGAGAATGTGTAGTGTGGAAAGTGCCTATTCTTCAACGTCATCATCATCATCGTGATGGCGTAAATAGGGCACCTTGCGTGTGATCCGCCGGATGACGCACAACGAACAAGCCTAGACACTTGTGTGCTTCACCCCTGAAACTGTGTCAGTGGGGACCAGTTGCCTACTAGGAAAGTTGGGCAATTGGTCCTAACCAACAGACACAAATATGTTTTTATCGCGATTGCTGTTGTATTGCATACTCTCGGCTGATTTGTGCCATCGCCATATATATATATATATATATATATTGTAGGGAACTATGCGAACGACGAAGAAGCAGCATGAAACGGCAAGCCACAGCGTTGGTGCACGCGCGACCCGAGCTTGCGTTTGTTTTGTATTTTCGGCCTGTTGGCGTTCCTCGCTCTTCTGGCGTTCCTCGGCCTTCCAGTAGGTCTGTACGTGAATAAACTGCGTGACATCTGGTGGAGGTGTGTGGACTCCCGTACAAACCTGGAACTTCGCTCCCGTAAGCTTCCCCCTCTACGTGACACGAACATGGCCACCGAGACGCCTCTCCAGGTGGGACCTTCGACCGTCCATGTCACTTGCGGTGCCGTGTATCCTCAACGAGACCCTCCTATCTTCACGGGCTCCACTGAGTCGGACGTCGAAGATTGGTTGGCGAGGTACGACAAAGTCGGCGCAAGTAACAAATGGGACGACCCAAGTAAGCTTGGCTACGTCACATTCTACCTTGCGGACACCGCGCAGCTGTGGTTTAATAACCACGCAGCTGACATTACTACGTGGTCTGCATTCAAGACGGCTATTACGGACGTCTTTGGACGACCTGCGGCACGCAAGCTTCAAGCCGAGCACCGTTTACGTCACCGTGCACAGCAACCAGGCGAGACCTACACGGGCTACATTGAAGATGTGTTGCATCTATGCAACCGCATCAACTCTACCATGCCTGAGGAAGAAAAAATCAAGCACATATTGAAAGGCATTGACGACGGCGCCTTTCAGATGTTGCTCGCGAGAAATCCCCCCACCATTGCTGTCCTCGTTTCCCTCTGTCAAAGCTTCGATGAATTGCGTAGGCAGCGCGCAATTGCTCGTCAAGCCATCACGACGCCAGACACGCTCGCAAGCTTGCACCTGGCTGCCCATCCTACCGACCAGCAGCCGCTGCTTTCGACAATCAAGGACTTCGTCCGCGAAGAGGTAGCGCGCCAGCTGTCACTGCTGCCACTGACACATGAGCCCACGCAAGCTTTGGCACCGGACCTCCAACACGTCATTCGGACCCAAGTCGCTGAAGCCCTTCCGCCGGTGCATCAGCAACCACCAGTCACAACGCCTCTCACGTACGCCGCCGTCGCTGCTCGGCCTACGCAACAGCGTATGCCGTATGCTCAACCTGCCACGCCACCCTATGTCGTGCCTACAACCCCAATTGCGGCGCCGTATCCCTACGCGAGATCTCCAGCTCCATTTTATCGTCGCTCAGACGCTTGGAGGACGCCAGATAATAGGCCCATCTGTTTCACCTGTGGTATCGCTGGACACGTCGCCCGCCACTGTCGCCGAGATCCCCCTCCAGTCGACGCCGTGGGCCGGCCAATGGCGTCGTCGTCTAGGACGCCATCAAGGTACACCACTGACGGTCCTCGACCCTACGCAAACCAACGGTCACCATCGCCACGACGACGCTCCCTGTCACCTATGCGTCGCCGACCTGCTACGGAAGAGGGAAACTGATCGCTGCAGCTCCGGAGGCAACAGCTGCATACAATTCGAACTGCTTAAGGCCTCCATCTTTCTCGCCGCAAAACGTTATTGACGTCAATGTTGAAGGGACCGCCGCACAAGCGCTATCGACACAGGGGCCGCCGTTTCCATAATCTGTGAGCCCTTATGCCGCAAGTTGAAAAGGGTGACGACGCCTCTTTCGGGCCTGATGCTCCACACGGCCAACTCGCAGTGCATAGAACCTACAGCTGTGTGCACTGCACGTGTCATTATCCAAGGTGAACTTTATGCCATTGAATTTTTTGTGCTGGCATCCTGCTCCCACGAAGTCATTCTTGGATGGGATTTTCTTTCGCGTCATCGGGCCATCATAGATTGCTCACGTGCAGAAGTTGCCCTTACACCGCTGCCAACCTCTTGTTTTGTGGATTCTCTTCCTGAACCTTACAAACTTGTCGTTGTTGCAGACACGGAAATAGCACCGAGAACATCAGCCCTTGTAGCCCTGACCTGTACGGCCGCTCCAGCCGGAACTGTTTTGTTCACTCCGTCTGACGTATTTACCCGCCGCCGTAGCCTACACCTGCCCTTTGCCGTACTCACCGTGGAATCCGGTGCTACCGCCATGCTCGTCGCGAACTCGCTATCGTCGCCAGTTACCTTACTTCGCGGAGAATGTTTGGGTAACATACAAGACGTTGACCTCTTGCGCCCTCTAGAGTTCGCCGAACACGCACCTCACCTCCAGCTCAATGCTATGACGCCACCTGTGGCCACAGTGCCCGCGCCAGACTCATTCCAGCCCTCTGTTGCCGCTGAGCTATCGCCGACACAAAGAAGCGAACTCTTGTCCCTTCTTCGAGAGTTCCGTTCTGTCTTCGATTGCGCTCAACCATTTTTGGGTCGCACAGCGAACATCACGCACCACATTGACACCGGTACTCATGCTCCCTTACGCCAACGACCATATCGAGTTTCAGCGGAAGAGCGCCGTATTATCAACGAACAAGTCGACGATATGCTCAAGCGTGGTGTCATCCAGCCATCGCAGAGCCCTTGGTCGTCCCCTGTTGTACTTGTGCGCAAAAAGGATGGGTCTATCCGATTCTGTGTCGACTACCGCCGGCTCAATAAGATAACTCGGAAGGATGTGTACCCGTTGCCACGCATCGACGACGCTCTCGATTGCTTGCAAGGGGCAGAATATTTCTCCTCCTTAGACTTACGCTCAGGATATTGGCAAGTTCCAATGGCTGATCCTGACCGATCGACGACTGCATTTGTAACACCTGATGGGCTGTATGAGTTTAACGTCATGCCGTTTGGACTCTGCAACGCCCCAGCTACCTTCGAACGGATGATGGACACCATCCTTCACGGCTACAAGTGGAACACGTGCCTTTGCTACCTAGACGATATCGTCGTTTTTTCTCGGGACTTTTCCACTCACCTTGTTCGTCTTCGTGCTATTCTCACGTGTCTCACCTCTGCTGGCCTTCAACTTAACATCAAGAAGTGCCATTTTGCCGCACGTCAGCTCACCATACTGGGTCACGTCGTCTGCAAAGAGGGTGTTCTCCCGGATCCGGCGAAACTCCGCGCCGTGGCCGACTATCCGAAGCCCTATTCCATCAAGACGCTTCGAAGTTTTATCGGCCTGTGCTCATACTTTCGTCGATTTGTGCGCAACTTCTCTTCCATCATCGCGCCTCTTACCAACCTGTTGACAACTTCCAAAGGCATTTCTGCTTGGTCAAAAGAGTGCGACGAATCCTTCACCGCGCTTCGGCGGTTATTATTATCACCTCCAATTCTACGACATTTTGACCCTGATGCGCCTACGGAGGTCCACACCGACGCCAGTGGTGTCGGTCTTGGTGCTGTATTGGCTCAACGAAAACCAGGGCACCAAGAATACGTGGTCGCTTACGCGAGTCGAACCCTCAAGAAAGCCGAGTGTAATTATTCCGTCACGGAGAAAGAGTGCCTCGCAATTGTCTGGGCTTTGACGAAGTTCCGCCCATACCTTTATGGCCGCCCTTTCGAAGTCGTTACGGACCACCACGCTCTATGCTGGCTATCATCGCTCAAAGACCCGTCGGGGCGCCTTGGTCGTTGGGCGCTTCGCCTACAGGAATACGACATTCGTGTTGTATACCGATCCGGCCGCAAGCACTCCGACGCTGATGCGCTATCCCGCTCGCCGCTACCGGCTGACCCAGCCTCCTCGTCACCTTCTTCAGCTGTCATAACACCAATCGACTTCACAGACATGGCATCGGAACAACGCAAAGATGTGTGGATTTCCCAACTCCTCGCCTTTTTGACTGATCCGTTAGCTAATTTAGTGTCAAGAACTATCCGCCGTCAAGCCACACATTTCGCTATTCGAGACGACCTACTCTATCGGCGGAATTACACGTCTGAAGGTAGGAAGTCGCTGTTAGTGATACCCAACCACATGCGCTCGGAAATCTGTACTGCTTTCCACAACGACCCGCAAAGCGCTCACGCTGGCGCTCTCAAAACGTACAACCGTCTACGTCAGCGGTACTACTGGCGTGGCATGTACACATTTGTCCGCAAGTACGTACGTGCTTGTACTGCATGCCAGCGACGTAAAGTCCCACCTCAACGCCCTGCCGGTACACTTCAGCCTCTGCCTTGTCCAGCGCGTCCGTTTGACCGCGTTGGTATCGACTTATACGGACCACTTCCCACGTCGTCTTCTGGAAATAGGTGGATAATTGTCGGCGTGGACCACCTTACGCGTTACGCGGAGACAGCAGCACTACCCGCAGCAACCGCGAGGGAAGTTGCGTTTTTCATCTTGCGCAACTTTGTTCTTCGCCATGGTGCTCCCCGCGAACTTTTGAGTGACCGGGGGCGTGTTTTCTTGTCTGACGCCATTCAAGCGTTGCTCGCTCAGTGCAACATGGTTCATCGCCTGACGACAGCATATCACCCGCAGACGAATGGCCTCACAGAACGATTTAATCGCACTCTCGGTGATATGTTGACGATGTACGCAGCTTCAGACCAGACTAATTGGGACACTGTCCTTCCATTCGTCACGTATGCGTATAACACCGCTACGCACGCGACAACAGGATTCTCCCCTTTCTTTCTGTTGTACGGACGCGAACCATCGTGCACGCTAGACACTATCCTCCCATACACGCCCGACTCCTCTGACTACACTGCAATTTCTGATGTTGCCAGGTACGCAGAAGATTGCAGACGATTGGCCCGTTCTCTGACAACCGAGGACCAAGGCCACCAGAAGCTACGGCTTGACACCGGCCGACATCTCTCTACTTTCACGACTGGTGCTCTCGTTTGGCTCTGGGTTCCACCGAGCACTCCTAGCCTTTCGTCGAAATTACTGGCACGATACCACGGGCCCTACCGCATTCTCGCCCGTACGTCACCCGTCAATTATGAGATTGAGCCATTGACACAGTCTCATGACTTACGCCGTCGTGGCCGAGAAATTGTGCATGTGAGTCGCCTGAAGCCGTATTACGACCCCGCTATAGTGACTACGCCTTAAGTCGCCAGGTTGGCTACGCTATTCACCGGGGGCCAATGTAGGGAACTATGCGAACGACGAAGAAGCAGCATGAAACGGCAAGCCACAGCGTTGGTGCACGCGCGACCCGAGCTTGCGTTTGTTTTGTATTTTCGGCCTGTTGGCGTTCCTCGCTCTTCTGGCGTTCCTCGGCCTTCCAGTAGGTCTGTACGTGAATAAACTCCGTGACAATATATATATATATATATATATATATATATATATATATATATATATATATATATATATATATATATATATATATATATAAGGGAAAGAAGTGTATACCTAAGGGCTCGTTTTTCCGTGTTTTTAACACAATAATAATGAGATATAACAGACAGTAATGCCAAGGAATGTACAGGGGAAGTTATTAACATTAATGGAATGTAAATAAGAAGAAAGAAAAGTGGATGAAAAAATTACCAACTGTAAGCAGGAAACGAACCTACGACCTTCGAATTACGCGTTCGATGCTCTAACCACTGAGCTATTACAGCGGCACTCCCTCCATCCACTTTTTTGGGTTTATCTGTGAATTTAGAAGTAGGAGCGACAGTCAGCGCCATCTATAGGCCAAACAACGAGTGTGAAAACACTCTTATGCGCATGTTTGGCGTCACGTAGCACGTGAACTTATTATGAGCGGGCAGCTGATTAATTGTCCCTCTTATACAACCTAAACACACCAAGTCTGCCAGTACGGGACCCTCGTTCAATGAAATAAGGGAAAGAAGTGTATACCTAAGGGCTCGTTTTTCCGTGTTTTTAACACAATAATAATGAGATATAACAGACAGTAATGCCAAGCAATGTACAGGGGAAGTTATTAACATTAATGGAATGTAAATAAGAAGAAAGAAAAGTGGATGAAAAAATTACCAACTGTAAGCACTGCTTACAGTTGGTACAGTTGGTAACTGCTGTACAGTTGGTACAGTTGGTACAGTTGGTAACTGCTTACAGTTGGTAATTTTTTCATCCACTTTTCTTTCTTCTTATTTACATTCCATTAATGTTAATAACTTACCCTGTACATTCCTTGGCATTACTGTCTGTTATATCTCATATATATATATATATATATATATATATATATATATATATATATATGTATGTATATATATATACGTTTTGACGGGAGCCCTATCTTTTCTTTTTTAAGGCGTAATATTATTTACAGATTTTCTATGACTTCTTATAATTGTTGAGACAGGATGGAAGGGGACAGAAGGGAAAGAGGCACGAAGAAGAAAGAGAGAGAAAAAGTAAAAAGAAAGGAAAAGGAAAAAAGAAAATAAGGAAATAATGAAAAGGAAAAGCGAAAAGTAGAAGAAGAAGAAAGAAAAACACGACGCGATTAGGAAGAGATGGCATCTCGAGATGCCGTCCTCGTCTGACCATGCCCGCTGTGCACTGCTATATTTTCTTAAGAAAAGTGATTTCACTTCCCGTTTACAGGCATTTCTGTGTGTTCCTGCATATTTCTCTATTTCTTTGCGTGAATCATCTAGCTCATATATTCTGTAATTAAGTTACTGTATGTATTCCCTCCTCCAGAAAGAGTGGGCGGGCGTTGTGTTACTTTTTGCTGTAATTGTTCCGTTGCTTCCTGTTTGTTCCGTTTCCCTTTGTTCCCTTTTATTGCTGTATACAACACCTAAGAACATACATAGTCTTGGCAGCTCTTTTGATTATTTGGGAGTCATGCTGATCTCTTGCACCAGTAGTATTGTAACCTTGAAGCACCCGCACTTTTCAAGCACCTTTATAATTTTAGATGTGAACCTAAGTACTGCCTTACTTGGAGGTTGCACTTCTATCTAACACTTCCTTGGTGGTTGTTGTGCTCTATGCTGCTTCCTAAAGCGACATTCTGCGTTGTATATGTTTCATGTACTGCTTTTGTGTACTGTAGTTGCATTGACATGTTTTTCATGACTGTTTCCTCTTGTCACATTGTGACGCCCAGAAGTTTAGGCCTCACCAGCAAGCAAGCTTGGTATATTTCTTTTTGCGTGATGCTGTACTACGAAATTTAAGCATGTCTGAATGCAAGCAATGTTTAGCATACTTCAGACACTATGTAGTAGGTTAAAGTATTTGCACAACACTTAGGCAGACTGACGACAGTCGATATACTGTGTTGAATACATCTCAAGATAGCACGAAAATTACTTCTGCATTAAGTCGCATATATTTCAGGGTCCATCACTGTCCATTTAACGTGTGCACAATGTCAGGTCAGCAGTCACAAGATGACGGAGGTTTCATTGGCCCGCAGCAACAAACATGATCTACTGCAATTAGTCTCCATTTCAGTTGTTTACTGCATGATTTCATGTCGGTGTTAGCAAAAGCGCAGCCCACAGCTACCGAAGTCTCAAGCTTATTGAAGTGTGTATTGAACAACCTTGCATAGCTTTGATTAGACTAGTTCTAAGCAATCGCACCAGTTCTTTACACTTTTTGCAGGATCGTAGGCAAACTGCATAAAATCATTGGCATCATTTGTTTTAACATGCAAAATCTTCGTTAGATTATACTGAAAGCTGTCTTCTGGCATCATGTGGATATTCCTTCTATAATTGCAGTGGTTGACTGAGAGACCGATTTCAGTGTGCACACGTCCCTACGACGTGCAGCGTTGATGATGAGTAGTTTTTAGTGGCGCAAGGGCCAATTGATGGCCAAAGAGCGCCATTTCAATTGACTACAGATATGAACAATGATATGGTGCGTGGCTGTAAAGGGGCCTTAAAATTCCTCGCTCTAACGCGGGTTAAAACATGAAAGTAATAAAATCATGACAGTGGCGTGACATATGTGTGGCGATAGCTGATGGCAAAATGTCATGATAATAAAACCATGATGAAGATATAGTCACCGCAGCCACGACCACTCTATAGAGGTCGTGCTACGGATGACCTCGAAATATGGGGTGAAAGCTTTGCACTTCTTTTAAAAACGTAAAAAGTGTTTGCAGTTTGAAAAGCGGATCCCTACCGATGAGCATTCCAGGAAGTAGAGGGAGAGAGAGCTGCTGTCGGTAGGGCAGTAAAAAGTGCTTTTTTTCTTAGAAAATCTAGCTCATTGCACTGGACGAGAATGTGGAGGCGAATGCCTAGATGGTGGACAGGGTCGAGAATTTTCAAGGCTGATGGTGTTGCCGACTGATAGATTATAGCACCGTAATCTAGGCGTGTGCGTACGAGGGTTTTATATAAGTTAATTAAACATTTCCTGTCACTACCCCATGTAGTGTGTGACAACACTTTCAAAATGTTCATTGTTTTTAAGCACCTGTCCCTTAAATACTTGATGTGTGGGATGAAGGTTAGCTTAGTGTCTAATATGAGACCGAGAAACTTGTGCTCGGTCTTCACTGACAGAGGTTGACCATGCAGGTCAATGTCGGGGTCAGGATGGAGGCCCCTCTTTCGGCTGAACAAGACACAAGTGCTCTTTTGCGCGTTGAGTATAAAATCATTCTCGTTTGCCCATTGAGATACCTTGTTCAACCCTAGTTGAACTTGACGTTGGCACATTGAGATGTTGCACGATTTGTAACCAATCCGCACATCATCGACATATATGCAGTAAAAAATATTTCGTGGGAGAGACAGGTGCAAGGAATTCATTTTAACTATGAAAAGTGTACAGCTCAATACACCTCCTTGTGGCACTCCTGTTTCTTGGACAAATGCTCGAGATAAAACAGTGCCAACTTGGACACGGAATGTACGGTTGGACAGGTAGCTTTCGATAGCTGTCAGCATTCTACCCCACACACCTGAATGTGACAGGTCTTGCAATATGCCGAAGCGCCATGCAGTGTCATATGCCTTTCCCATATCGAGAAACACAGAAAGAAAAAATTGCTTATGAACAAAAGCGTCGCGAATTTGTGCCTCGATACGGACAAGGTGGTCAGTGGTGGACCGAGCCTCTCGAAACCCACACTGGTATGGGTCAAGTAGGCCACTAATTTCAAGGAAGTGCATCAGGCGCCTGTTAATCATTTTTTCAACGACTTTGCAAATACAGCTGGTTAATGCTATTGGCCTGTAGCTGGAAACTGAGGCCGGGTCCTTGCCTTGTTTTAGGATTGGGATAATGATAGCTTCCTTCCAGGCTGAGGGTAGCTCGCCAGAAGACCATATCGCATTATACAGAGAGAGGAGAGCTTTCTGGGTTTCAGTGGGCAGGTGTTTTAACATTTCATATGCCACACGGTCCGGGCCTGGGGCAGATTTATTGCAGCAGGCAAGTGAGGCCTGCAGTTCAGCCAAACAGAAAGGTTCGTTGTATGCCTCATGTGTTCTGGACTTGCGCTCTAATCTCTGTTTTTCTATTGCGGTTTTGTATCGTCGGAACGCTTCACTATAGTGTGTTGAGCTGGAGACCTGTTCAAAGTGTGCTCCGAGAGTGTTTGCCTGGTCTTCCAAACTCTCCCCCTGTGCGTTCACTCGAGGAAGCGAATGTGCTCCTCGTCCTGCCACCTTACCAACCATGCTCCATACTCTCGACTCATCTGTGTATGAGTTAATGCCCGATACAAATTTGTGCCAGCTTTCTCTTCTCGCCTGTCGGCCCGTCCTCCTTGCTTGCGACTTGACGTTCTTAAAGTTTACAAGATTTTCGGCTGTGGGCGAGTCTCTAAGCAACCTCCATGCCTTATTTTGTTTTTTCCGAGCATCACGGCACTCATTATTCCACCATAGTACTCGTTGTTTGCTTGATGGTCCACATGTTTGGGGAATACATTTTGTTGCTGCATCAACCAAGAAAGCTGTAAAGTAGCATACAGCATCCTCTATGCTCAATGCCGCCATGTCAGTCCAAGATAATAAAGTCATTTTTTGAAACTTTCCCCAATCAGCTTTGTCGGTGAGCCATTTGGGAACTTGTGCAGGACATATATTTGTTATTGATGTGCTGATAACGATAGGAAAATGGTCACTACCATATGGATCATTAATGACTTCCCATTTAAGTAGAGGCAGGAGTGATGGGGATATTATGCTGAGGTCTATTGCTGAGTACGTATTGTTAGTGATGTTGTAATATGTTGGCTCTTTCCTATTCAGCAGGCACGCACCGGAAGAAAAAAGGAGCTGTTCAATCAGGCGGCCTCGAGCATCGCAGCGAGAGTCACCCCGTAGATTGCTATGTGCATTGAAATCTCCAAGGAGGATATAAGGTTCTGGAAGTTGATCTATTAGGGACTGGAATTCACGTTTTTCAAGATGGTAGTGTGGAGGTATGTAGACAGAGCAGATGGTCACGAGTTTGTTCAGGAGGACTACACGAATAGTCACTGCTTCAAGAGATGTTTCGAGTGATAGATGAGTACATGCAATCCCTTGATTTACTATAATGGCCACACCACCAGATGACGTGACAGCTTCCTTCCTGTCCTTTCGAAAAATGATATACTGGCGTAGAAAATTGGCGATCTTGGGTTTCAGGTGTGTTTCTTGTACACGCAGCACTTTTGGTGACTGTTTATGTAAAAGTTCTTGAATATCGTCAAGGTTTCTTAGTAGTCCTCTGACGTTCGACTGTAAAATTTGTGTCTCCATTTTTAATGTAGTTAAGTGCTGTCTGTACAGAAACGTTGCCTTAAGTTACAGGGCCTGTTGGGGCCCTGTAATACGGGTTTCCTCTTTTTTGCTTCGCTCCAAAGAGCTGCGCCTTTCCTTCGGCGTGTGGGGCGCCGGAGGAGTATGGCTTGTGTCCATCACCTCTTCTGAGGTGGTGGATGGTGCCTGCTTGGCAGGCACATTTATGGCAGTTTCGGACTTGAGTGCACTTGCAGTGGTCCGGGGTCCAGCAGACTCTGTAGTCTGCTGGCCTTTTTGAACAGAAGGCGGAGCAGTACAGACTGCTCCAGCCGGATGCGCTTCTGGCACAACCGCAGTCACACTTGGTGTGAATCTCGCGGGTGCCGAAAAACGTGGCACGGCGCCTCGACGCGCCACGTCGGCGAAGGAAGGTTCAGAATTATTGTGTACAAAAACGATGACGTGCCTCTTGAAATGACAGGTTGAACTTTACCTTAAGTTCTAATATTCGTTTCTCTTTTTTCCATGCAGGGCATGATCGGGAGTAGGCAGCGTGATCTCCTTCACAGTTAGCGCAACAGGCTTCTGAAGTGCAGTTTTCAGATATATGTTCACAAGATGCGCACTTCGCACACCTAGCGCGCCCTCTGCACGTTTGGGATCCGTGTCCAAAGCGCTGACACTTGAAACATCGGCGAGGATTTGGTATATAAGGTCTGACAGGAAGCTTGCAGTAACCAGTTTCAATAAAGTCGGGAAGGTTGCTTGTACCGAAAGTAACTATGATGTGCTTTGTTGGAATCTGTTTATTATCTCGCCTGATTATTATTCTCTGTACTTTCACTACATTTTGTTTTTGCCAGCCTTCGAGCAATTCACTTTCAGAAAGCTCGAGGAGGTGATCATCAGATATGACACCACGCACTGTGTTCATCGACCTATGTGGGCCCACTGATATTGGGATGTTATCAAATGAAACGAGTTTTGTGAGCTTGTCGTACTGAGTCTTGTCGCGAACTTCTAGAAGGAGATCACCATTCCCCATCTTAGTTACTTTATAGCCAGGGCCAATTGCATCTGTGAGCGTTTTCGAGACAATAAATGGTGAAATAGATCGAACTGTTTTCTTTTCATTTTGGCTGTCGATTACCTGATACTTGGGGAAGGTCTGTTTAGGCTGTGCAGTAAAGAAGCTGTCATCGGTGCGCCACCTTTTCAGGCGGCGATCAGGGAGTGCAGGAAAAGGGTTTTCCATAAGAAGCATTTTAAATTCGGCGGCGATGGTGGCCACCCACCACCGAGTCCAACAAGGGGACGCTACAAGGTTGAATAGTGAACACTTGGAGACGCCAGCCATGCATCGCCGCTATAACCGAATATAACTACCCAAGGTTGGGTAACTACACAGGGTTAACCCTCGCCGCCAGGAAATTTGGAAGTAAACGGAAAAGAGAAGATGACAGGACAGGTAAAAAGTGAGAGATAAAGACGAAGATGTAGGAAGAGAGAGATAGGAAACGGCGACTGCCGATTTCCCCTGGGTGGGTCAGCCCAGGGGTGCCGTCTACGTGAAGCCGGGGCCAAAGGGGTGTGTTGCTTCTGCCGGGGGGCCTTAAAGGTCCAATCACCCAGCGTCAGCTCAACCCCCAGGATCCCCTTTTTCCCGGACACGGCAAAGCCACGCACGGCTAGACGTGGGAGGGAGCCGAAACTCCCCCGTTAGCTCGGGTCCGTGGTGTCGCTACACACCAAACGCCTACTTGCGCAGGCGCCCCTGCGGGGACGACGTGCAGCGTTGTTCTTCACTCTGTGTTATCATTGTGTTCTCTCAAGAAGCCCTTAATGTACATGCGTTCAACAGAACTTTGCCACACGCTCCCTTTGTGTTTCTCTTCCATTTTTCTTTCTTGCTACGTTGTTCACTTGTTTCACATAAGATTATTTTTTTTCTTAGGGAAATCTTTGTATTCTCAAAGGTATCCCTCTTCTTTCGAAGAGTAAGGGTACATTATCTTCATAACCTGGAATATCAGTAAAGAAATACTTCCAATGAGTTATTACCTTCGCTCTGCGAATCCAAAGGGAAAAACGGGCCAACTTCAAGTGCTTGATCATCTTTAGGAGAAACCATGATTCATAGCAGTGACTTTAACAGATGGTCTGTAAAAGCGAAGTAAGAAAAGGTTTGAATCTGAGATAGCGATAGAACAATTTCCTGATTATCACTAACGCTCCCCCAAAGGAAAGTGGAAAGAACTGCGATAATGAGGGACCTACGTCATATCGCAATGTCACAGCAGCGTACACTTTTTGACGAAGATGCTGCTAGTGAACACACCGCTTCATCAAGGTTCAAGGTAAGTGCAAAGAAGAATAAAGCATCCACATGAATGCCCTACGTTTAAGGAACAGCGATGCAACATGGGCGAAAAATTAGCGCACTGCAACACCAGTACGCTGGATTACAGCGAAACGCAGTTTTTCGCATTTGTGACTCTAAGGGTTTATTCTAGCAAACTTTATGTTTGGGGCCAGCTTTTCAAAGTCATTGCTGGATCGGGCTTGTTCAAGTACTTTTGTGAGAGACTTTCACGTGTCCTATTCAACAACGGATGTTTTATTAGCTGCCACACTCTCGGTGATAACTCGAATTCTTTCCTTGCGCACAAAAATTTGTCGTCACCACAAACCACTGATAATTTGGGAGCATTTTGCTCGTATGTGTTAGACATTCTGCATGCCGTACTGAAATCTTCTCCTAGAAAGGTCTTCTATTGCTCTACCAGGAAATATTTTAACGAAGCCTTGGTGAGAGCCCCAATTTTACGTGTTTGTGTGTGTGTGTGTGTGTGTGTGTGTGTGTGTGTGTGCGTGCGTGCGTGCGTGCGTGCGTGTGTGCGTGCGTGCGTGTGTGTGTGTGTGTGTGTGTGTGCGTGCGTGCGTGCGTGTGTGCGTGTGTGCGTGCGTGCGTGTGTGTGTGTGTGTGTGTGTGTGTGTGTGTGTGTGTGTGTGTGTGCTTTTTCCGCCCCCTATATGTAAAAATAACTAAAAGGAAAAAGGGGGGTAGCCCGCACCACCAGGAGGTATAACGGGCTCAAGCCAATCTAACATAAATGAAGAGGGGAAACTTCCCAAATTTTTATTTTCATTTGAAAAAGCCAATTAGTTAAAAAAAATTACATGGGTAAAACCTAGTGAGTGCAGCATGAAACTGTAATAAATAAACTAGTTAGCTTCTCAGGAATGAGCAGGTCGATATGCAGCAGCAGTGTATTTCCCCCACTTGAGTTTTTGGAGTTCGTGTGTGTGTGTGTGTGTGTGTGTGCGTGTGCGTGTGTGTGTTGCGTGGGTGTGTGTGTGTTTGTGTGTGTGTGTGTGTGTGCGTGTGCGTGTGCGTGTTGTGTGTGTGTGTGTGTGTGTTTATTTTAAATGCATTGTCGTTGAATGCAGAAAGTCCAAAAACAAACAACGAAGTGGGATGCGAGCCAGTGGTCTTGAGGATGGGTAAACGTTGACGAGGATGGTAGCAGTGGTCTCTGTGATGTCGAAGCCCATTTCTTCACCAGGAGTCATGTAGCCAGGCACGTCGGGCTGTCGTTCCAACCAGCGATGCAGCAGGGAACCTTGGGCAGCCTGTTTGCCGCTGCGAACTCAGACAAGGCGCCATTCGCAATAGTAACAAGCTTTTTTTTAAAAAAAATAAAAAAAGAGAAAAAAAGGGGGGGGGGCAGGATTAGGTACTTGCGCAAGCGTTGCGAATCCTATGGTTCGAGTACTTAGGGAAAATGGAGCAGTGATGCTATCGTTATCAGTCGCCGAGGTTTTCCCCCACCTTTGTTGGCATAACTGCGACTGTAATCGAGAGCACTCACGCAAAAGTTGTGATATGGAGGTGATTCGGAGTATGAAGCGACGTCCTGATAAAGTATTGGTAGCTAATACGTGTCATGTGGATGTCATAGAAACAGAGTTGCGCATGACAGTCACTAACTGAAGTAGATACGCGCGAGATTTTCTATTGGTCAATAGCCCATAATAATGCGCAGGTAGTGTTGTATCACATTTGGGCACACGTAAATGGGTCACAATGTGTTGTGTGTTAGGGCATTCATTAAAGTAGTGTTGTTCGCTCAAGCAAGGTGCACCGCACATACACCTGTCCGATGCAGTTATATTGAATCGATGAAGATAATACTGAAAGTGTCCGTGACCAGATAATAAGTGTGTTAGGTTTTTAGGAGGCGGGAACCATTGAGGAATTTTGTACAGACTTGTGATCCAATGAAATAGCGTTGTCTCAGGTCCCTCAGTCTGCCAATGGGTGTGCCAATATGAATTCAAGATTTTATGAAACTGAGTTTGTACTGACCGAATAGATATTTTGGCGTAACGCACGAAGCCTGATTTCCCTCCTAATGCAGCTGCAGCGTCAGCTAGCTCATTTCCCAAAATTCCCATATGGCCAGGTACATGAAACATTTTTATAATTTTGCCTGACGAGATTATATGGTTAAGAAGCACCTTAATGTTCCGAATTCATTCATCGTTATCAGTGAGACTTGAAAGCTTCATTAGAAGCGATAGACAGTCTGTGTAAATGTGGGCTGGCGTGTTAAAGTTGTTTGTAAAAACGAAATGCAGGGCTTCTTGGAATGCTATTAATTCCGTGTCGTATGCGCTTGAAGCGTTGCGGATCTGAAATTTTCTAACAGTTATAATTTTTCCATCCTTTGTCAAAGCAATATATGCCGCACCCGCCGCATAGGACGTGTATGAGCCGTCAGTGTATACGTGAATGGCTTTTGTTTTGAAAATCACCGCTTCTTCTGATGGTGAGAGTTTAGTGAAAGTAAATTTATATTTTTTACTGGGGTGATGAGCCCACGGACTGCATGGATATAGTATGTCAGCCGGTTTGAATGTTTTTACACCATAATAAGTTACGTTCCGGAGTATAAATAAGGAAAATTCTGCAGATTGTCTGTCCAACACTAGTGGTAACGGAGGCGCGTTAGCGAGAATCTGTAGGGATGACGTGCGTGTGGTGTAAAATGCACCTGTTAAGGAAATTAAGACGGTTCGCTGAACTGATAAAACTCGCGCCCTAATGAATTTTGATGGGAACATAGGCCACCATACCGGAGATGCATACGTGAGAGAGGGCAATATCACTTGACGGTAGAGTCGTCTAATGAGTGTACTTTTTAATGAACGGTGCGATTTAACAAATGCGAGGAGCCGGGACGTGGACACTTCAGCCTTTCCTTTAATATAGTCAATGTGGGCATGAAAATTTAAAGAGGGGTCAAATAATACGCCTAGAATCTTAATTTCTTTCTTGTGTTTGAGAAAAATGCCATCCATGCGGATAGATGGGCAGCGTTTTGATGTACCCATGTGTCCGTTATTAAAGAACACGAAGAACGACTTCTCGGCGCTAACGGTAACTTTTTGGTCTCGTGCCCAACCAGATACCAAAGCCAGGACATGCTCAGCCTTTGCTTGTAATCGGAGTCTTGACTTATCTGTGATAACATTGATGGTATCATCCGCGTACGCCTGTATGTGTACGTCGGGTGGCACGGGAAGATTGAGTAAGCTGTATATTACTATGTTCCACAGTAGCGGACTGATAGGGGATCCTTGTGGGCTGCCAATCGTTGTACGAACTGTCTCTTCTGCAACGTTGGTTGAAAAAGTTACAGTGCGGTTCGATAAAAAGGATTTGAGTAGAAAGTACAAGTTTTGTGGACACCTGTGCTTGCGTAAAAAGTTCAAGACTGCAGGATGCCAAACACTATCGAATGCTCCTACAAAATCAAGCGATATGAGTATGGTAGGAAGTTTGGCTGCCTTGTATGCAGCCAATTTGCTTCGCAGTGTGTATAGTGCTAAAGTAGCACTTTTATTGTGCGTAAAACCGTATTGATTATTGTGAAGAAGATTATTATTGTGCAGGAAATAATACAGACGAGCATTTAAGAGTCTTTCTAATACTTTACTTAATACAGAGTTCATAACTATTGGTCTATATGCATTAGGCGAATTGAGCGGACGTCCCGGCTTTGGTATGAATATTACTTTCCCTCTTCTCCAAGCCTGTGGGAAGTGTCCGATTCTTAAGGCGGTATTGAAGATAAAATAGAAAAATTGAGGATGGTATTCAAATAATCCTTTAATGAACGAGTAGGTTAATCCGTCGTGTCCAGGGGCAGAGTGTGAGTTACCCTGTTTCATCGCGCACTCTATCTCAGATATTGTAAAAGGAGGGTCAAAAGTATGCCACGGGTAAGGACTAGCCGCAATGTTACGCATGATAGTGTGGTGCATGTTATCTTCAGAACAGCTGTCCACTACTACCAATGTATCGAGTAGTAGCCGGGCGGACTCCATTACAGAAGCTGTGCGAGTGCCGTTAGGTAAACCTAGAGGAGGAAGAAAAGTTACTTGGTGGTGTTTTTGAAATGCGGTTTTGAAAACATCACCATATAAACATTTCTTAGTGAGAAAGTCACAAATGTCTTTATCAAACGATGATTTTGCTTTCCTGATTTTGTCCTTGTAGGTTGAGAATGCATCAACGTACAATTTGCGATACATGTCTCGAAGGAGGGGGTCAGCTGTTCGCTGGTATCGTCGTCGCATAGCCCGAACACGCTTACGTTCAATAGTCAATTCTGGTGTCCACCAACCATTACCTAAATTACTACGCGATGTTATGCATCTTGAGTAACGTTGGCTTAAAGCGGAGTATATCGCATAAAACTTGTCTATAACCATGTTTAGGGCTTCAGGTGACCCAATGTTGCAGCCGAGTATCTTTGTGAACCAAGTATCGTCCTTTAATTTGTTAAGAATTTTCGTTCTTCCTAGATTAGTCAATCGTTTAGCACTGCTGGTATGTGCTTGCGAAAACGAGAATTCAATGTAGTTGTGGTCCGAGAGAGTAGGAATTTGGAGAACCTTCCACTGGTAAGCATCACAAGTGAGGTCATGCGAAACCATGGTTAAATCTATCCATGAATCTGCATACGGAGTTGTGAAAGTTGGAGGGGAGTTGGGGTTGTTCAATATGACTAAGTCATTCGCCGTCACGAATTGGACTACTTGAGAGCCTCGAACATCCCCTATAGCTGGCCCCCACATTCTATGCTTAGAATTGAAATCTCCGGCTATGATGACAGTACAATCTGTAATCAATGAAACTACACATTTCAACTCATCCAGAACTGGGTCAATAGGTCTTTGCGGCGGTGCATACACAGCAATCAGTATTAATGTTTGGTCAAGGCTTTCACACTTTACTGCAACAACCAAATCTGTTACGTGTAAAGGGAAAAAGTCAAAATTAGTGTTGTGCACTAGAAGCATGACGCGAGGATTGTTTGGTGCGTGGAACTTTGTTATGGTGTGTGGTATGCCTTGAACAGTGCCTGCGCGGATGTGCGGGTCACACACGAAGGCGAAATTGAAGTGTTGTTGCGTCATGTGTTCTATCAATAATTTTGTGGCATCACGTGTATGGTCTAGATTAGCCTGTAAAGATTTTAAGTTATTGCTGTGAGTCATGATAGTTCTGATCAATTTTAAATAACAAGCGCAACGCCTTTCCTAAAACAAAAATGCGAAAAGCTGTAAGGAGCCTTTTTTCATGTATTGCAGTGTGACCCGCGCAACCAGCAAATATCTTGAGAAAAAAAATATCGTGTAATTTTGTGGGATGTGCAGTTACTTGTAAGTGTGTGTCATATGGTGTAATTTTGTGTATGAATATGCCGTAATTAGAAGAATAGCGGCAAAAGCAGCGACCTCCATGTGATCCATATAAATGAGTCGAAAAGGATGCGGGCACTAATGCAGGAAATCGTAAATAACACTGCACGTTATAGAGGCCGCTGCGTCCTTCTTTGACGTACACGCCTCCTGGATTATCCATAGTCTGTTCTGGCCCTCATGCGGGCGACACGTTCTCGTAATATAGGACACATTTCGTGTCCAGTTGGATGAGAACTAGGTCTTGCGACCTAGTTCTCATCCAATTATTACCGGAGTTTAAATATTCAGAAGAGGCTAGTTAAGAAAAACTCTTAGCGAATTGGTGGTCCTGGTTTGACTCCAAAGTTACATTGAATAGCTATAATACATGAGCGTAGTTTTCCTTCGCACAAAGGTAAAAAGTTGTAATTCTCATAAAAAAGGAAAATTAATAACTATAGTAGTGAAAAGACCACAAGCTTCTTTTTCTTCAATTATTGTGATTATCGGCGACCTGGCATAGCTGGTAATCATGCGCATCGTTCCTCATAAACTCTTACATCGGCTTCGGCAACGCATGAAATGCAATGTTAACCGATGTTTACCCGCTCATATGCCCACCCCGACAGAAATTGCGGCTGGTCTATAGCGGAGACACGTACACTCGTTCCGTTTCCCTCTGGTCTATGCATGGTGGGATTTCTTTCGACTACTCTTTAACATTCCGCGGGATGCCACCCTACGCCTAAATTCCAATGCAATTTTTTTTACCAGACAAAAACTGCACTGTCTCCAAGGCCGAAATTCATGAGAACGAGTTGAAAAACACTGGTGAGATGTACGTAGATTTCACAACGGAACGGAAATAAGTGGAGGTACATGTTACACGGCAACAAAAGCAAAAAGGATATATTAGCATACTAATTCATTACCATTTCACACCTTATTATATTCCAATAGATAGTCTACTACTGTCATCAACAAGGTTTTGAGAAATCGGAGCACACCATGCAGAGACCATCGTTTATAGTGAGACGTCCACCCTTATACACACAGACATATATATATATATATATATATATATATATATATATATATATATATATATATATATATATATATATATATATATATATATATATATATATATATATATATATATATACGTTCAGACACGATGGACGAACGGGCAATGTGTATTATTTTATTTATTTATTTATTTATTTATTTATTTATTTATTCAATACTGTGGGCCTTTTCAGGCCTATACAGGAGAGGGCGTACAGAGCAAATAACACTTCATATTGCAAAGATGAAAAGGAAAGAAAAATAACGATATAACAGTATGAAGCGATAAATGAACAATGCACATGTGTTTCACTGAAAAAAACTACTTAGCTTGATAACATCGACGGTAACATTGATATGCAGATGCAGGCGGTTAAGCAAATGTAGCAATGTGGGAGCACATGTGCGATACACTGTTTCAACTTTTATTTCGGCGAAGATAGCACAGGATTTATTGCAATGCCTCTAAATGAATTTCCAACAGCGATGAAAATTATTCAGGTGATTGTGCACTGACAACATCGGTCGGCAAGTCATTCCACATCTCTATAGCTGTGGGAAAAAAAAAGAATACCTCAACGTGTTACAACGTGACAGGAATGGGCGCATGTATTTTTCATTGTTAGTTCTGCTAGAGCGACGGTGCGGAACTTTAAGATAATCATCCTTATTTAAATTTACCAGGCTGTTTGAAAGAAGAAAAAGAAATTTCAGGCTGGCTAATTGTCGTCGGCTAGCAATAGTTGCGACACGTGCTTGTTAACGCAGCGCGGAAACACTCTCCCGCCTGGCATACTTTGAAAAAATAAACCTAAGAGCCCGGTTTTGAATTTTTTTCAATGCATCAATCATGTTCTTTTGGTGCGGGTTCCAAACTATAGCTGCATATTCCAGGATAGGTCTAATGAGCGTCTTGTACGCTGTTAGTTTAACTTGAGGGGAAGTTCCGGTTAGTTTACGCCTTAAAAAACCTAGTTGTTTAAATGCACGTGCAGAAATTTAATTAATGTGGACATGCCACTTTAACGATGATGTTATTGTGACCCCCAGGTACTTTACGGTATTTACGTGCTTGATGTATGCCCCAGAGAAGTTGTACTGAAAGTGAAGTGGTGTCTTTTTATGGGAAATTGTAATGCACATGGCTTTGTCTGTATTAATTTGCATACCATGTTTTTCACACCATTGCCCAATATTTTCAAAAGATTTGTCAAGTTTCACCTGGTCTTCTGTAGTGCTAGTGGGAGAGTATATGACGCAGTCATCTGCAAAAAGCCTCATTGTAATACCTGGTTCCATAGCAGTGTAGACGTCATCGATGTATATGAGAAAGAGTGTTGGTCCTGGTACGGACCCTTGGGGAACACCAGAGAACACGTCGGCACGGTCGGACTCGCCATTGTCAAAAGAAACATACTGGGTGCGGTTGGAAAGATAAGCGGCAATCCAATGGACTATTTTTGAGTCAACCCCAAATGATTCAAGTTTTTGTATGAGCAACGAGTGCAGAACGCGGTCGAATGCCTTAGAAAAATCAATAAATATTGCATCTATTTGCAGTCTTGAGTCAATAGCTAAAGCAGAGTCATGAGTAAT
Source organism: Rhipicephalus microplus (assembly GCF_043290135.1). Classification (NCBI taxonomy): domain Eukaryota; kingdom Metazoa; phylum Arthropoda; class Arachnida; order Ixodida; family Ixodidae; genus Rhipicephalus; species Rhipicephalus microplus. The sequence continues at coordinate 61,518,831 of NC_134709.1, read as the reverse complement.
CTCTAAAAGTTGTGTAGTGGTCGAAAGCTTCCTTCTAAAACCCTGTTGGTTCGGATAAAGCAGATTATTTTCCTCTAGATAGTTCATAAGTGCTTTGTTTATTATATGTTCCGTTAGCTTGCAGCATGTACTTGTCAGTGATATTGGCCTGTATGTGTTTATCAGTTGTTTGTTCCCACTTTTATGGATAGGAATTACTTTTGCACACAACCAATCATCAGGAAGCACAGCTGTTTCTAATGATAAGGAAAATATCTGTTGCAGAAAAGGGGTTAGCTGAGTGGCATAGCGCTCAAGAAAAGCATTAGAAATTTCATCCGGGCCTTGCAATTTTTTGACATCGAGTTGAAGAAGCAGGTTAAGTATGCCAGACTCTGTTATTGTTAACTCTGCCATGTGATTTTCACTGTTAGACGACGGTAAAAATAAAGGCTGCGTACGCGTGAAAACTGATTGGAAGTAAATGTTGAAAGCATCTGCAATAATCCGTGCATCTTCAACAAGACACCCGATATTTCAATTTTAGTTACTGTACTACTTGGCTTTGATAAGTACTTCCAAATTTTACGTGGTTGACTTGTCATAAACTCATTCAGTGTGCTTGAGAAAAGTGGTCTCTTGCCATCTTTATTTCCGTTTTTAAGTGGCGTGAAAGCTCATCGAGCGCAGCGGATTTCTTTTTATGTTTGCGGAGTCGTTGTACTTTTCTCTTTAGGTGGATTATGTTTTTTGTAATCCACGGCGTTTTACGCTTAGTTTTCTTTTGCTTAGTAGGTATGAAGGTTGATTCACAATGCGTGATTCCAGATTTTAGTTTGTTCCATGGTTCTACGACACCCGATGACGTATTCACCCTTTATTGACGAACGTTGCCCACAGGCAACATAGCGGAAAATATTTTTTTTGTTCACTTTCGGTTTCGCTAGCTTCTTTTTCCCTCCAAAGTCTCCCCATGTTACTGCCACATGAATGTGTGGCGCCCTCTGATTTGTAACTAAGAAATCGACGAAGAGAAAAATGAAGTTTGGCGCGCAAATCTCTGCAGGGTACTAACTCTACAGTTGAGACTCATGAGATTACTATGGGTTCCGGGACACTGTGGATTAGGGTCAAATGAATTGGCCGATTCCTTAGCACGAGCCGCACTTGATGGGCCAGTTTTGTCCATACTGCCAGATGTTGAATATATCACGGCAATAAGATATCGAAAATCAGCAATCTCCACTGATACGATAGAAAAAGTAACTACATGGACAGACTATAACCACCTCATGTTTCCATGGCAACCCCACTAGAGTCAGTCCAGAAAGCTCGAAGTCTTAATTACTAAATTTCGATGTCGTGTCCCCCCCCTAAACCTGTATCTACACAGAGCTGGTCAGACAACATCACCCCTCTGCGCATTCTGCGGAGAAATGGAATCACTAGATCATTATTTTTTGTATTGTCGCCGCTACGAGATACTTAGAAAAAGGTTACTAGTTATGCCATTTCGGAAAATAGGCCTTAGATTGACGGCGGAAACGGCGCTAAGCTTTGGCGCCTCAGCTTTGGGACATTGCCACAGGGATGCTTTCAATGCCGTTTGCGATTATATTCAGGCAACCAAGCGTATACCTTTGTGATCTTCAATCAAAAAAAATTATTTATTACTCCCCAGGGCAGAGTGAAGTAAACGCAGCTGAGTGGTAATCATAACACCTCAAATCTCAAAATTGCTCAATTTGATTTTTTTTCCTTTGCTCTTTTTATGTTGTTTTTATGTTTACATTAGTCTTATTATAATACCAATTCATTACACATAGTTAAAATGATCACAGAAAAACTGCACTACACTTTCTTGGCCAATCCCCCTGAGTGGGTATGAGCCAAACCTCCCAGGGAAACAAAACAAAACAAAACAAAATCTCTGCAGAGCGCTCTACGACGCGACTTCAGCGTTCGAACATTTGTTTCCGGGTAAGCATTCGTTGTTCTCTCTCTCACTTTTCGAAATTGCTTAGAAAAATGCCTCACTTTCCTCGTTGTCAAGTTATATAAACGGCGCTGCTAATTTGGGCCTGTACGGGCGCGTGAGGTGTTTGTTGCCTACAGGCAACACCAGGCACTATGCTGTGTTCCTCATCCCGCTGAGGTTGCGCTGTGCAATTTTGTCTGGTAGCGCGCTCCTCTGCCTGCACTGCTTCCATTATCGCTGCACAACCTCGCGCAGGACACGCAGACAAAGCAACGGTTTCGAAGAATGTACCCGGGTGCATTTTATGGAAAATTTGCTGCGAAAGTGCCCCCTGACTACAGTGACGACTCTGACTTGGATTCATCGAGCGACGAAGAGCCTGAAAACGCTGTTTTAGCCCGAACAATTAAGTATTTATTTTGTCGTGTCAGTCGGAACTACGCTATCATTCGATTGACGAATAAAGTACGGTCTCTTGCATAATAAAGCGCAGCGGGATGGAGGTGAAAGAAGGGGTTTGCTTGTATTACAAAAGGCTGCGTGGCCCGGCGCTTCCACTTGAGGCTGTCGGCATCTCTCATGGCAGACGCTTCTAGGTGTTCCAAAGTTCGGCAGCTCCGCGTGGGACGCTGATAGTCTGGCCTTCAGTTTACGCTTTGCAGCAGGCTGGCTCTGTGTGTTTCAAACAGTGTCATTGTTTAGGCCAGCTAGCGAAACAGTATTTCCGCAACTTTTTTCTTTAGCATAAAATAGATTTTACTGAACACAGACAGCACTGATGAAATTTACAAGAGTAATTACTATCTTTTTTGTTGGCTTTTTCTTGCACTTTGTTGACATCGCAACCATTTTCTGTGCAGTGTTTATAGCACCGCCAGCTGACAGTGAGGATGAAGAGGTCTCAGGAGCTCCAAGCACAGCCAGTATCTACAATGCACTTGAAAAAATCCCCAAGCCTTCGAAGGATTCTCCCACATGGAAGGCTGTCCCAGGCTCCTCGAGTAATGCCATGCCTGAGTGGAAACACGTACCACCCTACCCATCCCCGGTGGAGTCTCCCATCACCTATTTCAGAAACTTTTTTGACGTGACATTACTGTCTAACATCTGTGAGCAGTCCTCCCTGTATAGCTCTCAGAGGAATCCAAACAAAGTTGCTTCAATGACAGTCAATGATTTAGAGTAGTTCATCGGTGCAGTGCTCACTATGTTGCTTATGAAGCTGCCTCAAACACGCATGTACTGGTCGCAGAGGTTCCGAGTCAGTCAAGTCGCCGACACCATGACGAGAGGCGGGGGGGGGGGGGGAATAAATCAAGCAGTCGCTGCATTTTAGTGACAACCAGGAAGCACCAGACCAGAATGACCCCGAACGTGACAGGCTTTACAAAGTGCGGCCCCTGTTGGACCACCTGGTCGCCAAATGCCGCGAGATACCAAAATCTCAAAAGCTATGCGTTGATGAGCAGCTGGTGCTGTTGAAAGGCCGCAGCTCATTGAAGCAGTATTTGCCCAACAAGCCCAAAAAATGGGGTTATAAGCTTTTCCTTCTCTGTGATGAACGCGGCATAATGTACAACTTTGAAGTTTACACAGGCAAAATTCTCCCTCAGCATGGTTTTCGCGACATCGGCGCAAGTGGCAACATCGTCCTGCGAATGGCGAGTATCGTGCCCCGCGGTCTAGACTACATCTTGTATTTTGACAACTGGTTTTGCGGCGTGGACTCACAAGTAGTCCTCAAGAAGGCTGGAATCAGTTCCTTAGGGAAAGTACGCGAGGTTCGCCTAAAAGGATGCAAACTTCTATCCGACAAACATCTGAAGAAGAAAGGGCGTGGCTCTTACGTGGAAAGGGCGACCACCATTCAAGGGGTGAGCCTGAGGGCTGTCAAGTGGTTTGACAACCGCCCCATGACTTTACTGTCCACGTTTGCTTCAGCTTCACCCGAGCAGGCCGTGAAGCGCTTCGACAAGAAGACCCGAACGACTGTGAGCATACCCCGCTCTGCTATTGTCGGCATCTACAATTAATGCATGGGAGGTGTTGATCTTATGGACATGCTTGTGGCACTCTACCGCATCCACGTAAGGCCAAAAAAGTGGTACAGGAGGGTTTTTTTTCATTTATTAAATGTAGTAGTTGTCAACTGCTGGCTCCTCTACCGCCGAGATGCCACCGCGGCTAACGTGCCTTGCAAGCACCAAATGACCCTGCTTAGATTCAAAGCAGGCATTGCCTGCACGCTGAGGCAACAGGGAAAGGTATCAACACCTTCGAGGAAGCGACCATTGGGCCCATCAAAAGTCGAGAATGAATTGCAGGCGAAGAAGCGGCATGGGCCATCAGCTCCTGTTCCATGCAAGGAGATAAGGCTCGACACTATTGACCATCTCCCGATGTTTTCTGCAAAGAAAGGCCGTTGTAAATACCCAAACTGCACAGGAATAACGTGAGTCATGTGCAGGAAGTGCAACGTACACCTCTGTTTTACTCCAGGAAAGGAGTGCATGCACAAATTCCACACTAACCCGTAAGAAGCACGCAGTGAAGCCTACCTTGTGGCTCGTGCCTATTGCCCACAGGCAACAAAGCTGTATTTTATAACTATACGCAGAATTTTTTTTCTTTTTGTGAAATATGCTTAGTCTTGTTGCAACAATTGTAAATATGTAGAAAATAAATGTTTTCTGCAAGTATTTTATTGTCTCATCAATAAAGGGTTAAAGAAATTGTCTTGTGATGCTTCAAGAAAATCTATAACACTTTCGTCATTCGCTCTGTAGTAATCTTTAACTGATATGCGCGTCGTTGCGTGTGATGCGCGGCCGCCCATGCCATGAAATGTCAACAGAATGAGCTTGTTATTCGAGATTCCTTCTTCAATACTTATTTGTGGTGTTAATGAGCCAGACACAAATGCAAGATCAAGCACTGAACTTGACGACCCATGGATGCGAGTCGGTTCTATCACCAGCTGTGTCAACGAGTGACTAAACATGATGTCAAAAAGTATATCTGACCCTTTCCCAGCAACATTTCCGATGGCAAAAGTGTCCTAGTTTATTCCCGGCATATTAAAATCACCCGTAAGTATTAGTTTCGTTCGCTCACCTACAAAGCCGTGAAGAAAGTTCTGTAGCTTTACAAGGTATTCATCAGGAGCACCCGCAAACCAGTATACACCACCAATCAGCACAGGGACGTTATTAATAAGTATTGAACTCCACACACTTTCGTGACCAGCGATGCCACTTTATGAAAAGGAGTGTTCCATTTAATGGCGATGGCCAAGCCCCCGCCACGGCCATCCCTATCTGTACGAAGCAGTGCGTATGCTGGTGGCACTATCTCTGAATCGTGAATATCAGGGTTTAGCCACGTTTCCGTAATGACCTTTACATCAGGTCCGCACAAAAGCAACAGTTCTTCCAACTGCTGTGTTTTGTCTACGATACTTCTTGCATTAAAGCAAAGACGCGTAAGTGGCTCTTTTGTTTTCGGTCACGCTTGAGAAGCGATTGGCTTCTTGTGACCATTGGTACGAGCACGTTTCACATCTACCACTTTATTTTCTATCTCATTCCATGTGAAGCATTCTCCGTTGATTTTAAGTTTGTCGTAAACTAGTGTCACCTTATCTCCGTTACTGCGATTCAGCGCAGACGCCTGCCACAGCTTCCTCCGAGTTTCACGAACAAACTTGAAATAGTCTTCTGATACAGATATGGCTGTATTTTTTAGTTTATAACAGTTTCGTAATACCAGCATTTTTTCTGTAAAATCATAGAAGCGCAATATAACCGATCGGTCGCGGTTAGGCTTCTGAAGACTGAGCCTGTGCACACTCTCAACAGATTTCATTTCGATTGATTGATTTGCGGGATTTAACGTCCCAAAACTACCATATGATTATGACAGACGCCGTAGTGGAGGACTACGGAAATTTTGACCAGATTTCACTTCGATGCCCAACATTTCAGAAAATATCCCTCGCGTCACAAGTCGTTGCACCATTTCTGGTTTTTGTTCTGTTTCTTTAAGACCATAAATATTGATACTGTTTCGGCGGCTTCTATTTTCAAATTCTATTTTGTTGTGCATTTCAGTAAACTCACTGTGCATAGCCGATACGGTCGCTACACAATTTTCTATCTTCTCCTGACAATTCTTTAATGACGTAAGGGTACTTTGAATCTGAGACAGCCTTAGCTGGAAATCTTTAAGACCCGTCTCAAGAGCTGTATGAGATGTCTTAAGTTCATTGACGACCTTAAGTATTTGATCTATTTTGTCAGGACCTGGGTTCTCTTATACGTCACCACTCAGTTGCAATAACAAAAATATCACGCGAACACACTGCAGATAGCAAAACAACATGTACTGTGGGCTTGGCAGCGCAACTAGTCGAACGTAACTAGTTTTAGTACATTTAACAAAGGACCGTTTATCACCAACCTGTATAACGAAGAGCAAGTAGTTTAGCATGATGCTCCGAATGGAGCCACCAAGCCCAGTGAAGCGCGCGCGGGTCATGTTCGGCCTTTTATGCAGTGTCGCCGATGTGCCAGATGTCGCTGGTGCGCCGAAAGGATCCTCCGGACGTGACGTGCGAAGCGTCGCATCATGATGGGGTTCGTTCTGCCATGCTGATAGCAGTAGCAGCGTCGTCTCAAGTTGCACGTGTTGGATACTTGATGACATCGGCGTTGTGGCGGAATGACCACAGCAACCCAGCAGGGAACTTAGCTTCTATTAGCGCGGCACATATGAAAAGGAAAGAGGAAAGAATACAGAGACGTCAAGACAGGTAGGCGCTAAACTTCCAACTGTTTATTTCATGCCCTTGACACCCATCTTATACATGCGTAGAAACACGACTCATCTTGCACGTGGTGACATCCCAAGAAACGTCATTTCCTTATCTGTCAAAGCAATCGAAGGTGAACTCACACACAAGTTTCCCATTTTTTCTATTGCCTCGGCTTCTTTGATCTCACGTGTCAGCTGATTGCGAGACCGGCTGATAACGGTGCAGCTATACAGATCAGGGGAGCACCCACACCCCTTGCAGTGCGCCGCCAAAGAAGATAAAGAGGATAGTCTTTCTTGGGGACCTTCGATAAAAAATTTTGGTCAGAAATGGTACCAAACAGTACCCCAAACAGCCGATCCCATCCTTAGCACCCAAAAATATTGCTCAATGTTCAGCGTTCATACTTGTGCGACTGTCAATTAAAAAGCTATTATTGCGCACATCTGAGGCACCATAACAATACGTCAATATTCTGCATGTGTGTCTTCATCCTAGAAAAGGCATACATAAGCAATTCTAAGAACCGTAGCGTTTATCACGTTGCGCTGACGATGCAACGCTTGCACAAAAAGGCAAGTGTTTCCAATGCATTGCTAAGACGACACAGTGGTGGCAACTTATTAGTCGCCTTGAGATCTACATCTTATCACCTCACAGACGGGCACGCACGCCACGTGCTTCTTTTTCTAAGATAACTGCCAGATAGCGTCCATGTCTCACGTGTGACGTGGCTTTCTGCGCTCGTTCGTCTCCGCTGCACGCTCGAGGCACTCTAACGGAGCGCCTCCAGAATACCATTCACCGATTTTCTTGCACAGAACATCGAATAAACGTGATATTCACTCTCTCCAAACGCAATACTATCGTCTTTCAGTGTAACGTTTGCAGTGTAACATGGAGATACATGACCAATTTTTTTTTTCCAACGTCTCGACAGGAGGGTCTGCCTTCGTCAAGTAATACAGGGCAAATGCAAAAACGCACTTCCTAAATACATGACTATGGCCGAGGCCCTCCACACGTGCATAACTGTAATCGTCGTAGATATAGCTTATATTATGTTACTATGAATAAACACAGGCATTTATAAGATAAGGTTATGACTCCATGAAAAAAACATTTCGTGAGCATGAGGTAGTTTTCAAGTACAAAGTGTAGGTTGGGCGCTGGTACCGGCTTACTTGTGGACACGAAAAGTCTCGTTAGGAAAGAAATCCATAAAAAACTTCAGCCGAAAAAATTATGACATGGTCACTGTGGTGTATACGAGATATCAGCGAGATGTGCCAGGACACGTCACAGTGGAGTTGTACAAGAATTAAGTGAAAAAAAAACATTATTAGCTATGATTCTGCCTTCTGTTGATAGCCATTCGGTGTGCCTACCGGTTTCTGTTTCAGCCTTTGGGATTTCGCTGCTTGCTACTTTCTTTCCTTGTGGCTTCATTTAATTTATACAATCTTTCCAACCGGAATTTCGCCCCGCCATGGTGGTCTAGTCGCAAAGGTACTCGGCTGCTGACCCGCAGGGCGCGGGTTCAAATCCCGGCGGTGGCGGCTGCATTTCCGATAGAGGCGGAATTGTTGTAGGCCTGTGTGCTCAGATTTGGGTGCACGTTAAAGAACCCCAGGTGGTCGAAATTTCCAGAGCCCTCCATTACGGCGTCTCTCATAATCATATGGTGGTTTTGGGACGTTAAACACCACATATCAATCAATCCAACCGGAATTTCAGGCGAGTGCTTCTATCTTTGCAGTTGTAGCTCTCAACATCCTCCCTCCATACTCATTATCCGCCCGTGTGCTTTTACGCATACGATTTGAAATACCAACAGTAGTAATAATAGTATTGACATAAATATTCTCTGTTAACCTTTTTTTATTTACTGGTGGCATTTCATCCTTTGTTTACAATGGGAATTTTCGCTTTTATTTCACTGTACACATTTCTAAACTCCGTTCTTATCTGCTTCAGAGCTACATACCTGCTAAGCAGGCCTCAGTCGGGAAATTCGCTGTTGGTTGGTTCTTCGTCCAACGAATTCTTTCATGCGACCACGGACGACGTTTCAGCTATGCAAAAAAGTTCTGACCTCAATAACATAGGAATTTGGCTTCGTTGAGGGCTGAGGTCATCACACAAATATATTTTCTGTATTAATTCATTCACAGTCTTATTTTTCTCGTTGCCTCTTCAGCCCATTCAGACAAGCTGGTCAATCTGTACACTCCCGAACCAATTAACATCACATTTCATTAAATACATTATTCTGCTGCTGGGGTCCTGCTTTTGTGAATGAGTTACCTTATGATTTGCTCTTCGCTGCTGCGCATAGCGCGATACATAAAAATAGCGTCGACAGTGCCTTCATAATCTTAGGGGCAAGGAAAGCTGTCGTATATTATAGAGCTGCGGGTGGGTGAATTAGTAGAGCGCCAAACAATAAATAAAAGGAATAGAAAACGAAAAAAAAACTTGTTTTTGCCTTAAATGAAGTTCACGTGAGTGCATAAAAAACCATGCGACGTTTTAGACCAACCTGTAACTTTCCAGACCAGTGATCATCAGCAAAACTCTGCCCGCAAGCAAGGTTGAAAATTTTTTAAGTAATACTCAAATATGGAATAATTGCTTTTTCTATGCTACCTCATCACCTTTCCTCACGCTAAATATATAGACGTTTAGCCACCCAAACAAGCTATAAGTGCCAAGTCTCCTTATTTGACCATTACGGCAAAAAATGAGAACATCTCTGCGAAGCAAGAACAGTTTCTCCTCAATCCTGATTTATAGCAGGCGTGAATGGCTATAAAACGAACGAACAAGGACATCAGCAATGAACTAGATTCTTTTTTATATGCCTATCAAGTCCCCCCTTGCACCCCCTACCCTCATTTACATATCAGGAAGGAGCCATCTACCAAGACGTGTAGCCTATGGCATGTCTCCTCGATGGCAAAATAGAGCGAAGCACTACGAAACAACACGCGAAGACTGGACAACGACAAGCACACAAACACAGCACTCCACTTGAGTGCTTCTTATCATCGTGCCTTTTTAGGGCGTTGTTCTTCCGGCACAGTATGCACCACCTGTCCAGCCTACACTTAGTGTTCCAACTGGAAACAATGCTCCACGTCCATAGACTGTTTCCGGAAATTTGTTTGAAGGGGTGTGCGGGAAGCAGAAAGATAGAAAACAGGGGCATCATGCAAATGATTGAATACTTTGTTTATGACCTTCAACTCCACTCCACTGCCACTTTGCTCTTTTTCTTTAGTATAAGAATGAAGTCTGTCAAAAACTCGCGTTATGTTTTCATATAGTAGCAGTGCTGTGAAACACCTAACATTGATGCTAACAAGCAAATGCGATGCTCCCGCACTGTGGGTCAAAATGTAAAGGCGGGAGACAGGGAGCGAGGCGAGACATCACGCAATGGAATAGATACCTTGTCGATAGCTCTCACCCCACGTCCTTCCACACCCACCCTTAAGTAGAAGGATGAAGCCTTTCACAAGGACCACAATCTCACACGACATCACTTTGTAGGGTGAAAAAGCTGAAAACATCGCCGCTGAGCAAGGTCATGTTTTATTTAGTGTTGATGCAAAATAAGTTCGGAAAGAAAGATACGGAAATCAATAAACACATCACGCAAGGCAGTGAATTCTTTGTCACTATCGTCTCTCACCCCCACATCTCTGGCGTTCTCCTCTCCCTGTTAAACATAAGGAAAACCTGCACTTACGGAATACCATACTTCCCAGCTGAGCGTGCTACGACTCGGCCGCTGGGATCGCACAGAGCTCTGGAGGTAAGTGGCGTCCGCAATACATGCATAACTGCTTTCATCTGCGTCTACTGTCAGGTGTCGGAAGCACGGTGTAAGATACCAACATCAACTGTATCTTACGCCGTGATCGGGAAACAGGCGCGCCTCGACATAGCACTCGTATTTAGTATTCTTATAATTGTAGTTGTGCCCTTATAGCACGGAGAGGTTGTTTATAAAGTACCATATGCCAAAATATTTGTCATCTTTCTTGCTTTGCTGATGCACGAAGCTCTTCTGAACGAAACTAAAGGTTTAAGGAGATTTTTGGCTGCAAGATAGGACTTCATTGCGCCGATGTTTGACTGTGATATAAAACATAAGCTTCTCCCTACGTCCACTACCCAAGAATGCAAATCTTTCGATTGTTATCCTACGTTACTGATTCTTGACGCTCTGATATAGCTGATGTCTCCAGGTGACACGAATAACGGAAAGCACCCCGTACGCCGCCCTTCGTACCTGCCGTTTCCCACGTGGAAGTCGCCGGGTGGTGCATGGCGCCCTCAGCGTCTGCACTGAACTATAATAAAGTTATACTCACTTGCTCACTCATTCCATCACCTACTTCACCGCCTCCTCGGGTGAAATAACTACTGTAAGTCGGACATGATAGGCCATTTGACGTGAAAGTGTTAAAGGAAAAAAATTGGCATCATATCCACGGAGTTAATGATGGAGAGTGGGGCGAAGCATTTGTCCGTTCATTCGTTCTTGCTTCCGTCCGTCCATGCGTCCGTCTGTGTGACCGTCCAAGCGTCCATCCGCCCGTCCGTGCGCGCGTCTGTTCGTGCGTTCGTCCTTGCGTTCGTCCATGCATCCGCCCCTGCGTCCGTTCATGCGTCCATCCATGCATCTGTCTGTGTGTCCGTTCGTCGATCTATTCAACACTCCAAGTGCCACCATGTCGCATCTCTTCATCATATATTCCACATGTAGAAGCACCGCCATCCAGCGGACATTCCAAGGACTAAACGAGAGGTGGCACACGCACACTTTCTTATGGTTTGCGCTTCGGGTCTATTTCCCACTTTTAACCACCTCGAGTCCATGGTATATACTAAGTTAACTGTATTCATGGCACTGCGGCCCAACGCTCGCTAAACCTTTCTGAAACCAAGGAGGTTACGTCTTGCGAGTATAATGTAGCAACCATTTTCCTGTCAGATAGTGCTCAATGTACATGCCATCGGCTGCTAATGGGGATCGCAGCGTGCGCGTAAACTAAAAGCCGAATGCTCCTGTCTCTCATTCCCCATTAACAGCAATTGGCATGTACACTGAGCACTATTTTTTATTGTTCAACAACGCACAGAAGAAATCTCTCACCGGCACCACCTTGGAGATCAAAATGTTATACTTGTTACATACTACAACGGCTACGAGGGACGAACAGGTGTTGCTATAGGGAGCTTCGCCCCTAAAAGTAACTGTGTATCAGTGCGTGCGACACTGCGAAGGACGACAAAACGTCACAAAATATACCTTCTCTCTGGAAGCGCTGTGGTAGATATGGGCGCCGTGTGGCAGTAATCAGAAAACGTAAGTTTTTGTTAGAATGCAGAGCAATCGGTAGGTGGCAGCAACATGTCGTTTTAGCGAGGCATAACAAAACACCCGTTGTCTCGTTTATACATCGTCGGATTGTCAGTTCACAATAATAAACATGTGGTTTTTAGAAGTACGTGCCTATGCATTTTCTAAATAACCACACTACCTAATACTCTGACATCAATATTGAGCCTCAAGTATGCGTGGTATTTTCTATTTTGATTCACAATGTTCACAAGTATTACCGCAGCCACGAGTTCAATATGGGTGGACGTTTTGCAAGGGTAAAACTTTCGCCAGGTGGCTTAAAACAGACAGATAGACAGACAGAAATTTCTTCGTTGAAGTACCCCAAGAATGACAGCCCTCATTAAAAATAGGGCAAGTTTGCACAAGGGGTGCCCAGCCTGAAAAGAGAGCTTAAAGTGGCACTTTGCAAAATGAAAAGGGGCACGGTGCCAGGCCACGACAAGATCACGGTAAAACTTCTCGCTAGTTTTCCCAATTCTGCATGTGTGCACCTCGTCAAATATATGAACCCCATCTCGAAAAGCCAACACAACCCGAAAGATTAGAAGACCACCTTGGTTATTTTTGCACCACAGTCGGGTGATCGTATAAGCATCGATAACCTGCATCTCATTTATCTACAACCTGCACAGGAAAGCTTATGGAAACAATGGTTCCAGAACGCCTCTCATGGTATCTCGAGCGCACAGCTGCCTTTGCTGATAAAATGTATGGCTTCCGATCACACATATTGAATTATCTCTGAGGTTAAACGACCCAAAACTACGAAATGTTTATGAGAAACGCCGTAGTGGAGGGGTCCAATAGATTCGACCACCTGGGGTTCTTTAACGTCCACCCAAATCTGAGCACAAGGGCATACAGCATTTCCGCCTCCACCAAAAATGTAGCCGCTGCAGCCGGGATTTGATCTCGTGACCTGCGGGTTAGCATCCGAGACCAACCGCTAGACCACCGCAGTGGGGCAGCCTCAGCAGTGTATTGTAACTAATCATGTCCAATAATGTTTGCGAGTGCAAGAATGACAGTGCAGTGGAGGTTTGCGCGCGCGCTTGGCTACTGTGGAAACGAGCCCGAAGAAGCAAAGAACAGCCGGCCAGCAAGCGAGCGTTCTCGGTCTTCTCTTCCAAACACGAGCCACGTGTCTCTGCTTTTCGATTCTTCCAAACCAGCCTTTAGTAAAAATGAAAATGGGAGGTTGTGGAACCATTACTCAACTTCATTTTCAATGCAAAGCATTTCTCAGCGAACTTCGGCGACTTTGAGCGTATCTATCTATCTATCTATCTATCTATCTATCTATCTATCTATCTATCTATCTATCTATCTATCTATCTATCTATCTATCTATCTATCTATCTATCTGTCTATCAATCTATCTATCTATCTATCTATCTATCTATCTATCTATCTATCTATCTATCTATCTACCGAGCTTCCTACCACTTCTAGCTCTCCTGGCCATTTCAATTGTGGTATCGATACCAAACTTGGTATGGCATAACATGACTGTATGAAGAACATGTTTGGCTAGTCATAACACGAAAATCGTGATATGTATGTCATGAGTGTCATGATTTACATTTCAAGGTCCTGCAGCTCTTGCGGTGGTTTCGTTCACATGGCATGTTGCAGAACTGGTATGGTATGACATGATTGCATGGTGAATACACGATACAGACGATAACATGAAAATCATTACATGCGTGTCATGTAACAACATGACTACATGCCACGCTCATGATGCGCTAGCGGCCTTTTGGATAGCATCACATATACCAAATTTGGTATTACGGGACGTGAATGCATGACAAAGGTATGATACTGGTGCAAACATGATAAACATGAGGTGCGTGTCATGTAACAACGGGACTACATGCTATGCTCATGATGTGATCCCGGCCGTTTCGCTAGCTTCGCATGTACCAAACTCGGCATTTCGCGACGCGAACAGACGATATAGGTAAATGACACATTCATACATGATAATCACGACGTGCGTGTCATGTACCAACCTGACTACATGCCACACTCATGATGCGCTCGCGGCCATTTTGCTCGCTTCACATATGCCAAATTTGGTATTACGTGACGTCAATGGATGACAAAGGTATGTGACTGGTGCAAATAGGATAATCATGAGATGCGTGTCTTGTGAAAACATGACTACTTGCCACAGTCAAGGCGCCAATACATTTCGACGTGACATGGTGCGCATGCTCACCGACATTTATTTCGTTGCGTCACGCCGGCGTTGCCACGCCAAGCGCCGGTCCTGCCATATACTAGCAGGCGCGCGCCGCGTTGCGTTGCTTTGACGCATGCGCGTTTCAGCGCGTCCAGCGTCCCTCCATCACGTAAAGAGGGAGACGCAGTGTTTTCTGGGTAATGCACGACACGAAATACAGCGTGTCGCATTTCTCACCGGTCGGCGTCGGGTCGCGCTGAGAAACGCTGGTCGCACCAGTCGCGCCTGGCGTCAAACTATAGTGCTCACGTTTTGCTAACGTAGCGTCCCTGTGCCCAGCGTGCGCGCGCCTCAACGCCACATTAGAGTATATTGGGCCCTTCAGGATACGCTCGTTGGCGTTTCGGTAGGTTTACATATACCAAATTTGGTGTTACGTGATGTCAATGGATGACGACATATATGACTGGTGCAAACATTATAATCCTCACACGCGCGTTTTGTAAGAATATGACAACATACCACTCTTATAGCGTGCTCACGGGCGTTTCGCTAGCTCCACATATACTAAATTTGGTATCACGTGACGTGAATAGATGAAGGGAAACGACACACGCAAACATAATAATTATGGCACGGAAGCCACGTGCAGCATCATTTACCTCCACCTCGCAACGTTGTGCTGATTTTGAAGTGACATATCAACCTCTCTCATTTGTGCTTCGCACATCATTGATTCCCACTATACGAGGGATTCGCCAATTTTTTATTAAAACTCTTCTTGGCCAGACTTTTTTATGTGCTGACTTTTCGTTTTATCCATGGACACCACCGTGTAGAACAGGACGCGTCTTGTCTATTGACCACCATTGATTCCATTACGTTAACTGGTTTCCCAGGACACTTGACCTTCACAGCTCCAACCAGAGCGACTGTATTAGTGGCCTGAGTGGGTCTTTAAGATCACTATTTCTTGCGTGAGTTGGAAATTCACTTTTTAAACAGGACCACTGGTTAACGCCAACTGGGGGAAAGAAAACGGGCATAGAGACGGAAGTGCTTCGATCTGCGTTCACGTGCTTTCCATTTGCCCGTGCTTACCACTGCTAAAAGTTTTCTTTAATAGTTTGGTCTGGTGAGGATCAATATTGTTGCTATGCCACTAGAAGTGTGTGCCATTATATTGGCTGCATTATACAGATATCTGGAGTTTGACTGTTGTAAACTTGCCAAGTGTAGAAGGCGGCTACCAAGAGGACTATAAAGTAGTAACCGAATACTCCAAAGATAAAGCGTGATCAACGCGTCACAAAAAATGACTTTATAGCTTTTTTAAAATTTTATGTTAAGCAATGTAATCGTGACGTTTATTTAAGCCCCACTGATTTCGTGAATCGTATTGATGGAATGTACACGAGTGAATTTGCTATTTCATTTGCAGAAGCCTCTTCTTTTGGTTTAATCAAAGACCTGGTGCCCTTATCGCATCAACACAATTTTCTAGGTTCAAAGGTGGCAAATTTGGTAAGTCATTGAATTTTTCACGTTTCTTTTTGGGAAGAAAGAGCACAATTTTTGAAATCTGTGCCTGGTTAGGAACCTTGAGGTGATATACAAAGAAGCAGAAATATCCCAATGAATCATTTGGGATTGTCCGGCTTTAATGCACCTTTTTCTGGTTTGTATAGGAAACATCTTTGTGGGATTCTTTCCAAATGCTGTTTAAACGTCAAACTCGTCTCTCCACTTCAACATTACTAGTTAATAACGTTTCACAATACATTTCAAGAACGTATGCTTTATTTAAAAGTCGTTTGCGGCGAGTAGTCTGCCATTTATATTTATTAAGGCATTGCTACTTTATGTGCAGCCATCTACAACTACCAGTGTCATGTTCACTGCCAGACATTCCGATTTCACATCTGCTGCAACAATATCACAGATAACGTAAATTATTCTGAATACGCACTGTCATTATTTTACCCTGACATTTATTCACAATCTGCCAACTACAGTGAAAGAGCACAGAAAACTTCCTGCACCTTATTAGCACAATTATACGGCACTCAGAGGATCAGCGTTTTTGATTTCACTTATCCGTGCGGCCATAACTTTACACAATCGGAAACAACAAATATTTTGAATTTGTAAACTATGACAACATATTTCAATTGCACTATTTCATGTCGTATTGCCTGCCTTTAGCCATAGGTGCCTGCCACAGTATTTTGTATTTCTCTCGAAACCGAGAAATTCTGGAGTGTTCTGACGCCAGTTTTTTTTTTCATCGTCTTACAACTTAGGCGAAAACGTGCGGTACGAAAATAAAGTGTCTGCTGTTTTTAACGAACAATTCAAGAGTGTATTGATAAGCGATCACATTGGTTACCATACGTTCTACAAAACTGCTTTCCCTTCCTGACCTTGTTATTTCCGAACACGAAGTATTCTAATTATGCTGTAGCAGCATTATATTTAAATATATATATATAGGACTTCACGATACGCCAAATTGTTTTTAAGCCATCAGGCAGAATAGCGTACGACACCCGTACATATTCTATTCAGGAGATTTAAAATCGAAGGAACGAAACTTTTTAGGGTTAAGCCTTGGGAGGATATCGCAGGGCATAAAGCTAGCATAAATATTTACAGGTGAACTTCATTAGAGTCAACATAATTTAGGCTTTTAGAACGTGTCATTCACAGATATTTCACTAGTTTTCTTTACAAACATACAGTTTTAGAAAGTCATCTCGACAATCACTGAGCAACTTGAAATTGTAGATGACTTTTCTCCAAGCTATAAACAAAGGGAAACAAACAGGTGTCTTATTTATGAATTTCAGCAAAGCATCCAACAAGCTCTGTCATGTAAACTAAATAGCTGCTCGCAACGTTAATCAATGGTAATGACAGCATGAATAAAAGCCTCCCCCAATGACCACCATCAATTTGTCCATCTAAATAAAACTTGGTCACATATAGCTCCTGTCAAGTCTGTCATATCACAGAGATCTCTTCTTTGAGCCCTTTTCTTGTTATATACAAATTAAGTCGTTCGATTTGCGTAAAATTAAGGCTTTAGGCTCACGACACCGGTTCGTATGAGAGAGTAACAATGTAATAGTACGAATTCTGTGTAAACGGTAATTATATTAAAGTAGTTGATTAGATTAAGTGATGACCAACATGCACTGATCTTGAAGAGACCCTACATATGTGGCTAACATTGAAAAAAAACTACTCATATATGGCTACGGGACATAGTCGTGCTGCAATCACAAGATAAACATGTCCCGAGGCATTATACGTAAGCAAGTCCTCAAATAGTAGAGCCGAGTAGCGAGAAGTAACACACAAAACAGAACAAGAACAATGTCTTGAGACCAACCTGTTCTCTTCTTACTAAACCACAAGTTGGTGTCCAGCCTTGAGGGCCGTTCCGGCAGGAAACTCCGATTCACGCCTGCGTAACCAAATTTCGGTAACTCCACGAAGACGGAAGCTGTCGTAGCTGAGCCTATCGGCATTTTACAATCTATCATGCACACTAAATCGTACAATAAAAGCCAGTGGTTGATGTCGTGTTCTTCAGTTCTGCTGGTGAATTAAGGATTTTGTTGTTGTGGCGCATTTGACCGCAGGTGACCCGCTGGCTCTGCGAGAAGTTTTTACCCATGAGAGCTACGGGGGGAGCATCTGGTTTCCGAGTTCCTGGGTTTGATAGATCTAGTGTCTCCATCAAATGACAAGAAGTATTCTAGGCTCCAGAGGCCTTCTAGGCTCAGTTAGTAGAGCCGACTAGCAGTAACACCCGCGACAACACAGGAAAAACGCTTTTTGAATGGCCAACCCATCGCCAACTTCTTTACGCCACATGTACACTGTTCATTGGTGTATATTAGATGCATCATAAATACGTACGCTCTTACATAGTGAGAAGTCTCTCGAGCTCGAAACATCTTGACACAACTTTAGCCATAAGGTGTTCTTTTTGAGAGGCGTATGAGCATAATCTACATTAACAATACGACTGTTGGCATATAAAAGACTCGTCCGGCCCGTCATAGAATACGCTGTATTATATGGGACCCGTTGAGTCAAACCAATATAAGAAAACTGAGAAGCACGAAAAAGAAAGGCTCGTAGATTTCAATACAATGTGTCTCACCGTACTCTATCGGTTTACGTCCAACAACTCACAGTAATTAGAACAAGCAGAATTCCTGGCTAGTGCCAACTGATATATTTCCCCATGTACTTTCAACGCCAGGAGGATTTCCCTCGAACTATTTTAAAACATGTAGTTCTTTGCGTATATTTTGGCCAAGAAAGACTCTACAGTCGCATTGATGAGGTATACGTCGACTAACTAGTTGCTACGCATTCTTGGATGTATATCTCTTAGACTAGGTGATACTTCCAGTATCTCTCACTTTTTTGCAATCAATACGCCCTAATATAAACACGAATCATTTCTTTGCATACTGGACATATTTGGAGCTTTTCTTTCTATGTATTTATCTATCCGGCCGCCTAGGTCTGGGTACTGTTATAATCGCCTCATCAAATTGGGGTCAAGAAGGCTTGGCTCTTATGTCTGTCTCCTCATGACGGAAATAATGCGCAAACTCTGTCGCAGTCGAGTTTAATCCTGTTTTCAAGACAGGTGTGAACCATACCCGTATACCACTGGCCACGGTATGCAAGGTATACGGGTGTGTCAGACATTTGACATCTACCGAGGAACGGTTGCAGCAGACACTGGTAATTCGCCTGTGTGATCGTTAGCAAAAGCCGACAACAGCAGCTCAGACCCGACGAATGCAACGAATAAATGTTATGGTTCAAGAAGAGTCGCAGCCCATCATTCCGTGTGCCAATCAAGTATTCCACCACAGGGCTACGCCAGGTTCGGGGGCTGCTTTTGAAATAGCCCTGATGCACGCGTAATATTGATGTAACGTAAATTGTGGTTGTATTGCTGCCCATCTAATCTTATAAGCATCATACTGTGCTCCTGCCACGCAGGCATCACTTTGGGTTGGTGTGAATTGTCCTTGAGAGCCGTGCACTGAAGTTGTTCTACAGAGTACTACAAAAGACTACCATCCTCGCAATCACAGGTATCACATTTTCGCCTATGCTTTCTAGTGTCGGTAATACTCATGTTGCTCTTGACATTGTTACGAAACCGTAGAGAACTTGTTATATGAAACATATGCAACTGTCCAGTATACATATCTTCGCCGATAACAATCATATGGTGGTTTTGGGACGTTAAACCCCACATATCAATCAATCAATCAATCATTTGTACTTGTTCAGCGTCATTTCGGAAGGCTTCGCGGATTAAAAAAACTCCCAAGCATCTCCCCGAGGGTGAACATGGTTAAGTGCGAATACACGGGGTGATGCTATGAGGGGTATTTATTATTTCGCACTATTATATTTATTAATCACACTATGGTGCCTTTATGGTGTAATGGTTCCTGGGAATCGCAATTTGATCACACGGGGGAGTTTACGTTAACTCACTGGCGAATGCCAACGGATTTTAACTTTACTCCCCCTCACGACCCGCTCTCGACGGGAGACTGAGAGAGAAGGCGGGCCCGCGAGAGAGAGGGGTGCGCGCGCAGCTGCAGCGAGCGAGGAGAGCGGAGGATCGAAGCGAAGGGGGAGGGGGTATAAGGCGCGTTACTGACACCGATATCAGCGTCGCGTCCGTGGCTTACTCGGTAGAGCGTCGCGCTGCGGCCCGCCAGCTCCTCTTTCTTTTAAAGATAGAGAGGACTGCGGACGCCGCCGACGGCGGAGGATGGTTTGGGGTCGCTTATAAAGTGTATTAACACTTAAAAGAATTGCGCGCCATAGTCACCTTCGCTGCACACGCTTCGCATGACAACAATTGTTACGGTACGGGTAATTATTTTTTGAAAAAAACTAGAACAAGCATGCCATAATGAGGTACCCTGCGCAAATACCGTGTTATGGGAATCGGCGATATGATGTAACAGGCTTGTTAATCTTCCAGGTTGCTCACCACCTAACGGCGTCACTGTGAATATGAGACTTGCAACATTAATCTGTTCTCTACTGGCAATACTGCTTCCAAGTTCAACCGCTGGCAGTCAATGTTTACCAGAAGGGACACCACCAAGTGCATCATCGCTCAACACCAATATCTCGGACCTCATACTTGTCTCCTTCAAGGAGCCTTTGCAACAAGTGCACTCCGAATTTACGCTCTTGATTCGCAAACCGATAACAATCTGGAGCATTGAAAACAAAGCGTTCGTAGAAAGTTTTTCCAGCGTCCATTTTCGGGGAAGGAAACCAGTGTTTGTCGTCATTGATACAAATGAAAGGACATCGTCACAGCACATTCTAAGCGTTAAGTGGTTTTCTTGCTCTTTAACATTTTTAAAGAGACACAAACCCAATATTATCGCACTCGCAGGTAATACGAGCATGACGTCACCTCTATCGGGTTGTGAAGCTGGATATATCACAGGCAACGGAACCTCCATACAGAATTACTTCAGGCCTGAAGAGTCTACTTCCGCTCTCGTGGGTGTGTCCAATGACACGCCACAGAATTTCAAGCCTCTAAAACGTTATGGTGCGCATGCACTTAGCGGATGCGAATTGAGAATAGCGTGCATGAAAAGGATGGAATCGGAAGCAACTGCAGCTACTTGCGAAGACGCGATATTTTTAGCGATTATCACGTTGCTGAATCGCGTAAACGTTTCAGTTAAACTGGTCGAGGCTCACAGCATTGCCGAGCAAGCAAAGCAGCTGCTGGATTTCACTACCGATATATTGCTTATTCCCGTCGGTATGACACCTGACATTCCTACACTGTATCACAGCCCTGCAATCCACATTGTCCATGGTACCTTCTTTTCTCGAATATATGCCCACCGTGTTGTTTCTCTTTTGGAAATTGCCATTGAGTGTTGGAAAATAGTGGCATCTATATTTGTCCTGCTAATGCTAGTTGTGGTTGTCTGTGCAATGATTACGGATAAAGGTCGATCACTTTATGAAGGTATCTCTGACACGGTGTTTTTCCTTCTGGCAGCTGTCCTTGCGACAGCGGCTGACCCACCGAAGATCAGTGGCCGTGCGTTTATTCTTGGCAAATCACTTCTCGGCTTATGGCTAGCTGCTGCACTCCCACTTTCTGCCTATTTCCGCACTGAGTTGACGGCTATCGTAATGCTTAAGCGCCCTGCATATCGCATAGACACGCTCCGAAAACTGGAAGATGCCCTCGACAGACAGCAAGTCGCCCCTTGCGTTGTCAAGGAAACTCTTAACCATTACGAAATGGATCCAACTTATTCAAACTATTCAAAATCCTTAACGCTACCTTCACTGGTCAAAAAACTTCAGCTTGCGTTCGCTCGACATGGAGAAGAAGCACTTGTAAGGGAAACCTTATTTGAGTGCTTCCAGTGCGCGTCTAGCCCAGATCGCGTCTGTTACGACGGCACTTGGCATCATGCCAGCACTTCGGGGCTAGCACTTACAAAAGCTCGTGTATTTACGGAGCACCTGAAGACTCAACTTGATTGTTACATAACGTTAAAATTGGAGTGGTTGCACAAGCCATTGAAAACATTTTTTCTCGCTGTTGAAGAACAAAAACTGATCGATTGGGACTGGATAGAACCTGAATACGAAAGCGTTGACACGCAATTTGATATGAGTGGACTTCTCACGTTACTGATCATACTACACGCGATCAGCTGCCACGTTCTTCTTCTCGAAGTAGTGGTTGCCCGTTACATACGGCGGGCATGATTGTATGCCGCCTACAGGGGGACAAGTCCAGTGTACCTAGCCACCACGCAGTGGAGTCCACTTTAGACGCAAGTGAAATTGTCGACATTGTCAATAGTTACCCTCCCTTCCTTCTTTTCTTCTCGTTTCTTTCTCTCTTGTATCTTCATATTCTGGTAGTATTGGATTCCCTTCGCAGTCTAGGAGAGATGTCGGTGCTGTGAAGGCTCAATATTATTCCCTGTTTCCAGAAGTCCGGAAGCGAACGCGAGAATGGCAATAGTTGAGGGGACTCGTTTCTTTAATAGACAAAAACTAGCGTAGCCAACACACTGACGAGAATGGACAGCACCACATAAAATAATATGAAATATTTAATTATGGCGAAATATATACTACATCAACTGACATTCACTACAGAGGGCAAGAAAATGGACATCTCTCGGAATTGCGTTGTAGTAAACGGGTGAAGCATCGGGGATAATTCTTACCGTAAATCACCCATAACGTTGCCCACTGGCGTATAAAAATGAGTGACGACACGCTTGCATGGTATACCCAATGTGTTTTCGCTGTTCAACCACCACTTCTCGCGTCATCAACTCGACATTGGCAGCTTCTTGGCGGGTTCGCCATTATGTCGCTGGTTCCCATGCTCTCGCCTCCAGGAAAATTTGCTGTCCTCGTTGACATTGATCCACCACGTCTCACGATCTCACCTCCGGAGTAGCAGTTTGTCGTCAGTGCTGCCACTTTGCCTGTGACGGGCGAGAGCGCTTTCACGATCGTTTTCATCCGGGATATACGTGGTCTGGAACGCACCAATTCTTCATCGCCATAATGTCATTGTCATTTTCATGACGTATACTTAGTCAGTAACTTGCAAATAGTGTGCCGTGATGATGGCAAGAGAATTTTCAGTCTAGAATGCGTCTATCTTCATCGTCATCACCGTCATCGTGTTGGCGTTTAGAGGGTATCTTGCATGTGCTCTGCCGGGCAACGCACTACTGACGAGCCTAGACACTTAGGTGCATCGGCCCTAAAACTCTGCATCGATGGAGACTGGTCGCCTATATGAAAATTTGTGCAATGGGTCCCAACAGACACAAATATTTTATTGCGATGGCAATTGCATGAATACTCGGTGTATTTGTGCCGTCGCCGTCTCCATTTTATCCAGAATATATATATTTATATTTATATATATATATGTATATATATATATATATATATATATATATATATATATATATATATATATATATATATATATATATATATATATATATATATATACATTGTGAGCGCTGACTATGCAGTTGACCATCTTCACCTGCGCATGCCAATCATCGTGATCATCATCACCGTACTCTTTCACCGCGTGTTCGGTTGCTGGCTCACGCGTCTGTGCTGAAAATACAACGGTCGCTTCGTCGTACCTGACGTCTTCTCACAAGGGGTGGAGCATGCTGTGATTCCAACATCCTCGTGCCTTACTGGTCACCCATGGAGCTCCGGTCTGGCCGACGGCTGTGCTTGCCAACAGTAATGGCGCGTAGCGACGCACCCCCTGCCGCCTTCGTTGCACCCACTCACCCTGCTGGGCCTCACCACACCGTACCTCGCAGCGAGATCCTTAAGTGTTTTCTGGCCTTCGCGGTGAGCACGTAAGAGAATAGCTGGACACTTACGACTGCACCAGTGCTTGCAATTACTGGGATGAGGCACACAAGCTGCGCTATGTTCCCTTTTATTTCAAAGAGGTCGCTAAGACGTGGTACTATAACCACGAAGATGACTTTCCTGACTGGTCAGCATTCACGGTGCAACTGCGTCAGATATACGGTACTTCGGCAGGATGCTCTTAGGTAGCGAAATCGAAACTTGCTACCCGCATCCAGAGGCCCGATAAATCGTAGACATCGTAGATTGAACGCGTTCTCGTTCTCTACCGCCACGCGCAAAATTACATGCCGGAGGCATGTCATTCTTGGTACGAGAGTGACCATGCTCCAAGGTCCAATCCCTACGTTTCAGGAACCTACATTCGCTTGTCACGACGTTCGCCTTCAGCTCCTTTGTCCCACGGTGACCCTCCTTGTTCCCGCTCACCCCACTGTCATTCACCGTCACTTTTCGCGTACTACTTCCCCCTTTAGGTTCTGCTCTGATGCCCGTCGACAGCCACTCGGAAAACTAGAAGCTTCATTTTTTGGAGGATAAACTACACGTCGTCGAAGTGTCATGATTCTTCCTGCGCGCCCTACACATTTACTGTCTGTTTGTGTAGAAGGCATTTCCGTTGACGCACTCTTGGTCACTGGAGCCACCAATACGGTCATTGATCGCGAACAATATCATCGTCTACAAAAAGTGCAAACTCCATATGTTGGTTCGATATTATGTGGTGCGAATGATCATCCAATTTGCCCTAACGGACAAAGCACTGTTCATGTCCTAATCGACGGAATTCGCTACCATGTACAACTTGCTGTGCTTTCTTCATGTGCTCATTCGAATATATTGCGCTGGGACTTCCTGTCAGCTGCTTCCACTGTCATTTCATGTGGTCTGCCTGTTATTCGCATTACGGACACTGAGCATTCGAGTGTTTACGATTTCTCGTCGCCTCACCTTGTCACAGCTGACTATTTTGTACTGCCTCCAGCCCAAGAACGTATTCTCACAATTAGGTCGAGCGATATCATTGACGGTGACGGAGTGGTTGTCCCTGTTCAGCGCTGCATTTTCCGAGCAATTGCCATCGCCTGTTGTTTAGAGCGGTTTTCACGTGGTCATGCCAGTCTCACCACCTACAACTCGACAACAGAGCCACAACTACTGCGAGAGGCGTTCATTGTTGCCAGCCTTATCGACATAGCACCGGTATGTGTCGTTTCTGTATCGTCTCCGTCGTCAGTCGCTAAGTGTACGCCACCAGTAGGCTCATATAATGCGCTTAAAGCCGCTTTGAGCCCACAGCTTACTCACACGCAAGCTAATGATTTAATTGCCCTTTTAACGAAGCACCAGACTTGTTTTCACGTTTGTTCGGATGGCTTGGGTAAAACTACGGCGGCCTCTCATCGCATCGCCACAGATGGGCCTCGTATCATTCGCCGGCGCCTTTACTGTGCCTTGTCTTCAGAACGCAAGGTTATCGAAAAACAAGTCAATCACATGCCAGCACGCAACGTTATCAGGCCTTCAGCAAGCCATTGGTCTTCTCCAGCTGTGAAAAAAAAAGAACGGATTAGTGCGGTATTTGCGTTGATAACGGGGCACTAAACAAAATTACCCGAAACATGTATATCCTACGCCTCGGATTGACGATTCGCTTGACACCTTACAGGGTGCAGAAAACTTTTCAAGCCTCTACTCACGATCTGGCTTTTGGAAGATCCCGATGCAAGAGTCTGATAGAGAGAAGACAGCATCTGCTACTCCTCATGGCCTCTTCGAATGTTATGCCTTTTCGGCTCTGCGAGGCCCCAGTCACATATCAGTGAATTATCGACAGGGTTCTGCGGGGCCTAAAATGGAAGACCTGCCTTTGTTACCTGGATGGAATTGTCATCTTTTCATTCAGCTTCTCGCAATACTAGAAGAGGTACTCACATGTATAGCAAAAGCCGGTCTCCAGCTAAATACCAAAAAGTGTCTGTTAGTGAGCCGCAGCATCAAAGTGTTAGGCCACGTTGTCAGTAAGCTTGACATCGAACCTATTCCGGACAAGGTGCCCGCTGTAGTGCACTTCCCAAAGCCCACCACGCTAAATGAACTTCGCAGCTTCTTCGGCTTAGCATCTAACCTCCACCGGTTTGTCGATTTCGCCACTATCTCGGCTCCTCTTCACAAGCTTGTGGCAACAAGGGCATCATTTATTTGGACTGATGACTGTGAAGCTGCTTTCCAGACCCTGAAGCGAAGCCTCATGTTGACTTGGACATCGTAATAAAATAATAATTCATTCACACATAATAAACACTGGCCACACAGGCTAAACTCAAACGCCACATAGGCCACAAACTGCACGAGAGTCTCTCCGAACGTCGTTCTTTTCTTTCACTACCTACCAAAAGGGCACGTGCATTTCCAACATTTGGCCATCCTACGGACCTTAACGTCCTCGTTAAGGTGTTTTTGGCAAAGTTACCACATGTGCTTTTTCATGCAAATTCTCGGCGATCTTATTAAACTACTTTTAAACGCGAATCATTTATTAGTGAACTTCGGCGACTTTGACCGTCTCTATCTATATACATATCTAGCCACTTACGTTTGGGTGCTCTCACGGTCACCCTGTTAGCTCAGCGGAAACCAAAATCAGCATAGGAGGGTAAGATGGTTTGACGAATATGACGCACTGGTCAAGACATGAATTAGGTTACAATCCCGTCGTCTACGTCGTCGAACACTTCCAGCCAGACAGTGGCACATGCCCACGGGCGGGTATGTGCCGCTGGTATGCGGGTATGTGCCACTTTATATCTAACTAGGAACGACGAGAACACACATGGGCAATTCTAACGCACAAGCCTCAAGAAATAGCCGACATCGGTAGCGTTGACCCGACAAATGCAAAGAATAAATGTCAGGGTCCAAGCTGGAATCAAACGCAAGCATTCTGCCTGGCAATGAAGCATTTTACCACAGAGCTACGCCAGGTTTTGGAACTATTTTTTCAAATAGACGCTAATCTTTGTGAAACGTCAGTTGTGGTTGCAGTGCTGTCTACTCAACTTTATAAACATTACATATGTACTCGTTTGATACAGCCGTCAAGTCGGGTTAACGTCAATTATGGTTAGTTGTCATGCGCTGAAGTTGATTTATGTAGCAGTGTCCAGGGCCAGCATACTCGCGAGCATAAGCGCTTAATATCAGCTTCAGGTGTTGCTAAAACGCACGTTCCAGGTGCCATCATTGTGCAAGTGCAAACAACTGGTTGTATAAACATATGCAACTCTTCAACATATGTCTGTGCGTGCAGCATTAGTTCATATATTTAGCGTCAATTCATTACGTGTCACTCAAAAAGAAAATTGCAACACGGTCACTTTCCCTCGGCATGCTTTGCATAACATTGATTCCCAGGTACGTGGGATCTACCGAATTTTTTTTATTCACACACGATAGAAACAAGATAAACAAGAAACAAACCAATTACACAAGGAATTAGATATGCGTATACACTGACGCGTTAAGTTCTTCCCGGTACGCAGAAGTTCACCCATTCGCTGCGGGAAACTTTCAAGAGAATTTAGTAACTTCCGGCCACCTTGACTGGCTTGACCTTCAAGAAAGCCACAACACGCACGATGTCAGAGTCGTCTTGTCTAAACTGGGACTTTGATGCTTGGTCAGGCACGGGCTTCGACTTTTGTTGGCCCGGCTGCGGTGGTTCCTTCTGCGGATGTCTTCAACATTACGAATGTTCTTGGTGTAGTCGGTTACTGTTGGCTTCCGCTGTTTCGGCTCACTATCTTCGTTCGAATTGGCCCAGGGCTGTTTGTTCTTCTTTCTTTGCGTCTGCACTTCGGCACTTTTTCCCGATTCTTTCAATGGCTTAACTGTTCTTTTACTTTTCTTCCGCCCGGGCTTCACCTTCGTCCTTGTTTTTTTTTACTTTCCTTCGCTCTTAGCTTCGGCTTGGCCCTTGTCCTTTGGCGTTCCCATTGCTCAGGCAGACATCTTCGGCTTCAGATCTTCTCCCTCCTACGTTGTCGGTGCTTTGCTGTCTCCGAAATTCTCGACATGTGGCGGGGCTTGTTTGAAAAACGGGATCACGTGTCTTTGGAGGGTCGCATCAGGCATGACTTCCAGTTCTTGTAGACTCGGGTCGTCGTCTGCTTCCACCGGGGCGCTTAATGTCAAGAGCAGACGACGGCCTGTCACGTAGACTTCGATCTCAGGTGTGGCGTGGCGGTCGACGGGCGGCAATGGTTGGTGTCGTTCCGCTCCTTGGTTTCCATTGGTCGTGAATTTTCTTGCCGTGGTAGCGGGCAGGCAGCGTTCTGAACCTAAAGGTGGTTTTAGGCTTCGGTTGCATGTGCCGAAAACTCGTTGTTGTTCAAGTTCGATGCGTTCAAGCTCCAAAATGTCGTGCAGCAGGTCGCAGTCATCTTGATGCGTCCGAACCAAGAGCATGATGCAGAATTCGCGTGACCTCAGCCCCAATAGAACTTGCTCTCACGTATCGTTGAAGTCCAGGTGTAGATCGTCCCAAAGACGCACCTTAGAGTGGACGTAGGCGGCCGTGCTCTCATTACGCTGCTGCGCGCGCTCTAGCATCCTGCGCCACAGTTCTGCAACGCGAGTCTGGCTGACGAAGGTCCTACAGAAGCGTGTATCGAACTCCTCCCACGACATGATCTGGGAGCTCTTCGAACAGTACCAGTCCTTGGCAGCTCCTATCAGTCGGGACTTAGCTGTTTCCAGCGTGTACGCAGCTGGCCCTCCGTGAAAGTTAGATGTTCTACGAATATTCTCGATCCATTCACGCGCAGAAGAAGCGTTTTAGGAGCCTTCGAAAGAACTTATGCTTTGTCTCAAGTCGGGAATAACCTGGAACGTTGGCACTGGTTGAGGTTTCGCCGACACAGTCAGTCGTTCCAGCAGGGTCAACGGGGACGGTCCTTTTCTTGGATAGCTTGTAGTAGTTCACGAGCTGTGATCTTGTTTCCACGATCAGAGTCCGCGTTTCCACCATCAGTCGGGTTGACTCGTTCGTCGGTACATTCCATCAGGCTTACGTTGACAGGCTTCGTACACTGACCAAACTCATTTTACCACCGTGGCGATTGGATGACGATCCCACTTCCGAAATATGTATTTCGACCTCGCAATAAAATAGTAATTTACTCACACATAATAACCACAGGCCACACTTACTAAACTCAAACGCCACACAGGCCACAAAACTGCAGCAGAGTCTCCCCTAACGTCGTCCTCTTCCTTCACTATCTACCAAAAGGGCGCGTGCATTTCCAACAGTCGCATCGGAGACAGTTTTTCGCCATTTTGATCCCACAGCCCCTACTATATTGCACACTGACACAAGTGGGCATAGAATCGGTGCTCTCCTGCTACATCAAGACCAGTCTTCGCAAGAGCAAGTCGTGGCTTACGCGAGCCGTACTCTCTCGCTCTCCAGCGGAACGTAAATACAGCATCGCTGTACAAGAACGTCTGGCTATCGTGTGGTCTGTGCCAAAACTTTGCCTCAATTTGTACTGCCACCGTTGCACGATCGTCACGGACCATCATGCGCTCTGTTGGTTGTCCTCCTTAAAGAAATTGGCAGGACGCCTCAGTCATTGGGGGATCCGACTGCAGGAGTATGACTACAGTGTCACCTACCGGTCGGCTCGAAAACACAGTGATACCGACGCTTTGTCACGCTGTCTGCTTTTGCAAAATCATAACGCAAGTGCCTGCTGCACAGGACAACCCAGCCAAGAGACCATGCAGATTACCAGTCTTAGTAATATCGAATTCACTGCACCAGATCACCTCCTTCATTCCACCGACCTGACATCGCTCTAACGTGCATACACATACTGCCGTAGAATCATCGATGGGCTCACCGGCTTGTCCCATGCTCCCAACAGACGCTTACGACGACAACTCGCGCGTTTTAAAGTTGACAATGGGGCCCTACTTCGGTAGATTTACCATCGTCTCGGTAGCCGATGTGTCCTGGCTATACCTCGCTCACTTCGACTCCAAGTTTTAGAAGCCTTTCATGGTCGCCCGATGGCTGGCCACTTGGGTTTTCTTAAAGCCTACGATCGCATTGAGACTTGCTGCTTCCGGCCTGGCCTCTCCACTAGTGTTTCCAAGTACGTCACTTCCTGTCGTCACGTCAGCACCGAAAGCTTTTGACATCTCTTCCCGCCGGCACTCTACAAACCTCTGCCATGTCCGTCCGCTCCCTTCGTACCTGATGTCGTCTCACAGTATGTATGTATGTATATGTATATATATATATATATATATATATATATATATATATATATATATATATATATATATATATATATATATATATATATATATATATATATATATATATATATATATATATATATATTATAAAGGAGATTTATTAAGCAGAAAGGTTGCTGCTTGGAAGGCTTGGAAGGCGATGCACCAGCCGCAATTTCCGAGCTCGAGCCGCTGCTGCACACTCGATGCTGCTGCCGCTGCTGCACACTCGATGCTGCTGCCTCTGCGCCGGAGTACTTCCTCTTCTTTACAATGGCCCCACGGAGAAAAAAAGGAGCCATCCTGGCGACTTAGTCCTGTGCAGGCGGCGTTGAACCGTGGTATTGCTTGAGCCTCTGTACGTGTACAACCTCGCGGTTGC
Organism: Rhipicephalus microplus; assembly: GCF_043290135.1. Classification (NCBI taxonomy): domain Eukaryota; kingdom Metazoa; phylum Arthropoda; class Arachnida; order Ixodida; family Ixodidae; genus Rhipicephalus; species Rhipicephalus microplus. Next base: position 61,488,283 of record NC_134709.1, on the reverse strand, counting down.
GACGTCGCAAGTCTGATGGTGGCGTAAGAGGCTCAATGAGGTAGTTTACTGGCGAAGTTTGTTCGACAATACGATATGGCCCATCGTACTTTGGCAGAAGTTTGGAAGAGAGCCCAGGTGTGTGATGCGGCACTGACAGCCATACAAGAGAACCCGGAAGAAAAACGGGAGTTGAGGTCTGGGCATCACGAATTGCCTTTTGCCTGTTTTGGTCATCGCAGGTAAAGCGACGAGCTAACTGGCGGCATTCTTCTGCGTGTCTGGCGGCGTCCAAGATCGGTAGGCACTCGGACGCGTCTGGTCGATAGGGCAAAATGGTGTCAATGGTGTGGGAGGGGTGACGGCCGTAGAGGAGGTAAAAAGGGCAGAAGCCTGTTGTCGCTTGCGTTGCCGTATTGTAGGCGTATGTAATGAATGGGAGAACTAAGTCCCAGTTAGAGTGGTCAGGCGTCACATACATAGATAGCATGTCACCGAGAGTACGATTAAAGCGCTCGGTAGCCCCATTGGTTTGTGGGTGGTAAGCGGTACATGTGCGATGTACAATAGCACACTCAGCGAGCAATTTTTCAATGACCTCGGACAAGAAGGCGCGGCCGCGGTCACTGAGAAGTTCTTGAGGGCCTCCATGACGCAACACAAAATGACGTAGTAGGAAAGTGGCAACCTCTTGTGCTGTAGCCGTTTTAAGAGCAGCGGTCTCAGCATAGCGCGTTAGGTGGTCGATAGCAACTATTATCCACCTGTTGCCAGTCGGAGTCAATGAAAGTGGCCCATAAATATCTATTCCAACCCGTTTGAAGGGTCGGGAAGGGCATGGTAAAGGCTGCAGTTCACCGGCGGAGGCGTGTGGTGGAGATTTTCGGCGCTGGCATTCGGCACAAGAGCGGACGAAGTTGCGGACGAAGGTATACATGCCACGCCAGTAGTAGCGATGTCGAAGCCTTTCGTAGGTCTTGAAGACTCCTGCGTGGCCACATTGTGGGTCAGCGTGAAAAGAGGAACAAATCTGCGACCTCGGGGTTCGTGGAACGACGAGCAGCCACTTGCGTCCCTCTGGTGCGTAGTTACGTCGATAGAGAAGCGTGTCACGTATCGAGAAGTGTGGAACTTGGCGCCGAAGCGTTCGCGTCTTTGGGAGTTCAGAAGTGTCGGAAAAATGATTGAGGAGAGACGCAGTCCACGGGTCATTGCGTTGTTCGATAGCAATGGTGTCAAAGTCAAGCGATGACAATGTGGAATCGCAAGCGGAGTCAGCTGTGTCATTCTGGGACAGGGGGGAACGGGAAAGGGCGTCGGCGTCAGCATGCTTCCGTCCTGACCGATAAACCACGCGTATGTCGTAATCTTGAATTTTCAACGCCCAGCGAGCGAGGCGGCCAGATGGGTCTTTTAACGTCGAAAGCCAGCACAGCGCGTGGTGGTCGGTCACGACGTCAAAAGAACGACCATATAGATATGGGCGAAACTTTCCAAGGGCCCACACAATGGCCAAGCACTCCTTTTCTGTGACGCTGTAGTTGCTCTCAGCCTTGGTAAGTGTGCGACTAGCGTATGCCACGACGTATTCCTGATGTTCCGGTTTACGCTGTGCGAGCACAGCACCCAGGCCTACACCACTGGCGTCGGTGTGGATTTCAGTTGGCGCTTCAGGATCGAAATGGCGTAGAATTGGTGGCGTCGTAAGAAGCCGTCGCAGGGTGTTGAAAGCCTCGTCGCAGGCAGGGGACCACGATAAGAGGTCTTTACAGCTGCTGAGAAGTTGCGTGAGAGGTGATATAATAGACGAGAAGTTTCGGACGAATCGCCGGAAATACGAACACAAGCCGATGAAACTTCGAAGTTCTTTGATGGTGGCAGGTTTAGGAAACGCCGTAACAGCTCGCAATTTCTCGGGATCCGGGAAGATGCCTTCCTTGGAAACAACGTGGCCCAAAATGTTCAGTTGACGCATGGCAAATCGACATTTTTTGAGATTTAATTGCAAACCGGCGTTAGTTAAGCAAGTAAGGACGTGCTGAAGGCGACGTAAGTGTGTGTCGAAGTTAGGGGCGAAGACCACGATATCATCGAGGTAACACAAGCATATCTTCTATTTTAGTCCACGCAGGATGTTGTCCATCATTCGTTCGAACGTTGCAGGTGCATTGCAAAGTCCGAAGGGCATGACGGTGAATTCATATAAGCCGTCTGGCGTGACAAAAGCGGTTTTGGGGCGATCGGCCTCCGCCATAGGCACCTGCCAGTAGCCTGACCGCAAGTCTAACGAGGAAAAGAACTCGGCACCCTGCAAACTGTCCAAAGCATCGTCAATGCGCGGTAGTGGATAGACATCCTTCAGCGTGATCTTGTTCAATCGCCGGAAATCGACGCAAAAACGAATAGAACCGTCTTTCTTTTTGACGAGAACCACCGGAGACGCCCATGGGCTCTGTGAAGGTCGAATGACGCCTCTGCGAAGCATGTCGTCTACTTGGTCAGCAATGACGCGGCGTTCTGTAGCGGACACGCGATATGGTCGTTGTCGCAGCGGTGAGTGGGACCCAGTGTCGATGTGGTATTCTACTGCTAACGCACGGCCGAGAGATGTTTGTTCAACGTCGAAAGAGTAGCGGTAGCTCTCAAGAATGGTGAGGAGTTGTGAACGCTGCGAAGATGTCAAATCTGCAGAGATGAATGGTTGAAATATGTTTGCCGACGTTGAGTCAGGCGCTGAGACGACAGCCAGTTCACAGACGGAGGTAGAAGGCACCTCATCGGGGACGGATATAATTCTGGAAGAACTGATTGTCTCGACGTGGCCAAGGCACTCGCGACAAAGTAGAGATAAAGACGACGACTCATGATTATAAATTGGCATTGTGGTTGACCCTTCTACAAGATCGAGAGCAGCAAAAGGCAGGGGGAGAGCTCTTCGGGCGACGAATATTGGAGATGGTGTGAAGAAGACCGTGCCGTCGGATATGGCGCTGCATGAAACTGGCACGAACGCAAAAGAGCATGGAGGGATGTAGGTGTCATCGCTAACGACAAGTTTAGCGGCAAACTGGGTGTCGACGGACGCTTGGTCATCCAGTGAGCAAAATTCGACCTCAGCCCTAGCACAGTCGATTACGGCGTTTTGACGCGACAAAAAGTCCCATCCCAAAATAATATTATGGGAGCATGATGAAAGAACAACGAACTCTATCGTATACAGAACGTCCTGAATTGTCACGCGGGCTGTACATACTGCGGTCGGTTGAACAGGTTGAGCACTGGCTGTGCGAAGCGATAATCCGGAGAAAGGCGTCGTAACCTCACGAATTGAGCGGCAAAATCCAGCATCTATTACCGAAACAGCTGCACCGGTATCTACAAGAGCGACAGTAGGGATATTTTCGACGAACACATCAATAACATTGGTAGGTGACAAATGAGGACTTGGGCAAACCGAAACTTGCGCAGTTCTTGCCTCAAGAACTGCGTCGTCTAGTTTTCCTCCTCGTTAGGTGCGGGCCGTCGACGCATAGGAGAAGGCGAGCGGCGGCGTGGAGAGGGTGAGCGAAGACGTCCCGGCCGAGGGCGGTGGTCGTCCTGGTAGCGGGCTGGCATTGGAGTGGAGGAACCGTATCGCGCGTTGGAGTCCAGCGGGAAGAAAGGCTCACGGCGGTTTTCATTGGTGATATGCGTCCGGCGGCGGCAATACCTTGCGACGTGTCCGGGGTATCACAAGTGTAACAGATCGGGCGATTATCGAGGGTGCGCCACGGGTTGGCGGTGTTAGTGCTGGTCCAGTGAACTGGAGCTGGGGGATAGCTCGCGCGAGGCTGGAACGGAGGCGCAGGCGCCTTGCGAGTCGGCATGGCTGCAGCCGCGGCGTAGGTGAGAGGAGCAGCCACAAGATTAGGCTCGCGAGCAGCTGGTAAGGCCTCGGCGACCTCTCCTTGAATGACGTCACGTAGAGACGATGGTAAATTTGTGGTAGCTTCTGGTGTGAAAGGCACCAAGGAAAGCTGTCGTGCAACTTCTTCGCGGACAAATGCTTTTATTTCGGCCATTAGTGACGCGTGGTCATGACCACTGATCGCACTAGACAGCGATGCCAAATCGTGCGCTGGAGGACGTCTTGTCAGCGCTCGCTGCTTCCGCAATTCATCGTAGCTTTGGCAGAGGCTAATTACGTCGTTCACAGTGGTCGGGCTTTTCGCCAAGAGCGTTTGAAAAGCGTCGTCGTCAATCCCTTTGAGGATGTGCTTACATTTTTCAGCTTCCGTCATTTCGGCGTTCACGCGTCTGCACAAATCGACGACGTCCTCTATGTAACTTGTAAAGGTTTCACCCGTTTCTTGTGCGCGTGTGCGTAAACGTTGCTCGACACGAAGTTTTCGGACGGCAGGTCGATCGAAGACTGCTACAATCGACGTTTTAAATTGCGGCCACGTTCGGACGTCTGCCTGGTGGTTTCTAAGCCAAAGGCTGGCTACACCCGTGAGATAGAACGAAACGCGTGTCAATTTGTCCGCGTCCGTCCATCTGTTTAAAGCGCTCACCCGTTCGAAAGTCGAGAGCCACTCTTCAACGTCGTTGTCATCTGTTCCACTGAAGATTGGAGGCTCCCGCTGAGGAACACTGCCTGGACAGGTGGCCGGAAGAGATGGAAGCGTCTGCTGATCGGCGTCCGGCATAGCAGAAGGTAGCCGTCGAGAACGGAGTTCCAGGATGGTAGCGGGAAGGTGTAAGGGACGGTACCCGGCACGTCTCCACCAATTATAAAGGAGATTTATTAAGCAGAAAGGTTGGTGCTTGGAAGGCTTGGAAGGCGATGCACCAGCCGCAATTTCCGAGCTCGAGCCGCTGCTGCACACACGATGCTGCTGCCGCTGCTGCACACTCGATGCTGCTGCCTCTGCGCCGGAGTACTTCCTCTTCTTTACAATATATATATATATATTGTGGTAAAGCCTTTGAACAGTGGGTCGTCCTCTCCAGCGCCTTCTAGTGGGTCTCCCTTTTCATAAGTAGAAGAACAGCTCGTGCAGAGAGTCGGTCCCCGCATTCACTGTCGCTGACCCTTCGTCAGCTACGCATATAATACCATCACTCAGAGCACTACTGGCTTTTCACCTTTCTTTTAGATGCGGAGCATCTTATACTCGCGCCTTGTAGTGCGCCGTCCGTGCCGTCCGCGCCGTCCGCACCGCTTCTCGAACATTCGACAGCTGACGCGCGCGCATGCGCCGTCGCGCCGTCGCCCACTCTTCCACCATCTGTGCATCCCTTCCTCCTCTACACACCGCGCGCGCTTCACTCCTCCACCATCTGTGCACCCTTCCTCCTCTACACACCGCGTTCGACATCTACAATTCTCCTGATTCTCCAGTGGACGCGCATGTGGCGTCGCGCTTCGAGAACATTCAACAGCTGACAGTGCATGCGCCGTCGTGCTGTATATATACTCAAGGTCGGCGCTCGCTCGCTCAGTTGCCGCTCGTCGGTTGGTTTGTACGGCGCGTCGACGTCCAAGGTCGCGGTGAAATGAATTCCAACGAATCCACAAACACAATGATCGACGTCCCTTCGACCAGCGCCGCCCTTTCGCATACGTGTGTACGTGTTCACTCATTTAACACCCCCTCCTACAACCACGTTAACCAATTTAGCCATCGACCCAAGTAAGTCGCAATTTAACACCCCATTTCACAACCACGTTAACCAATTTAGCCATCGACCCAAGTAAGTCGCACATTAACACCCCGTTAACCAATTATATGGTCCGCATCCTCCTCAGTGTTCCCCCGAGGGAAGCTGCGGGCAATTTTTTTATTATATGGAAGGCACCCGTCACACACGATCGACACGATACTTCCGTACAGGCCAGATCCGTCTGAGTGGGCACCTATTTCTGCTACAGCCAAGCTTGCTGAAGAGTGTCGAGAGCTTGCAAAGACCTTCACTGCGCGTGCTCAAGAGCGGCAAAAAAGCATTCGCGCTGACGCCAGCACTACTGCGCCCACGTTCCTCCCTGGAGCGCTCGTCTGGCTCTCGATCCCTACCACTGCAACTGGCCTATCTTCAAAAATATTGCCCAATTACGAAGGCCCCTACCGTGTCGTCAAATGCACTCCTCCAGTCAACTTCTTGATTGAACCCATCAAACCATTTTCGGACATGCGCTGTCGAGGACGCGACATTGTTAACGTGGAGCGTCTCAAAGCCTACCATTACCCGCTCATTGTAACCAGCTAGTAGGTCGCCAGGCGGCTCCCTTTTCGTACCCGGGGTAGTTGTGGTAAAGCCTTTGAACAGTGGGTCGTCCTCTCCAGCACCTTCTAGTGGGTCTTCTTTTTCATAAAAAGAACGGCTCGTGCAGAGAGTCGGTCCCCGCATTTACTGTCACCTTATAATCGGCCAATCCCCTTCTTTGGGTACGAGCCATTTGCACAGGAAAACAACAACAACAACTGTCGCTGTCATGAATGATCGCGGAGTGTCCGCCAATAAACCTCGTAACATTATCTGTATATATGATGCCCTGACGAAGGCCAGTCCCCGGCCGTAACGTTGGCAATAAAGCATCGTTTTTCGTTTGCTCGTTCGCTTCTTCTGGTGACTTATAACTCGACCCGAATGCAGGAAGACTTTCAAGAAATATATATATAACTCATCCCCGGATGAAGGAAGGACCCCTCCCGAAACTGTTGGGAAATAAATATATTTATCCTTGTTGACAACACTCCCGTTGTGGCATATCCCATACCTCTCTCTCTCTCTATATATATATATATATATATATATATATATATATATATATATATATATATATATATTCAGCAGGAAGTTCAAGGGGTCTGGTACGTATAAAGAACACAAGCGAGTACACGTACGAAAGAGCAATACTTTTATGCCAACGTTTCAGCCGTGGCACGGCCTTCGTCAGGGAAGGCCGTGCCACCACGAACCACGGGAACCACGAAGGCCGAACCACGGGAACCACGAACCACGGGAACCACGGGAACCACGGGAACCACGAACCACGGGAACCACGGGAACCACGAACCACGAGTGCCACCACGGGAACCACGAAGGCCGTGGCACGGCCTTCGTGGTTCCCTGACGAAGGCCGTGCCACGGCTGAAACGTTGGCATAAAAGTATTGCTCTTTCGTACGTGTACTCGCTTGTGTTCTTTATATATATATATATATATATATATATATATATATATATATATATATATATATATATATATAGCGGTCACAACGTGGTTTATTTCTACGTTTTGGCCTAGAGTCTGGCCTTCTTCATCAGGATTAAAGATACAGTTTGTTGGTGCTCAGCTTTATACAATCTCAACTCAGAGGGCAAGGAAAGAGAAAAAAAAGACAGAAACGAAAAAAAGGAAAAAAGAAAATTAAAAAGGAAAGAAAATGAAGAAAAAAGAGAAGAGAAAAATATTATACGGCGGACGCCCCTCGGTGCCCCCCTTCCACTCTTCCCTCCACTTCCCCCTTCATCTGTCTCACCCTTCTCCCCTTCACCTTTCTGATGTCAGCGGTCTGTGTATGTTTCCGTTCACTAACGCATTCCTCCCGATCAGACGGCCCCTCCTGGCACTGGCGGTTCGGTGTGGGGCAAAAAAGAGCTTTTCAGGAAGTCCTAAGCCTTTAACTACTCGGAGTCCCGTAAACAATTCGTCGTAGAAGGAGGGGTGCCGCATATTGTGGCAGAGGCTGGTAAGCGGGCATTTTAGGAAGTTCTAAGCCTTTGAATACTCCGCGCCCTGTCAATCATTTCGTCGTAAAAAGAGGGGTGGCCCGTATTGCGGTAGGCTGTGCAAGCGGGTGCAATGCGAATTCCTTGCCCGCTTCTGGATTACGCGTGTAGTGGGGGCCTCCCGGCTGTGCAGAGGGTTGCTGTTGGGCATGTCATGTATGGCACAATTGATTGGGTAGTAAAATAAAACAGAAAACAGACGACAGCTGCACTTAGGAAGAGTAGTTACACTTGGAATTGTTTTGGATTGTCCAGTGCCCTTCGCAGCTGCAGTGCCGTGAACTCAGTTACTATTTTCATTGTTGCCGTTATTGTTTTCTAATGCTCTAGTTGCTGCAAGTGTACCAGGATTCTCATTTATTCCTCTATCGATGGTGTTAAATCGGTGCATAAGGTATGACTCTCGTTGTTCACGTTCTCGATTTGATTTAAATCTCGTCTCTAAGAGCGTTACTGATAGTTTGTCGAATACATGGTCGGGAAGATTAAGATGTTTTGATAGAGGTAGACTTGGGGCTGATCTCGCATGGGCTCTGTGATTATTGAAGCAAATCCTAAATGGTGTTTCTGTTTGTCCGATGTACTGCATACCACACACGTTGCATTCGAGTAGGTATACCACATTAGAGGAATCGCATGTTAGGTTTCCTCGTATGTTAATCGAAAACTTGGATTGCGTGCTGGTTGCTTTGTCTGTTCTCGCATCGCCTTACATACAAGACATCGTGGCTTTAAACAAGGGCGGCATGAATTATTGGGGGGTGATGTGTTAATTTGGGAGTGGACAAGAGTGTCTTTGAGGTTGCGTGGTCGTCGGTAAACGACGCCTGGAGCGGCAGGGAATGCGCGTTTCAGACGTTCACTTTGTTCCAGAATGTTGTAATGTCGTTTCGGATATTGTTTACATTGGGGAAGTTTGTGCTGTGTGTCAAGCAGAGGTTTGTTCGTTGTGGGTCTTCTCGTGGTGGTCGCTTCATAAGTAAGTCTTCACGCTTTAGTTTTCTCGCTTTTTGAACAGCGTCAATAATTACATGTGGGGGGTATTTTTGTTTCTCGAGCATAAGTTTTAGCCTCTGTGAGCTCGTGTCGAATTCAGCGTCTCTAGAGCAGATTCGCTTAAACCGGTGAGCCTGGCTGTGTGGAATACTCTTTTTTACAGTGGCGTGGGTGATCGCTTTGGTAAAGGAGGTATTGTTGTCGATCCGTTGGTTTGCGATATAGGGTTGTAGAGAGCTTCTCTTCTTCTATCGTTATGGTAACATCAAGAAAATTTACGGTAACTTGCGAGTATGTGTGTGTGACGTGTACATTCGGATGTACAGCATTGTAAGTGTTGATAAAGCTGAGAAGTTCGTCCTCGCTGTGGGTCCAAATAAGAAAGATGTCGTTCATGTATCTTCTGTATAACATTGGTTTCAAGGAACTTTGTGCAAGAAATTCAGATTCTAGCTTTCCCATAAATATGTTGGCATAATTAGGTGCCATTTTGGTGCCCATAGTGATCCCGCTGATTTGTCCAAAATACTCTTGGTTAAACTCGAATGAATTTAATTCGAGGACCATCCTCGTCAAAGTTGCAATGGCAGGGAAATCTGGGGTGTTAGGATGTCTATGGTTTGTGTACATGTTTTGTAATACAGCTGTGCCGTCATCGTGAGGAATATTTGTATATAATGAAGAGACATCAAGAGTAACCAAGTACGAGTTTTTCGGCACACAGATACCTGCAATGTCTTGAAGAAAATGTGTGGTGTCTTTTATGTACGACGCGGGGGTGCATGAAATGTTGCTTATTAGTTTGTTCACGTACCCAGTTCAGTTATTGTACCGATGCCTGATATGATTGGTCGACCTGGGTTACCTGGTTTATGAATTTTTGGGGGGATGTAGAAGCGACCTGAAGGAGGGTATGCTGCTTGCATCAGTTTGTGGTCAGTGTTGGTTATCTTTTCTCCATCCAACAGTTTCTTTAGTTCTGTTGATACGATATGTTTGTATTCGTCTGTCGGATTACCTGGGAGGCGTTCGTGAAATCTTGAGTCGTCTAGTTGGCGGTATGCTTCTTGTAAGTAGTTAGTTGTATTAAGGACTACAATTGCTCCTCCTTTGTCCGCGGGTTTTATTGTTATGTCTGTCCTAGATGCCAAATTTTTCATACTTATTTTTTCAGATGTTGTCAAGTTTTTTTGGTTTCTTTTCTGTCTGTGGTATTCGTGTACTATATCTTTCTGTACTGCGGTCATATAAAGGTGCAAGCACTTGTCTCGATTACTGTTCGGTGTCCAATCTTTTGATTTATGACGGTGAATTGTTTCGTGGTTAGAAGGCCTGTCCAAGAAATATTCGCGCAACCTTAAGCTTCGAGCGAAGTTGTCGAGGTCTCGGAACAAGTGGAATTCATCGAAAAATTTTGAGACAATAATGCCAAGGAATACATAGGGGATGTTAGAACAAATGTAATGTAAATAAGAAGATAGAAAAGGGGGTGAAAAATTAACCTATATATATATATATATATATATATATATATATTGAGACAATAATGCCAAGGAATACATAGGGGATGTTAGAACAAATGTAATGTAAATAAGAAGATAGAAAAGTGGGTGAAAAATTAACCTATATATATATATTGTTGCGTACATGCACGAAGACGAAGAAGCGTATATGGTGAACGCACTTGTCGCCCAGAGCGAGAGAGGAAGAAGGGGATCAGGAGGATCTTTAAGCAGTCGACCGCTTCTGAGCTGCCCCTCACGACCTAATAAACGGCCCTTTTAACGTCTACCAGTCTCTTTCGAACGTAAGAGAGTGGTGGAGGAGCTGGGTAAGCGCTTCAACAACGGAACGATCACTGCCACAGCTTCGACGAAGCCGTCGACTTGCCGGTCTCCCACCATCCACCGTGAGTGACTTCGACATGCCCGAAGAAGGAGGCGTTTCTAAGACGGCACCATCTGGCCCGCTTCCGTACTACCGAGTTTCACCGCCCTTCGGAGGAAAAGCCGAAGAAAATGTCGACGCCTGGCTCATCAAGTAAAAACGTGTGGGCAAGTCCAAAGGTTGGCATGCAGCCGCTATGCTAGCCAACGTAATGTTCTCTCTGACCGACACCACACTGGTATGGTACGAGAACCACGAGGACGCACTCACGACATGGGATCTTTTTGTTGAAGAGCTCAGGGCGTGTTTCGGCTACTCGGTGTCTAGAAAGAAGCGGGCTGAGCAAACACTGTCGCAACGGGCACAGCTACCAGGTGAGACATGCACCACTTACATAGAAGTGTTAAGGCTGTGCAAGGTGGTCTGTGTTACCATGTCGGAAAAGGACAAAGTTGGGCATCTGCTCAAAGGGATTGCTGAGGACGTGTATAATTTTCTAAATGGAAAAGAAAGCTTCAGATCTGTGTCCGGCGTCATTCAGCATTGCCGTACGTTTGAAACGCTCAAGATGCGTCGAATTGCGCTCAAGTTTGGTCGGCTGGCTAACGTTATAACTGTTGCCAGTGTGGACACAAATCCTGGCCTCGACCTTTTTTCTACCAATCGACAGATTGTTCGTGAAGAACTGTCCCGCCGAGAAATGTTGTGTTCGACAGCTGACCATCGCGAGTTTTGTCTGCCACGTGAGGCTATGGATGTGCTTCCTTTGACCCCAAGGCAACTGACGATGAGCGCAGCAACTGTGGAGTACAGCCCAGCCCCACAGTCAAAGATGACAACCAGATTTCCCACGTCGCGGTATGACCGACGCTCTCAGCGCATACCTCCAGGGTGTATGTTTAAAAACAAAGTGCGTGTTTTGGTGGATCATGCGCCTGTGACGGCCTTGGTGGACACAGGTGCAACGATTTGCGTGATGAGTGCTTCCTTTAAAGACGTGTTAGGGCGGAAATTTGTTTTTACCTGGGATGAAACTTCGATGTTCTGTGGAGTGAGCGGAGAGCCATTGCGCCCATTTGGTGTGTGTATTGCTGAGGTATTTTTGGGAGGCCTTATGATAACGACAGAGTTTGCGATTATTCCTCGGTTGACACATGATGTCATTCTCGGCATGGACTTCTTGCGAGAATGTGGTGCCACTGTGGACTGTCGCACGGGGAAAGTCTTTGTGAGTTGCCAGATGCCTTCAGAACTTCTGGAAACTCCAGCGAATGACCAAACTACGCTGTGTGTCTGTGGAGATACGTTCATACCTGCGTTGTCTACCGTACGTGTTCCTGTTGTTTGTCGCGGCGCGGATTCTGACAGCTTCGATGCGAGCGTAGAACCAATGCACATAAACTGCGTAAAGAAGAATGTGTTGGTTCCCCATTGTGTGGTGTCGATTGATGGCGGACGAACTGGCCTATGGACTGTAAACTGTTTCTCTGAGCCCGTGACACTACCCAATGGTTTGAAAGTAGCTTCGGTCAGCAAAGAACACGTGACATTATCAGTGGTTGAGCTCACAGACGTGCCGGAAGAACGTGACGGAACTGGTTGTCACAATTTGGATGGGGCGCTTACGGCAACGATAGATAAGTCGCTTAGCTCAAGCGAGCGCCGAACTTTAATGAATGTGCTGTTGAAGCACGTTTCGGTATTTGACTTTGCGCAGAAGAGCAAAATAATCTCTATCCCCCTGTCTCGAACGCGCCATACCATCAACACTGGCGCGGCAAGTTCGATTCGCCAAAAACCATATCGTGTTTCCCCGTCAGAAAGACAACTTATCAATGACCAAGTGCAGGAAATGATGCAAAAAAGAGTGGTACAAGAGTCAGCCAGTCCGTGGGCAGCACCGGTAATCCTTGTTAAGAAGAAAGATGGATCTTGGAGATTTTGCGTCGACTATCGCCGACTGAATGCCGTGATTAAAAAGGACGTACACCCGCTGCCCCGTATAGAGAACGCAATAGACTGCTTACATTCGGCCTCTTATTTTTCCTCCGTAGACTTGCGATCCAGTTATTGGCAAATTCCGATGCACCCAGAGGACAAGAAAAAGACTGCCTTTGTAACCCCTGATGGGCTCTTTGAATTCAACGTGATGCCATTTGGACTGTGCAATGTACCGGCAACGTTCGAGAGGTGTATGGACAGCATCCTGTGTGGCTTGAAGTGGAACATCTGCATGTGCTACCTCGACGACGTCGTCATCTTTGGCCGCACGTTCAGTGAACACAACTCTCGTCTGGACAATGTTTTGAACTGCATCCGAAACGCTGGCCTAATTTTAAACTCGAATAAATACCACTTTGGAGACCGCCAGACGCTTGTGCGTGGGCATCTCATTGACAAGGATGGAATCCGCTCTGACCCCCAGAAGATAGCAGCAGCTGAGGCGTTCAATGCGCCGCGTTCCGTCAAGGAGCTTCGTAGTTTCCTGGGGCTTTGTTCGTACTTCCGCCGCTTTATTCCAAAGTTTGCCGACGTTGCGTATCCTCTCACATGCCTCTTACGAAAGGACGATTCCTTTGAGTAGACTCCGGAGTGCGATTCTTCATTCCGTCAATTGAAGTTTTTGCTGACGTCACGACCCGTCCTTCAGCACTTCAGTCCTTCTGCTCCGACAGAGCTTCATACGGATGCTAGCGGCATAGGTATTGGAGCCGTCCTAGGACAACGTTACGGCGACTGCGAACTCGTAATCGCGTACGCAAGTCGCTCCCTAAGCAGGCCGGAACAAAGCTACACTGTTAAGGAACAAAAATGCCTGGCGGTATTATTTCCAATTCAGCGGTTTAGATCTTATCTGTACGGACGCCCATTCACAGTCGTAACCGACCACCACTCGTTGTGTTGGCTTGTCAACCTTTGTGACCCTTGTGGCCACCTTGCGCGCTGGGTGCTCCGGCTACACGAATACAGTTTTACCGTCGCTCACAAGAGTGGTCGTCGACATGCTGACTCGGACTGTCTTTCACGTATGCCACTTAGCACAACGGACTGTGAATCGGATGACCTTGACCAGCTTGTAGCGTCTGTGTCGCCTACGTTCCCGGACTACCCCAGTTTCAGAGCAGAACAGCGGAAGGACGCTCAACTAGCACCACTATTCGCCGCTGCATCCGCTTCCACTAGTGCACGCCATTTCAGTATGCGTGATGGACTGTTGTTCAAAAGGAACCTCTCCAGCAGTGGCGCGCGTTTCCTTCTAGTGGTCCCGGAGAGCCTGCGAAGCATTATTATGAGTGTCATGCACGACGACCCTACATCTGGACATTTAGGTTTCGCGCGGACGCTTCACCGGACTAAAGAGCGCTTTTATTGGCCTGGTATGCAGAAGTCTGTTGAGAGTTATATGGCAAGCTGCATGCCATGTCAGCGTCACAAACGTCCATCAGCTGGTCCAGCTGGTCTTCTACAGCCGATGCCTACTCCGAGCGCACCTTTCGAACAAGTGGGCATTGACTTTCTGGGCCCCTTCCCGAAATCGGCTAAGGGCAACCGATGAATAATTGTTTGCCTCGACTACCACACACGCTACTGCGAGACGGTGGTCATCCCCTCTGCAACTGCCAGTGAAGGCTCGTCGTTTTTGTTACAGTACGTGATCCTCCGACATAGCCCACCTCGCCTGATTATCAGTGATCGTGGACGACAATTCACAGCGGATGTCGTGGAGGAGCTACTCCGTTTATGTGAATCCCGCCTGCGTCACTCGACACCACACCACCCCCAAACTAATGGGCTGACGGAGCGTACCAACCGCACCATTATCAACATGTTGTCTGTGTATGTCTCATGCGACCACAAGAACTGAAATGACGTACTCCCGTTCATTCCTTGCGCGTTCAACACCGCGAAGCATGAGATTACAGGCTATAGCCCTTTCTTTTTGCTTTATGCACGTTCGCCCCGGCACACAATCGACACAATATTGCCTTTCTGTGACCCCGACAACGTCACTGTCGCCGAGACTCTCTGCCTCGCCGAAGAGGCGCGTCGCATAGCTCGACTACACACATTGGCATCGCAAGACAAAGCGAAGGCACGCTATGACATTCACCATTGACCAGTGATTTATCGCCGTGGTGATCTGGTGTGGTTGTGGACTCCGATGCGCAAGCGCGGGTTATGCCAAAAGTTTTTGGCCACTTACGATGGACCTTTTGTCATTGTCGACAGACTTACAAAGGTCAACTATGTAATAGCTCGTCTCACGGCGAGTGGCCGACGAGCTGCCAAAACTCAAGTGGTTCATGTTGCCCGCCTGAAACTGCACACGCCACGACAACTCGACTGACTCGTCCGGTGGCCTTCGTCTACGCGAAGAGGAATGTTGCGTACATGCACGAAGACAAAAAAGCGTATACGGTGAGCGCACTTGTCGCCCAGAGCGAGAGAGCAAGAACAGGATCGGGAGGATCTTTAACTAGTCGGCCGCTTCTGAGCTGCCCCTCACGACCTAATAAACGGCCCCTTTTAACGTCTACCAGTCTCTTTCAAACGTAACAATATATATATATATATATATATATATATATATATATATATATATATATATATATATATATATATATATGTATGTGTGTGTGTGTGTGTGTGTGTGTGTGTGTGTGTGTGTGTGTGTGTGTGTGTGTGTGTGTGTGTGTGTGTGTGTGTGTAGTATGAAAGTAAATGCGCTTTCACATAACTGTTCGTTCAGCCGACGTTTTGATGGCAGCCCCATCTTTTTCAAGGCATACCAATATTCACAGATTTTCCATGTCTTCTCATAGCTTGCTGAGACAGGATGGAATGGGGACAGAATGGAAAGATGAACGAGAAAGGAAAAGGGAGAAAAAATGAAAAGAACAGAAAAATGGAGAAAGATAATAAGGAAAGAGTAAAAAGGAAAACAAAAAAGTAGAAAAAGAAGAAAGAAAAACACGACGTGAATAGGAATAGATGGCATCTCGAGATGCCGTCCTCTTCTGACAATGCCCATGGGACCCTGCTATATTTGCTGAACAAAAGAGATTTCACTTCCCGTTTACTGACATCGCTATGTGTTCCTGCGTATTTCTCTATTTCCTTGCATAATTCATCTAGTCCATAGATTCCGTGCTTCTGTGTTACTGTAGCCCCGCCGTGGTGGTCTAGTGGCTAAGGTACTCGGCTGCTGACCCGCACGTCGCGGGACCGAATCCCGGCTGCAGTGGCTGCATTTCCGATGGAGGCGGAAATGTTCTAGGCCTGTGTGCTCAGATTTGGGTGCACGTTAAAGACCGCCAGGTGGCCTAAATTTCCGGAGCCCTCCACTACGGCGTCTCTCATAATCATATCGTGGTTTTGGGACGTTAAACCTCACAAATCAATCAATTCTGTTACATTATATATTCCCTCCTCCCGAAAGAGTGGGCAGGCGTCGTGTTCCTGTTTGCTGTAGTTGTCCCCTTGTTTCCTGTTTGTTCCGTCTCCCTTAGTTCACTCTCTTTTGATTGATTTGTAGTTATGCTGATCTCCTACACGCGCACTTTACAAGCACCTTTATAACTTCAGATGTGAACATCAGAACACCTCATTTTGGTGTTGCACTTCAATCTAACGCTTTCTTGCAGGTTGTTGTGCTCTATGCTACTTGTTAAGGTGACATTCTGCATTGGATATGTTTCACGTACTGCTTTTGTGTACTGTAATGGCGTTGACATGTTTTTCATTATTGTTTCGCCATGTCACATTGTGACGCACAGAAGTTTAGGCCTCACCGGCAAGCAGGCTTGGTATATTTCCTTTTGCATGACGGTATACTTCGCAATTTAGGCATGTCTAAATGCAAGCAATACTTCGAATACTTCAGAACACTATGTAGTAGGTTAAAGTATTTCCACAATGCTTAGGCAGCCTCAAGGTAGTTGATATACTTGCTGTGTTGAACCCATCTCAAGACAGCGCAAAGACTACTTATGTTTTCAGTTACAGAGTTTTCCGGGTTCAGCACTGTCCTTTCAACTGGTGCACAATATCACTTCACCGTTCACAACGTCAGAGAGTTTTGGTTGCCCCAGATCAAAAAACATGCTCTACTGCAATCTGTCTCTGTTTCGGTTATTAACAGTATGATTTCACATAAGCCATTAAGAAACCACAATTCATAGTGTTTGAAGTGTCATGCCTGTTGAAACGTGTATTGAAAAACTTTCGATATAGAACAGTTTTGAGCAATGGCACTGTTTTTTTTTACATTTCTCGCAGGATCATAGCTAAACTGCACAAAATAATTGGCATCGTTCGTACGATTATGTGTAATCTTAATTTGGTTATACTGAAAGCTGCCTTTTAGTATTATGTGGATATTGGTTCTATCACTGCTGTGGTTGACTGAGCAACCGATTGCAATGTGCAAAAGTCCCCACTGCGTGCGGTGTTGTTATTCGTTTGTGTTATGAACGTGTTGTCTCAATTAGCACATACGTTCAATAAAGTTTGCCACACGTCTTCCTTGTGCTCTCTCTTCCTTTTTTTATCTTTCTACGTGTTCTCTTGTTTGTCGTATGATTCTTTTTTTTTTTTATTCTGGGCATTTTTGTATTCGGAGAAGTATTCCTCTTCATTCGAGGTAAGAGTACTTTCTGCAAGAGTGCATTACCACCTTCATATCCTGAAATGAGTATAGTGTCAAGTTCCTTTGCTCCAGTTCTGTTATCACCCCGTTATACTACGTTCACCGCAAACCGCGCCTGCGACGTTCGAGAAGCTTCGAGGTTTTAGTAGATTGTCCCGCCGCGGTGGCCTAGTTTCTAAGGTACTCCACTGCTGACCCGAAGATCACCGGATCAAATTCCGTCTGCAGCGGCTGCATTTACGATCAAGTCGGAAATGTTGTAGGCCCATGTGCTCAGATTTGGGTGCACGGTAAAGAACCCCAGGTGGTCTAAACTTTCGGAGCCCTCCACTACGGCATCTCTCATATTTATATGGTGGTTTTGGGACGTTACACCCCACATCAATCATCGAGGCTTAAATAGAACGTTTTGTTAAGGTTACGCCCACTTCGGGAACATCACAGATTATTCGAGAACCTACGTCACCACTTGCGATAACGCTAGAATATTTGGCGGCAAGGGTATGTATGCCGACACGCTTCGCCGCTTGTCAGTTGATCGACGGCCAAAGTTCTGTTCGCCGCTATCAGTGCCAGTGTCTTAGTTTCTTTTTGCGTGGCCTGTCTAGGGCCCGAATAAACAGTTTCTTCTTGGACATTAGGGTCGGCAGGGAAATGAATCGGCCCACGCCACTACCCGCGAACTCGTCAGCCGGGCTGCCCCCTGCCCACAGCACATCCGACCCGTCATTGAAGAGACGGAGGCTGTTCAAAACACCTATTCGTCGTTACTCAAGCATAACAGGCTGGAGAGACGAGTATACCCTCCACCACACCCAAAACTGACAAAATAGGAAAGCGTCATACTGGGACGCTTGCAAAGCAGCACGTACACACATGGGGTCCTAATGCACCGTCCCTACCCAACGAGATATAGCTCTATGTGCCCGCTCTGCAGCGTACCGGACACTCTGGCACACTTGCTTCTTGCATGCCAGTGTATTGCCAGACGCAATCTGCAACAACACGACTGATCATGAAGCGGGGCGGACGAACGAAGACCTAACCGAAACGTGGGAGCCGAAACTCGCCCGCGAGCACCTAGAAGACCAACAACAACTCGTCGCCAGGGCCAAGAGCGCCGCAGAAGCCAGAGGGTTCCTGGACTAAGGAGCCCTCCCAGCTCAGGGTGACACCGAGCATTGCTCAGGGCACTGTTTAGAAACTAAACGTGTACTTATCTCTCTCTTTGACGTGGAGCCTGCTCCCTTCGTTCACGTCACGACCCCGTGACAATATAATTACTACTAGTAAGTTATCAGCTCTGCCGCGCGAATCCCAGCGCAGAAACGTGCCGAGCTTTAGCGCTTGCTCACCTTTAGAACAACCAGTGACCATACCAGCGACTGTAGTAGATCGTCTGTGAAAGCAAAGTAAGGAAAGATATAAATGTGAGATAAAGGTGGAGCATTTTCCTTCTTAGCACAAATGCTCCCGCAAAGGAAGGTGGAAAGAGCTAGGATAATGAGCAACCTACATCATGTTGTAATGTTAAAGCACCTTATAGTTTTTGCCGAAGATGCTGCTAGTGAACACACTGCTTCATCAAGGCTCAAGATAAGTGAGAAACGAAATGAAGCATCTACATAAATGCCCTACATTTAACAAAGAGGAATGCAACCTGGGCTTGAAATGAGCCAAACTTCATTTGATTGTTATGTGGGGTTTAACGTTCCAAAACCAAATGAGCCAAACTTCAAAGCCAGTATACACTGGGTTACAGCGAAACGCGGTTTTTCGCCTTTTTAAATCTGAGGGCTTATTGTACCAGCCTTAATGTTTCCGGGCTCCTTTGCGAACTCAATGCTAGATTGGCCTTCTCGCAATACGTTTGTAAGGGAGTATCAGGCGTCCCATGCAACAACTGATGTTTTATTCGCAGCCACATTCTCGGTAATAAATTGAATTCTTTCCGCATGCATGTACATTTGTCATGGCCACAAAGCACTGAAACTTCGGGAGCATTCTGCTGAGGTGTACGTCTTGCATGTCGTGCTGACGTCTTCTCCTAGAAAGGTCTTTTAATACTCTACCAGGAAATATATCAACTCAGCCTTAGCGAGAGCTCTAATTTTACGTTTTCTTTTTCTAAGCAAGGTAGGCCGGTATACAATACGAGCTTTTGTCAAGATATGCATCCCAAAAGCATGGCCCCAGTCTAGTGCATTTAGTGTGTCATTCGACACTGTCATTCATTTATTTTTAGGGCACATCCCACCTAGTTCTCCTCGCTGCCCTTTGAGCCCCTCTTGCTTACTGGCTTCTTGTTATCTCTGGTACTTTTCAGTGAGGCACTTTTGTACTTCTCCCTACGCATCTCGACAGGGCCAATTATTACCGGAGTTTAAATGTTCAGAAGAGTCTACTTGAGAAAAACTTCAGCCAAATTGGTGGTCCTGGTTCGAGCCGAAAGTTACACTGAATTGTTGTAATATAGTAGCGTAATTTTTCTTAACATAAAGGAAAAAAACCTGTCATTGGCATGAAGAAATGAAAATAACAAATATGGTCATGAAAATATCATCAGTTTTTTTTGTAGTCAATCGCTGGCAGAGCGCTTAATCACGCGCATCTCGCCCTGTGTACTTTCAGATCGGTTTCTCCAACGCACAAAACACAATGTTAACCAAAGGGGTATACAAGCGCATCCGACCGCTAGTGTGCCTGTGCCCCAGCAAGATACCTGTGTTCAGCGTTAGAGTCGCACCCAAGTTTTAAAGACGATAGTCTTTCTTGGGGACCTTCGACGCAAAAGTTTTGGTCTGCCTGTATGTACAATTGTCTGTTTGTCCGCCCTTAACGGTACAATAAACGGCAACAAAATGGCCAAACTATACTCCAAACGGCCGACCTCATCCGCAGCGCCCACCAATATCGCTCAAGGTTCAGCGTTCCTACTTGGGCCATTGTCAAATAAAAGGCAATTATTGCGTATATCTGAGGCATCATAACAACACGTATATATTCGGTATGTACCATAACAACGCGTATATATTCTGTATGTGCGTCTTTTACTAGAAAATGCATAAATAAGTGATTCTTAGGACCGTAGCGTTTATCACACTGCGCTGACCTTGCAACGCTTGCACGAAAAGGCAGGTGTTTCAAACACTCTGCTAGGACGACACGGTAGCGGCACCTACCCGTCGCCTTGCGTTCTACGCTTTATCACCTCAGAGACGGGCACGCACGCCGCGCACTTCATTTTATATGATAACTGCCAGCTAGCGCTCATGTCTCACGTGTGACGTGACTTGATGCGCTCGTTCGCCTCCGCTGCATGCTCGAGGCACTTTACGCAGCGTCTCCAGAATACCATTCACCGATTTACCTGCGCAGAACATCAAATATTGGTTTTGTTCACTCTCTCCAGCAGCAAGACTAATGTCTTTTGTCTGTTACACCGCAAATGTCGACGACATTTGCAGTGTAACATGTAGATACGGGGCCACATTTTTTTTTTGTTCCAGCAATTATATGGGCGCTTGTTTGTCCGCATATAGACCGCCACGACAATAATCGCGGCTTGTCTATAAAGGAGAGACAGATAGACTCATTCTGTTTCCCCTCTAGCCCATGCCTGGTGGCATTTTTTTCGATCACTCTTCAACGTTGCACGGTATGCCTTCTTAACCCAAGATCAAATTCTATTTTTATTTCATTGTATATGTATGTTCAGAACCTCCATTTTTATGTGGTTCAGAGCAACATACCGGCGGTCACTGCCTTGCAGGCCTCAGCCGGGAAATTCACTATTCGTTCTCTACACCATTCAACGGATTCTTCTATGCGACCACGGTAGACGTTTCAGCTATGCAAGATAGCATCAGCCTCAATGATATGGAAATTTGGCTTCGTTGACGACTATAAGGTCACCACACAAATATAATTTCTCTATTTATTCTTTGACAGTCTTGTTTTTCCCGTTGCCCCTTAATCCCATGCGCACAAGCTGGTCATGGGCAGTGGGTGACAACATTGATAAATATATATATATAAGTTCTTTTTCTGAATACTACCTTCAGTTGATTATAAGCACTGGCGTTGTTCCCTCTCTTTGTCCGTGTGTCAGTGTGCGCTTAATATAAGTTACGAAGCTGGTCAGTCTGGACACTACCTAACCGGTTACATCACACTTTCTTAAACACGCCATTGCGTTGTTGGGGACCTGTTTCTGTAAATGAGTTCCCTTGTGATTTGGTGTAAGCTGCTGCACGTAGCGCTATATTTAGCCATAATTTTGATAGGGCCTTCAGAAAGTTGGGGGCAAAGAAAGTTATCGTACATCATAGAGCTGTGGGTGAGCGAAATAGTAGAGAGTCAAATGAGAAATAAAACAAACAGAATAGGAAAAAACTTTACTTTATATGATGATCGCGTGAACGCTTAAGAAACTGTGCGACGTTTTAGGGCAACCGGTAATTTTCCACACCAGGGGTTATGAGCGAAACTCCATCCGCAAGCCAATTGATTTTTTATTATAATTGAAACATGCAATAATTGCTTTTCCTATCCTAGCTCTTCTCGTCTCCTCACGCTAAGTATAAATAAAAAGTCAGCCCCCCAAACAAGCTATAAAATCCAAGCATCCTTAATTGACCACTAGGGCAAGAAAATTGAGAACATCACTGACTGACATGTAGAAAAAAATGGTGTGCGTGTGAACATTTGATGACAGAGTGAACTGCTGCAAGCACACTGTACAATGACATGATCATTGAACTAACTTCACTTTTCTATTATGTTTGTTCTTTTGTTTGTTTGTTTGTTTCTGGGTGCCATTCAGCAATATTATTTTATTTTTTTCGCAGCAGAACTTATTCATAAAAAGTATCCAAAGCAATATGGACCTCAGCATGTCCACAGCGAAAACAGGTGGACATACCGGAACAGTTTCCCTCAATCCTGATTTACGACGTGTGTGAATGGCAATATAGCGAGCGGATAAGGGCATTAGCTGCGGCTAGATTGTTTTTTTTTCTATTGACTCGCCCCTTGCACCCCCCATTTACACATAGAGAAAAAGCCAGCAACCCAGACGAGTAGCCTACGCCACGTCTCCTTAATGGCACAATAGAGCGAAACGCCACAAAACAGCGCGCAAATATGGAACAACGACAAGCACACAAACACAGCGCTCAGTTTGAGTGCTTCTTATCACCGTTTCTTACTGGGGCGCTGTTTTTCAGGTGAAGTATGCACCACCTGTCCAGCCTGCACTCTGTGTTGCAAATGGAAACAATAATCTGCGCCTATAGACTGTTTCTAGAATTTCGATAGAAGGTAAGTGCGGGAAGCAGAAAGATACGTAACAGAGGCATCACGCATAGGATTAGATACTTTGTTTATGGCCTTCAATTTCACTCCACTGCCACTTTGCTCTTTTACTTTAGTGTAAGAATGAAGTCTGTCACCTACACGAAAAACTCGCGTTATGTCTTCATATAGTAGCAGTGCTGGGAAACACCTAACACTGATGCTAACAAGCAAATGCGATGTTCTCTCATTGAGGATCAAAGGCAAGAGCGGAAAAGTAGACAAAAAGCAAGGTGAGACATCACGCAATAAAATGAAGACCTTGTCGATCGCTATCAGTCCACGTCCTTGCACAACCACTCTTAAGTAGAAGGATGAAGCCTTTCACAAAGACCCCAATCTCACACCACACCACGTTGTGGGGTGAAAAAGTTGAAAACATTGCCACTGAGGAAGGTCATGTTCCTTATGGAAAATAAGTACGGAAAAGAAGATACGGAAATCAATAAACACATCACGCAAGGCAGTTGATTCTTTGTCACCATCGCCTGTTTCTCCTCACCTCTGGCATCCTTCTCTCCCTGTTAAACATCAGAAAAACCTGCACTTACGGCATACCATACTTCCCAGCTGGGCATGCTATGACTCGGTAGTTGAGATCACACAGCGCTCTAGAGGTAAGTGGCGCCCGTACCACGTGCATAACCACGTTCACCAGCATCTACTAACAGATATCGGCAGCATGATGATCGGGTTATGATACCTTACACCGTGATCGGGAGACAGGGGCG
This sequence comes from Rhipicephalus microplus, assembly GCF_043290135.1. NCBI lineage: Eukaryota > Metazoa > Arthropoda > Arachnida > Ixodida > Ixodidae > Rhipicephalus > Rhipicephalus microplus. The sequence goes on along the minus strand of NC_134709.1, from coordinate 61,464,911 downwards.
GCTCTCTATTGCACTCGTATTTTGTCTTCTTGTAATCGTAGTTGCGCACTTACAGCGTGAATAGGTTGTTTTTTAAAGTACCATATGCCAAACAAAAATGCCATTTGCCAAGGTTTTTGTCATCTTTCTTGCTTTGCTGAAACGTAAAAATATCGTCTGACCGAAACTAGAAGTTTAAGAAGGTTTTTTTTATTGTAACTTTCACATCCTTGTAACAAAAAACTTCGCAAACACTTGTTTTGTCCCATAGCCTAACTGGCTAGTAGAGGGACCAATTGTGTGACGTACTTACATACTTGCGCAAGCGGTTACACAGCGACAAAGGACATCAAACTGGATACAATGTTTCAAAATAGAAAAAAAGCAAAAAACACATGATTGAACTATACAAAGAAACATAGCGCGCCACCTAGCTACTTACAGCACAGAATAATTTTTTTTCGGCTGCAAGTAGGATTTCATTATGCCAATGTTTCACTGTGATATTAGATATAGGCATCTCCCAACGTGCACTTCACAAGCATGTAACAATTCAGGTCTCCCCATTCGAGTGTTATTCTAGGTTGCTCATTCTAACTCCCTGATATAGCTGGTGTCTTGACTCGACCCGTATAAAGAAAAGCACCCCAGTTCTAACGTGGAAGTAGCCGGGTGGTGCGTGGCCACTTCAGAGTCTGCACTGAACTATAATAAATTTATACTTACTTGCTCACTCACCCCAACCCCTACTTCACCGGCTCCTCGGGTGAAATGAATAATGAATGCTATTTTTGGCCCACTCTAAGTGCGACATGTGGGGCCACTTAGACGTGAAAGCACTAAAGGGAAAAGTGGCCGCGTATCTACGTGTGACACTGCAAAGCACATTGAAAGGAAATAGTCTTCTGTCTGGAGCCGACGTGGTAGATAGGGGCGCCATGTGGCAGCAATCGAAAAACTAAAGGTTTTTTTTTTTTTTTTTAGAATGCAGACCGATTGGTACGTGGTCGCACCATGTCGTTTCTGCGAGTAATAGGAAACCCCCGCAGTCTGGTTCATAGCGTCGGATTGATAGTTCACTGTAATAAACACTGCGGTCTTTAAAGAACGTGTCTATGCATTTGTTAAATAAACAGACTGCCTAATACTCTGACGTTAATTTTGCGGCTCAAATATGCGTCGTATTTGCTTTTTAATTCACAACGTTCTCAAGTATTAACGCAGCCACTAGATCAAGATGGCTGCGCGTTTTGCCAGGGGTCGAACTTTCGCCAGGTGGCTCAATTGGTTGACAGAAAACAGATATACATACAGGTTAAAAGCTCTGTGTTAAAGTACCTCAACAAAGCCAGTCGTCGTTAAAAATACCACAGCTTTGCACTAGGGGCGCTAAGCCTGGTGAGACACCTCAAAGCGGCACTTGGTAAAATGAAAAAGGGCATGGCGCCAGGTCCAGAGGAAATCATGGTGAAACTTCTCGCTAGTCTTTCCTATTCAGCATACATGAACTTCTTCAATGGTATATAGAGCGCACAAGTGCCTTTTCTGACAGAATGTACAGCTTCCGACCACCCAAATTGACCCCAGATGTTTTACTACAATTTCACCGTAAAGTATTACAGCCTCAAACTGTGCGCATCTGCGATGAGGTCGTCCTTGCCCTAGGTCTGAAAGGCGCCTTCAACAATGGGAAACGTAGCGTTGTCCTAGGTAATCTTAACACAACAAGTGGCGGTGAGAGGACCTTTTTCTACATACGAGATTTCTTGTCTGAGAGGGAGGCCCTTCTTCCCATTGAGGACGACGAATACGGTCCCTACCTCATGTGCATGAGTGGCACACCACAAGGAGCGGTCTTTTCACCGCTAGTATTTACCATCGTCTTGATGTAGGCTCCGACGGAGCTGGCTCGGATCTCAAACGTCCAACATGCGTTGTATGCCGATGATGTTTTAATATGAAACACATCGCAAAACATGGTAGAAATTGAGCCCAGTCTACAAAAGGCTGTCTCCGCTATCGACTCATATCCGTCCGCATGTGGGCTCCCGTGCGCCCTAGCTAAATCTGAATTTGTCCATATCAAAGCCAACTTAAAAGACAAAACACGCATCTGCCTGACCCTCACAGGGGCACCCATCCGCGAAGCAGAAGAGATCAGAATCCTTGGCTTGTACATTCACAGTCGCCTCAAAATTTATATAACCATCGCCAAACTCAAAAAGACCAGCGAACTAGTGAGGCAGACGATTCACCGCGTCTCAATTAAGCACGGAGGACTGTGAGGTAGTGATGTACTTCTGCTCTCCCAGGCCTTCGTCATAAGCTAAGTCCTGTACCCCCACTCTCTATGCGTCTATGCAAAATAGCGAACGCATAGACGCAATAATACAGAGCGCCACCAAACGGGCTCTCGTTCTCCCAATCATCACATACAATGCGCGTTTGACCGCACTTGGTGTGATCAACTCGCTGCAGGGGCTCATCGAAGCCCATCTAGTAAACCAGTACAATCGACTTGCGCAGACGCCTTTAGGGCGGCTCCTTCTCGCTCGTCTCTACATACAACACGATCTTGAAACAGAGGACACGCTCCGGGTACGAGAACTTTGGAGGCACAAATGTTTTCTATAGTCTCTACCGAAAAACATGGGCTAGGAGCTGCACTAGGGCAGATGGAAAGCGCGCGTTCGAGCGCTGGAAACACGGTATGGCAGTAACACAAAGGTTTACTACGTGGACATCACCAGACCTGCACCAAGGAGATTTTATACGACAGCAGTATTCCACCAGAAAACGCAGGTTGATGGCCTTTGCCTTTAAGGCTCGATACTCCACACACGCGAAGAAGGTCGCTATTTCATTTTTATTCAGAAAATACTGCGGTCGCTGAAGACCAGGCAGGTGGGAAACATTGCCATAAACAGTGTATGCAAACATCGTCAAAAAATTGTAATAAACAAATTTGCAAGAATACAAATTGAGTGATACAAGAAATACAACAAAAATATAGCAACTTTTAAAAAATAAATAATGGCAAAAACGAAGTGATGCCTTAAAGCACGAAGAAAAATAATACACACATGCACACAGCCAAATTTATACATATAAAAACGCCTCAAGTGTTACAAGTACTGAAGACTAAAATCTGAAGAGATGTTATAACAAGCACTAGAAATATGAAGAAGGTGCACCTATGTCATGGTTTGGATGCTCCGAGCAATGCTTTCTCGAAGTCATCACATCAAACGATATCAGATGGTAAGCTATTTCATTCAATAATTGTTCGGGGAAAGAAGGAATTTGTAAAGATGTTAGTGCGAATGGAGTAAGGGAGCAGGTTATGCATATAACAATGCATAGTTGAGTGAGGAGAAAATGGTTGTATGTATTTGTGGACAGTAATATTCAGCTTACCATTATAAATAAAATGCAAAACTTTCAGGCGCACGACTCTACGGCGTTCTTCAAGCACAGGGATGTCGTTGTCTTTCATTAATTTTGTGGGAGGATCAGTTAATTGAAACTTAGAAAAAATCAAACGAACAGCGTGTCTTTGAACCATGTTTTTGAATATCTTTTTTTGTCAAAAGGATCCCAAAACACTGATGCGTATTCTAGTTTTAGCAAAATATACGTTTTGAACGCGAGAATTTTTAATTTTGGAGGGGCTTTTTTTTATTTGTGCTTTAAAAAACCAAGCTTTCGAGAAGCTGATGCGCAGACACTTGTTATATATGAGGACCAAGAAAGTGTGTTTGTAATGGTAACTCCTAGGTATTTATAATCATTTACTTTTTTTTTCTGGCGTTCCATGGACGTGTTAGATGAACGTGAATAGCCGTTTGTTTTTTGTCACACGTAGGAGTATTTTTTCGTCAGGGTTTAATGTCATTGACGACCGAGTGCACCACTCACTAACATGTGTTAATGCAAGACTTAGATCAACCTGATCTTGTTGGCATGTCACTTTTTTATACAGTACACAGTCGTCAGGGAAAAATCTGATAATAATGTTGGACTCAACCTTGTCAGCTATGTCTTTTATGTATATAAGAAAAAGAATCGGCCCTAAAACACTTCCCTGTGGAACACCTGATAACACCGGCAATCTGTTAGAAATATGTCCCGCCACGTCAACGTACTGTGCGCGATTTGAAAGATAAGCATCTATCCAAGTTATGACAAAAAATTTAAATTCATGTTTCGGAGCTTTAAGAGAAGTTCGCCATGTGAAGCGAGGTCGAATGCCTTGCTAAAGTCTAAGAATATTAAATCAACCTGGCCTGAAGAATCAAGTATTCATGCAATATCATGAAATGTTTCAACAAGTTGCGTACACGTTGACAGTCTTTTCCGAAAGCCATGCTGGGAAGGAGACAACAGGTTATTATTTTCGAGAAAATCGGTAATAAAGTGAGCAATTATATGTTCAAGTACCTTGCAGCATGTAGACGTTAAAGAAATTGTGCGGTAGTTTTCCTTCAGCAAGCGATAACCTTTTTTATGCACAGCTTTTTTATGCACAGACTGGCGAGAGGCCAGTCATCTGGTAATGTAGCCATTTTTAGTGATTCGGAGAATATATTGGTTAAAATATGCGATATTGGTTCAGCGTATCTACGTAAGAAAGAATTAGGAATTCCGTCGGGGCCACCAGAGGATTTTTTTTACGCGAACTAACAGAGATAACACACCCTAAAGCTTATGAAATTCTAATCAGGCAAGAATAGAACAAGATTGAGATGTGCGGCACCTTCCGAAAAAAACGTGGAATGAAGATAGTCATTCATTATGTTGGAAATTTCTGTTAAGTCGGTAAATACTTGGGCATTCTCTTTTAACTTTTCTAAAGGAGGAGCTTTATTTTTGAAGTATTGCCAAAATTTTTCTGGATTATTCTTTCTGAAACCCGGTATGGTTGATGAAAAATATCTATCTCGGGATGCTGTTAGTGCGCAGGAAAGTTCAACTTGAAGTTGTTGAATTCGATCAGGATTTCTGTTTGATTCCTTTCTCGCGCGCTTCAGACTTCGCCTAATGTGTAGAATGTCCCGGGTTACCCAGGCATTGGCCCTTCTTGTTTTAACGTGGCGGTAAGAAACGAAAAATTTCAAACAGTGCAGTACGGCCTGTTTAAAGGATAGCCACAAAGCAATGACATCACAGTGGGGTTCATGGTCTACTAGCTGCCATAATACATCAAGAATACATTGATCATCAGCCTTGGCCACATCTTTTACAATTTTCGTAACTGTTTTGGGGTGTTGCACACTGTCAGCAAGTTTACAAGGCACCAGTACTAGCTTGTGGTCTGAGATACCCTCTTCCATTGATACGTCATACAAGGAAATATCTCTGTTGAGAAATACCAGATCTAATATCGAACCATGATTGCCAATCACCCTCGTGTTTTCAAGTACCACTTGCTGGAGGTCGCAAGAAAGCATAATGTCATACAGAGGGCTATCAACTAGATTGGCATTCGACTCTTGTGACCATTTAATGGAGGGCAAGTTGAAATCCTCAGCCATTAAAATACGAGGACATTTTAACAACGACATGCGATCGCGTAGCAATGATAAGAACTCGGGAGGAGAAGACGGAGGCCGATAGACAGCACATAAAACAACCACGTGACCCCAGCACCTTACATTTAGAAAAAGGCTTTCGTGGTCATCTACCTGAGTGAAATCGCTGGCGGGAAAACTGTTTCTTAGTATTATCGCCACGCCTCCACACCTACTCGTGCGATCGCGTCAAAAGATCTGATACGAAGGAGGAATTACATCCGCATCACAGATATCACAATGCAACCATGTATCAGACACCATCGTTATATGCGGATCATATCTCAAAATAAGTTGTTCAACCTGTTAAGTCTTATTCACTAAACGTCGAGCATTTAAACTGATCAGTCTAAGTTCCTTCGAACGAGTGGGCGTGAGAAGTTATTGATTATCACGTGGCCTACAAGCTTGCCGGAAAAGGACACGCTGGTTACTAGCCTCTACCCACACGTAAAGGCTACTATCAATACTAAGCTTATCGTTGGCAAGGAAAACATGTTTTCCTTGGGATTTTTCATCCTGAGCGGTTTCCCAGAGAAGGCGCCTTTTACGCAGGTTGTAGTGCCTGTAGTGATTCTGCAAATAAATGTTTGTGCCTTTAAGCTTTTTAGCTTTCCGCATGATGGCTTTTTTTTCTAGGGAGTCCTGGAAGTAAACAATCACAGGCCTTTTGCCAGATTTCTGCCCAAGACGGTGAATTATAGCAACAGAACGAACGGTTTCTTTTCACTTTTGTGAGAAGAGCTTGTCGACCACTTCCCGTCGCAGCGATTTTTCATTTTCGCCTTGTTGTTCACTAATTCCATGAACAATGATGTTGCAGCGCCAACTGCGATTCTGAAGATCCGCCAGATTAGTTTCTTGCTCAATGGCTTCTTTTAAGCTTTAAACTTCTGCCTGGAGTGAGTCAACTTCAGAAGTTTTTTCACGAATCTCCAACAACCGTTCGTTAACTTCTGCCCATTTAGCACTTAGAGATGGCACAGTTCTTTGTGATGTTGAAAGACGTTCGCGAATGTCGGCTAGTTCAGACAAGATTCTGGCCTAGCCAGATTTAAGTGATGCGAACATTTCCTCGACAGCCGGACCGGGATGAAGTTCAATGTCACCACAAACAAGCAGTTTAAAGACGCAAATACAGTCGTACGCTATCAACAAGCATGTCCGTGGGCACGGCAAAACTAAAAAAATTAGGTCATCACTTTTAAATGATGAGTAACTAACCTGTGTTGTAAGCAGGAAACGTTTGGTAAGTGACATGATGCCTCCGGTCTCGCCTGCCCACTGGTGAAGAAGCGTTGGCGCAAGCTTAGCTCTCTCGCACCACGCTCCCAATGTAATCATTACCCACATAAATGGAAGGGGGGGGGGACATAAGTGGTACACAACATATGCACAACTCCGTGCACAAATGCAATAAAAGAGGAAGCATACAAATGGAAACAATAAATAGAAACACAGGTGAAGACCAGCGCACTCAATGAAATTTCAGGCGGCTCACAGACCTGTGCGCGAGGCGCTAAGGTTGCAGATTGGCTCTCAAAACATTCAATTGAACCTCTAAATGACGGCAGCATCACCTACCTACGAAGCCCCACGATTGCCAACAGCATTGACGTGACCTTCTTAACAAGTTCAGATGCTCGCAACTTTCACTGTGCACCGATTTGGAAGCAAGTGTGAGTGATCACTATCCAATCATATTAATAGCTGCTGGTGCAAAAGAACGCCACGTCTGCGCGCATCACAGGTCACAGCGGAAGCTCGTAGAGCGGCCTTACTGATTTCCTATCAATTATTTTATTACTCGCGCAGCTGCGTGAACATTGAGGTTCAACCTACATGGAAGTGATACGAGAATAATCAGAAAAATTTTCCCAGCTATTGTTCGAATATTTTTAGAAGAGGCATTTTATATGTTTCGAAAAATTTATCTATCTATCTATCTATCTATCTATCTATCTATCTATCTATCTATTCATCTATCTATCTATCTATCTATCTATCTATCTATCTGTCTGTCTGTCTGTCTGTCTGTCTGTCTGTCTGTCTGTCTGTCTGTCTGTCTGTCTGTCTGTCTGTCTGTCCGTCCGTCCGTCCGTCCGTCCGTCCTTTAGTGAAGCGCATACAGTTTTGATACCTAAAATTAAACAGTCTGAGAAGTTAAACAGCGTTACTTCGTATAGACCTCTATCACTAACTAATTGTGGTTACAAGATTTTAATAAAGGTACTAGCACTAGCAGAAGATAGAACTAACATGAGGCGTTCTGTTAGTCAGGGCTTCCCGCTGAGTCCCCGACTGTTCAGTTTTTATGCAGAATTGTTGTGCTTAGCTTGAAACAGAAGAATTCTTGGCTTTAGGTTACAAGAATTGGAAGTTAAAAGTCTGGCGTTTGTCGACGGTGTGGATGTTTGTTGTACCGATAGAGATAGTGTTCCAACTACCATCACTGTAGTTAAAAAGTTCGGCAGTGCAACTGACGGTCTAGTAAACTGGCGAAGGTGTCTGCGCTTCTGGCATGGAGAGTGGTCGTGCAGACCAAACTATTTTGGCAATGTTAAGTGAATGACCACACCTGTCATGTACCTTAGTGTGCCGCTGGATCATTATAAAGATAATGAGAACTACCGGCAAGAAGAAGCGAAAGAAATCCGGATGGAAGCCAATAGACGCAACGGTAATCATCTGTACGTGTTTTCGAGGGTGACTGTGTGCAATTGCTTCTTTATCTCAAAACGTTGGTATGCGATGCAAGTATTGCATTGTTCAACGGCAAACATAAAGAAGCTCCATTGCATTTTGGCAGTGTTCATGTGGGCCTTCGACTGGCAGAGTTGCAGGCGAACCACACGGCCACGCTTCTGCTAATTTTTATGCGTGTTTATACAAAATCTAAATGCCCAAATGCTCACAAAAGTTTCCAATATCACACCTATCACGTTTTTTTTTTGGTGGGGAACTAATAAAACCTTCCTACACCAACAAGGAGTTTTTATTCTGTGACATAAGCCCACGTTATTTACCAGAGATGGGGCTCATGCATTGACAAAGACGAAGAAAAATAAATTGTCGGATTAATTCAACCCTTGTAATGGCAGGAAAGCGCCTGGTAGACATGGCTTGGCTTTCAAAATAAAAGCCCCGACGCCTCATAAAATGTGAAAAAGGGCCACAGGTAGCGTCCACGTTCTCTCAGTGATGCAGGAAGCATTATTCATCAGATGACGTCATGAGGACGTCAAAGCTGGCCAATATTTGCAACATAATTACGACGCCTCACCTTGGTACTACACAACCTGCCGTCGTACGGTGACGTCATCAAAAAACGTCGACGCTTGGCCAAAAGTGAACTGATCATGGGGGCAATGCACAATCACATATACGGTAGAGAACGCTTAATTTCCGCAGATCCCGGAGGCAGACAAATAAAAACCTCCTGTGAAGAAATCTATCAGGAATGGGCTCCTTGCAATTGAAGCGGACGAAAAAATACGATATGGCTTTGGCTTTTCGCTCGTCTTAGCCTAATGCACATAGGACCGCGTAACTTCTTATCGATGCCTCTCTACAGACCATTGCGGAACAAGGTATGTCAAGTCATTCTAGTGAGCCACTGCGCTATAGGAATTTGTGTTCTTTTTTTTATGTGGTCTGCTGCGAATAGCGTGACGTTGCGATGCTGCAGGCTCGCACGAAATCTCTCTGAAGATATAAAGGAAAAGAGCCTGCAGGCCCGCTTGTCAAGTCTTCTTCTCCGTGTGTCTTTCATTACTTAGCCTGGCTTGTTCCATATCCTTATCGTTCTTCTTCTGCGGTCGTCCCCGTTTCTGAGAGTGCAACGCGTCCGTTGCGATGTCATCGATTGCATAACGTGAGCCTTCAATACCTAAATGGCTTTTTATGGCAGAGTCCACTTCAAGCACTTAAATGTCTAAATGGCGTGCCACATCATCCGGCCGTGTGTGGTATCGTCACAATATCGCCCCTACCTGCGCAGATTCCTTCACCATATTCTGCCATTATTTTCTGTTCGTACACCGTGCGTTTGCCAAGTTCTCAAGGCTCATTCGCGTGCACGTTCGTGAAAACCTGTCACTGGTTGCGCGAGCGTAGAGTTGCGCGAAAACGGAAAAAACAAAACAACATAGTTTTATTGCGTTGCTGCCTCTTCAGTAATGTCATAGATAGCTGCTTTTAAACTCCACAGATTTCTCTGTAACCTGATTAACGGCGTCGACACGTGAAAATATTCAATGGCCTTTCCTGAAGCAAGCCCGCTTTTTTTGGGTGAGTGGAATAATGTCAAGTGTTGCTTTGATTTATTCGGTGCTCTATGCGAGGTAGCGAGGTTTATAGTAAATGCAAGAAGATGTGTGATAGCAGATGCGGCATGCTGTTCAACTTCTTCAACTTTTTGTTGCATTTTTGCTTCAGATCAGTATTGGTTTGAACATTCTGTTACATTCGAGCTTTTGTGTAATCGCCTATTGAGGATATATATATATACATATATATATATATATATATATATATATATATATATATATATATATATATATATATATATATATATATATATATATATATATATATAGCCCCTCATTGAAATATTTATAATGCTTTTTTCGTATGATCTCAAGCATTGCCAATTGCTGGCGCTATTATAATGTATCGTTATAGAAAAGAAGCCGTGTCAATCACCTTTCAGTTTCGCTTCCAATGAAATCCGGAAAGACCCCTCCCAATGAACCTAATAGCGGCCGCCGATCGTTGATTCCACATACAAAATAGTCTCGCTTATGAAATCAGCAGTGTCCCCCGAAGGCGTTATGGTCAAGCTCATGACGTCAGGTTGGAGCGTGGGCCCATTGCAGCGGCCTTGTGTGCATCCGCTTTGGATGAGAACATACTGGCCACTTCTATAGTTGTGTGCGACTGTAGTGCAATTGCGTAGGCGGTGTTAATAGTAGGTTTATAAATATTGCCATGACACTGCAGGTGCTCATACAACTCATTACACGCATCGAAATAAAAATATGTATTATTAGATAATTTCATCGTGTTTCTCGGCTATTGTGTTCGTTTCTATAGTTTTACGTTTATTTATTATTGAACCTACTAAGAAAGTATGCGTGAGTCTCTACTGCATGGCGTCAACTAAGTGTAGTGTGTAAAGCAGTAGAATTGCAGTTTAAATATGAAAGGATACATTTAACAAGGATACTATTTTTGGAAGACAGGACATGAAAGATTTTCTAACACCGGTATTACGTTGTACGGGGGACACTATAGGTGGCACAGTCGTTTCGGTAAAATAAGACTGGTTCTACATGGACGAGAGTATTGCTTCGTCACCAGTTCTTTGTGTCTCATTGTGCATTAACAAGGCTCAGCAGTGTTCCGCAACTAATCATGCTTGATAATGTTACCGAGTGCAAGGTTGAAAGTGCCACAGGGGGCGTCGCACGCGCTTGGCTGCTGCGAAAACAAGACAGAAGCAAAGTAAGAACAGCCGGCCAGCGAACGAGCGTTCTCAATATTCTCTGCCAAACACAAGCTACGTCTCTACTTTTAATTTCTCACAAACCAGCTTTCGGTATGAAAGAATAAGTGGGGTCGTGGAACCATTACTTAACTTTTTTTATTGACGTTTTTCGCGACCCGACTTCTCTGAGTTCTGAATGTCTTATCCATGGACACCGCCGTAGAAGAGGACACGTCTTGTCTATTGACCACCATTGATTCCATTACGCTAACTGGTTGCCCAGGACACTTGACCTTGACGTCTCCAACCCGGCCTACTGTATTAGTGGCAGCATTGAGTGGGTCTTTAAGATCACTATTTCTTGCGTGAGTTGGAAATTCGCTTTTTAAACGGGACCACTGGTGAACGCGAACTGGGGGAAAGGAAACAGACATAGAGACGGAAGTGCTTCCATCTGCGTTCAGGTGCTTTCCATTTGCCCGTTCTTACCACTGCTAACAGTTTTTTTTAATATTTTTAATATTATGGTCCAGCGAGGATCAATATTGTTGCTATAGCCACTAGTGATGGGTGCCAATATATTGGCTGCATTATACAGATATCTGGAGTTTGGGCGTTGGAAGCTTGCCAAGTTGAGAAGGCTGCTACAGAGAGTGCTGTGTAAAAAATAGTCACCGAATACTGCAAGGTAAAGTGTGATGAAAGCGCCACAAAAAATTACTGTTTAGCTTTTATTAAATATAAAGTTGAACAATGTTATCGAGAGTTTTAGTTCAGTTTCACTGATTTCATGAACCGTATTGATGACATGTACACGAGTCAATCTGCTATTTAGTTTGCAAAATCATCTTTTATTGGTTTTTTAAGGGCTTATCATATCAAAACAATTTGGCAGAATAAAAGCTGGCAGATTTGCATGTCACTGAATTTTTATGTTTGTTTTTCTGAAGGAATGGCGTGATTCTTTAGTATTGTGCTGGGTTAGAAATATTGATGTCTCGTATACAGAGTAGGAAACATTCCAATAAATCTCTTGGAACTGTTAGGCTTTAATGCGCCTTTTGTTGGTTTGTATGAGAAATGTCTTTAAATGCTTCTTTCCAAATGCTGTATAAATGTCAAAGTCATCTCTCCGCTTCAACAATGCTTGTGAATAACGCTTCACAGTACATTTCAAGAACGCATGCTTTATGTAAAAGTCGTTTGCGGGCAAATAGTCTGCCATTCAGAGTTATCCTGCCATCACAGACCACTCATCCTTCTCAGGTGACTCTTGAACATCCTCGTGTTCCTGAAGTTTTCCGTGGGGAAAAGTATGAAGACGTAGAGGACTGGCTCGAACAATTCGAACGGGTCGCTGTATTCAACCACTGGAGCGAACAGCACAAACTTGGCCGTGCATATTTCGCACTGGAAGATAGCGCTCGCACGTGGTACGAGAACCGCGAGGCTACATTTTAATCTTGGGAGGGTTTCCCTCGAAAGCGCCTCGCTACATTTTTGAACTGGGACCGACGGGATCGCGCACAGCAACTGATTGAGGCCCGCGAGCAAAAACCCAATGAAACAACCCCCATGTACGCAGAGGGAATGATCCGTCTGTTTCGACGAGCTGACCCTGACATGCCCGAGGCGAAGAAGGTGCGTCACCTAATGCATGGTGTCAAGGAACCAGTGTTTGCGAGCTTCGTACGAAATCCACCTACAACAGTAGATGAATTTATAAGAGAGGCGACTATCGAACGCGCACCGCAATGCTGCAGCTCGGAATTCTGCCGCATGCGAAAGTTTCCTGCGACAAATGATTAGGGCAATACTGCGTGAGGTACTTCGGGTCCTCTGCGTTCCTTCTACCCAGCCGCCTGTCGCACCTGTTGCCGACATCGTCCGCCAGGAGTTGAGGCAAGGGGTTAAACCTACCGTGCCAAATCCTGAGCCACATCCAGTGAGCTACGCTGATGTAGTCCGTCGTCCTCCACCGTCATTTGTGGCGACACTCATCAGGCCACGACCCACTGTCGTACCTTGGTGTCAACGGGATTCTACGAGACGACAACCAGTTCGCCGAACTGACTTATAGTGCATGGCCGACCGTCAAACTATTTGCTTCCACTTCGAAGAACCCGGTAACATTGCCCGCTATTGCTGTTATGGCGATTCCGGGTTCGGGAACTTTTATTGTCCCGCTTATTTCCGCTCTTAAAACCGTCGTGCCCACGATACCGATAAACTGTCGCCTGGCCAAGCACACCGCGTCGCTGGCGATCTTCATCACCTGCGCGTCACCGTGACTTCCCTCAGAGCTACGTGGACGTCACCAGAGGCAGTTCCCCTAGCCCGCGCCGGGGAATCTAACTGCTGCGACCTCGGGGGGCAAGGTTGCCAATCGTCGAGACACTGAAAAGTTCCCCCTATCATCGCAAGAAGGTATGACGACAACGACGACGAATATGACGACGAATACTAATACCGATGAAGTTGTACGTGCCGATCTGAGCGTTCCCATTGACGGACATCACGTTACAGCACTGGTCGACACTGGCACCGACTTTTCAATCATGCGATAATACCTTGCCGACCGCCTTAGAAAGGTCAAGGCACTGTGGACAGGGCCACACATAAGGAGTGCTGGTGGTCCGCTGATGACTCCCGCGGGTAAATGCACCACTCGACTTCCCATCGGGGATTCTAGCTTCGTGGCTGCTTTCGTCCTGTTGCCAGATTGCTGTAAAGAGATAATTTTGGGCATGGATTTTCTTCAAGATCATGGCGCTGTTGTCAACATCCCTCAACGTGCGTATGGTGACGTCTTGCGCACATTCATATGTCAACAACAGCAGCGAAGAACCACGCGGCCGTTTGCGAATAGCCGACGATGTGACGTTCCCACCGAGATCCTGCTGCCTTCTGTTCGTGTCCAGTGGGTGGCCTTGCTATAAAGATGTGATAGCGGAGCACATCGAATAACGCGTTCGATGCTCTAACCACTTAGCTACCACAGCGGCCGGCTAGCGGAGCACATAGTCACTCTTTTGTTCACGCAAGGCATTTCCATCGCGAGGAGTGTTCTGGCGCTTACTGGTGAACCAGCAGAAGTGCTCCTCACAAACTACAGCAGCGAGCGCCGTCAAATCTAGAAGGGTACCGTCATTGCCTACTACGACGATGTAGACCAAGCCGAGGATTGTTCTGCTTTGCAACGAGACGACGCGACTGTCCCCGCCTCGACAACCTTGTCGGCGGACATCTGCTCCACGCTACCACTCTCTGATAGGAAGCACCTGCTTAAACGTATACACCAATTCGAAGACTGCTTTTCGCGTACGTCAAAGGTCCAGCAAACACCATTGACCAAGCACCGCATGATTACTGAAGACAACACGCAACCAATTTGGCAAAACCCCTACCGTGTGGCTCCAAAAGAACGCGAGGAGATTCAGAAGCAAGTACAAAAGACGCTCGCGGATGACGTCATACAATCTTTGAAAAGTCCTTAGGCGTCCCCCGTGGTTCTGGTGAGGAAAAAAGACGGCAGCTTGCGCTTTTGTATTGATTATCGCAAGTTGAACGAAGTCGTGAATAAAGACGTTTATCCACTTCCCCGCATAGACGATTGACTCGATCGGCTGCGTCATGCGTGCTATTTCTCTTCAATTGACCTCCGAAGCGGCTACTGGTAGAGAGAAGTCGACGAGAGAGATCGTGAAAAAAATGGCCTTTGTGACGCTCGATAGCCTTTACGAATTTAAGGTGCTTCCTATTGGATTGTGCTCGGCGTCTGCCACTTTTCAGCGTCTCATGGACACCGTACCATCAGGCCTGAAGTGGCAAACATGCTTGGTGTTTGTGGACGATGTTATTGTATTCTCAGGAACATTCGAGGAACATCTCAGCCATTTATTCACCGTCCTGCAAGCCATACGTTTGGCCGGCCTTACTTTAAAACCGGAAAAAATGTCATTTTGGTTTCAATGAACTCAGCTTCCTAGGCCACGTGGTCAGTCACGAGGGTGTTCGACCTGACCCGGCCAAAGTAGACGCCGTAGCGCAATGTCGTGCCCCACCTGACAAAAATGCCGTGTTAAGCTTCTTAAGGTTTTGCGCCTATTGCCGGCAATATATCGAGAACCTTTTGTCTATTTCGGCGCCATTGACACAACTCACACGTGAAGACGTCCCCTTCTTTTGGGGTGAACAAGAGCAAATGGCATTCAACGAACTACGACAGCGCCTGCAAACACCTCCAGCCCTTGCGCAGTTCGATTAAGAAGCCCCTACAGCACTTCACATTGACGAAAGCAATGTAGGTCTGGGTGCCGTTCAGGTACAGTGGCAAGACGGCTGTGAAAGAGTAATAGCCTACGCCAGCAGAACTCCCTCTCGCACGGAGAACTGCTCGACTACCGAGGAGTGTCTCGACGTGGTGTGGGCGGTCGTCAAATTTCGTCCATATTTGTGCGGCCGCTTCTTCGAGGTTGTTAGCGACCATCACTCTTTGTGCTGGCTCACCAACCTTAAAGATCCATCTGGTCGTTTGGCGGGCGGGAGCCTAAGGCTTCGAGAGTTCGACATAACCATCATCTATAAATCTGGGAAGAGGCACACCGACGCCGAATGTCTTTCACGGTCACCAGCGGAGACTGTAGCTCGTGATAATGAAAACATCGACATGGCATTGTTGGTAGTTGTCAACACAGCCACTGTTAAACGAGAGCAGTGCAGTGACCCCGAGCTGTTACCACTCATTGAATATTTAGAACGACGACGTAAAGACGTGCCGTCGTTATTTGCCAGAGGACTGCCATCTTTTTGCTTGCGAAACGATGTTCTCTATAAGAAAAACTTCTCACCAGCCGGCAACCCGCACTTGCTCGTCGTGCCCGACTCTCTTCGAAAAGAAATTATGGAAGCGGGCCATGATGAAGCAACTTCTGGTCATCTAGACTACACCTGAGCACTGTGCCGACTACGATGCAAGTGCTACTGGCCAAAGTTACTAGCTGCTATTAACCATCACGTGCGAACTTGCACCGACTGCCAAAGACGCAAAGCGCCTCCCAGCAAGCCAGCCGGTCTTTTACATCCAGTCGAAACACCAGCGAAGCCATTCACCCAGATTGGAATAGATTTTCTGAGTTCCTTTCCAACTTCCACAATAAGGAACAGATGGACTATTGTGGCCACCGATTACCTCTCCCGTTATGCGGAGACTAAAGCTATGCAGCGCGACACAGCAGCAGAAACCACTCGGTTTTTCATCGAAAACATCGTCCTTCGATATGGCGCTCCGACAGCAGTGATCACAGACAGAGGACCTGCCTTCACCGCAGAGCTTTTGGAGTCGGTTCTCAGACTCAGCGGTACAGCTCACTGGAGAACAACTGCATATCACCCGCAGACAAACGGACTGACGGAGCGCCTCAATAGGACCCTCATATACATGATCAGCATGTACGTTGACACGGAACATAAAAACTGGGATCAGATATTGCCATACGTGACCTTTGCCTATAATACTGCTCGACAAGACACCACTGTATTGACACCGTTCAGTCTGATCTATGGTCGCGAAGTCGCAACAACGTTGGACGCCATGTTGCCGCATGAGTGTGACGACTTCCATGTAGACGCCAAGGAATTCACTCAGCGCGCCGAAGAAGCCAGACAGCTCGCGTGTGTGCGCATCTGTCATCAACGGCATCCAGATGCACAACGGTACGACCCCCAACACAAGTTCATTAGCTACACACCAGGCGACAAGGTCTGGGTCTGGATTCCGATACGTCAAAGTGGACTGTCTGAAAAACTGCTAAGATGGTACTTTAGTCCATACAGCATCACGCGACGCTTGAATGACGTGAACTACGAAGTTGCTTCCGACACTGATTGTAGTTCTAAGCGCCAAAAGCATTTACCCGAAGTCGTGCACGTCGTGCGTATGAAACTAAATTTATCGAGTTAATTAACTCCCGGTTACCCTGTTGGCGCGACCACTTCATAGCCTGCTATAGCACCTAAGTTACGCATCGGGACAATGCCTCTTTCGGAGGGAGGCAAATGTCACGTGCTTGCTCAAGAAAGACAATGGCAGTTGTGCATGTGCCATGAAGGACAATGAAATGGGTGAAAAAAGGAACTTGCTTGCGCGTTTTATTGAAAAGACCCATCTACTTCTGATGCATCAATCTCTCCGGCAAGACCTCTGTTTTGACGTCGTGACAATAATACCTTCCATTAGCCGTAGGCACCTGTCACAGTACTTTGTCTTTGCGTCGAAACCGAGAAGTTCTGGAGTGTTCTGACGCCAATTTTTTCACCGCATAACAACTTTGCCGAAAACGTGTGGGATGAGAAGACAGTGTGCGCTGCTTTTGATGAACAACTCAAAAAGGGCAATGGTAAGCGATCACAGTTGGTTACAATGCGTTCTACAAAACTGCCTTCTCTTCCTGACCTTGTTATTTTCGAACACGCACTATTCTAAATATGCTGTATCAGCATTATAATAAACTAATATACAGGACGTCACGATGTGTCAAACTGTTTATAAGCCATTAGGCAGAATGGGGTACGAGATCCGTACATATTCTATTTAGAAGACTTATAAGCGAAGGAACAAAAGTATCTGGGGTGATGTCTTGACAAAATATAAGGCCAAAGAGCTAGCATAAAGATCTACAGATGAACTTCATTAGCATCACCACCATTTAAGTTCATAGAACGTGCCACTTACAAACATTTCACCAGTTTTCTTCATAAACATATAGTTTGAGGAAGTCCTCTCAACAACCACTGAGCAAGTTTGAATTGTAGATGACTTCCCCAAGCTATAAACGAATGGAAACAAACAGGTGCCTTATTTATGAATTTCAGCAAAGCATCCAACAAGCTCAGTCATGTAAACTAATTAGCTGCTCGCAACGTTAATCAATGGCAATGATAGCATGAATAAAAGCCTCCCCTAATGACCACCATCAATTTGTCCATGTAAATAAAACTTGTTCACATGAAGTTCCTGTCAAGTTTGGCATATCACAGGGATCTTATCTTGGAGCGCTTATTTTGTTATATACAAATCAAGTCGTTAAATTAGCGTAAACTTAAGGCTTTAGGCTAACGACTTCGGTTCGTATGAGATAGTAACAATGTAATAGTACGAGTTCTGTGTAAACCATAATTATATTAAGGTAGTTGATTAGTTTAAGAGATGACTAACGTGCGCTTATATTTAAGAGATCTTACATATGCGGCTAACATTGAAAAAAGCTACTCATATATGGCTACGGGACAGAAGACATGCTGTAAACGCAAGTTAAACAGGTCTAGAGGCATTATACGTAAGCACGTCCTCAAATGACAGAGCCGGGTAGCGAAAAGGAACACACAAAACAGCACAAGAACAAGGTTTTGAGACCAACCTGTTCTCTTCTTCCTAATCCACAAGTTGGAGGCCAGCCTTGAGTGCCGTTCTAGCAGGAAACTGCGATTCAAGCCTGCGGAACCAGATATTGGTAACTCCAGAAAGGTGGAAGCTGTCGTAGCTGAGCCTATCGTCATGATTCAATCCATCATTCACACTAACTAAATCGTACAATAGGAGCCAGTGGTCGATGTCACAATCTTCGATTCTACTAAAGAATAAAGGATCTCGTTGTCGTGGCGTATCTGCATGACCGCAGGTGATCGGCTTTTCGAGGAGTTATCATGCATAAGAGCTACGGGGGGAGCATCTGGTTTCTCAGTTCTTGGGTTTGAAATATCTATAGTACCTCCATCAAATCAAAAGATAAGAGGTGTTCTAGGCCCCAGAGACACTCTACGCTCAGATGGTAGAGTCAAGCAGCGGTAACACCCAGAACAACACGGGAAAGACAGTTTGTTATGACCCCAGCGTTGTCCTCTTCTTCAGAAGCCGCATGTACAGTGTTCATTGGTGTCCATTACATTCATCGTATATCTGTAGGCCTTTCAATAGCAAGAGATCTCTCAAGCTCGAAACATTTTTACACAACTCCAGTCTTACGGTGTTCTTTTTAGGACGCGTATGTGCATTATCTACACCAACAATACGATTATTGGCATATAAAAGACTCATCCGGCCAGTCTTAGAATACGCTTTATTATATGGGACCCGTTGAGTCAAACCAATACAAGAAAACTGGAAATCACGAAAAAGAAAGGTTCGTAGATTTCAATACAATGTGTCGGGCCGTATTCTATCGGCCTACCTTTTACAATTCACAGTAATGAGAAGTTGAATTCTTGGCTAGTGCCGACGGATATTTCTTACCATGTACTTTCGACGCCAGGTGTGTTTGCCTCGAACTATACTAAAATCATGTAGTTCTTTGCACATATTTTGGACAAGTTGGGTTTTTGTTAGCTGTATAATACACTAAGCGCCAATGAAAATTGTTGGCACAAAGAGGTGATGTCCCGTTATCTTCGGGCATATAGACTCCACAGTCGCATTGCTGAGGTATACGTGGAATAACTAGTTGCTACGCATTCTGGGGTGCACATCTCTTAGGCTAAGTCAAATGTCCAGTATTTCTCCTTTTTTGCAATTGCTACGCGCTAATAATAAACACGAATTATTTTTTGTTTGCGTACTGCATACATTTTGAGCATTTCTTTTTATGTATTTATCTATCTGGCCACCTACGTCTGTGTGCTGTTGTGATCCCCTCCTCAACTTGGGGTAGACCAAAGTATTGTGGGAGGAGAAGGTTTCGCTAATATGTCTGTCTCCTCATGACACAAATATTGCGCAAATTCTGTCGCAGACGACGTTAAACCCTTTATTCAAGACAGGTGTAAACCATACCCATACATCACTGGCCACGGTATGCGAGTATGTGGGCGTGGTAGACATTTGATATCTAACGAGGAACGGTTAGAGCAGCCACTTATATTTCACATGCGTGAACGTTAAGAAAAGCCGACAACTGCATCTCGGACCTGACAAATGCAACAAATAAATGTTATGGTCCCAGCAGGAGACGCCGCCAATCATTCTGTGTGTCAATCAAGTATTCCACCAGAAGGCTACGCCAGGTTTGGGATCTGCTTATAAAAGAGTCCTGGTGCAAGCGTAATACCGATATAAAGTTAATTGTAGTTTCAATGCTGCCCATCTATTTCTATAAACGTCATATTGTGCTCCTACTACGCAGGCATCACTTTGGATTGGTGTCAACTGTCCTTGAGTGCCATTCACTGAACTTGTTCTACAGAGTACTACCCAGGACTACTATCCTCACAATCACAGGTGCTATATTTTCACCTACGCTTTCTAGTTTTGGTAGTACTCATATTGTTCTTGACGAGGTTACGAAACTGTACACAACTGGTTATATTAAACATGCCCGGCTGTCAAATACGCATGTCTTCGCGCACAACGTTTGTACATATTCAGGGTCATTTCGGAAGGTTTCTTGGAATAAGAAGAATTGCGCACCATAGTCAGCTTTGCTGCGTACGCTTCGCATGACAACAAATGTTATAGTACAGGTAATTTTTTGAAAAAACTAGAAAAAGCCTACGATAATGGAGTACCCTACGCAAATACCGCGTTATGGGAATCAGCGATATGAAGTAACAGGCTTGTTCATCTTCCAGGTTGCTCACCACCTAACGTCGTCACTGTGAATATGAGACTTGCCACATCAATCTGTTCTCTACTGGTATTACTGCTTCCAAGTTCAACCACTGGCAGTCAATGTTTACCAGAAGAGACAGCACAGAGTGCATCATCCCTCAACACCAATATCTCGGACCTCATACTTGTCTCCTTCAAGGAGCGTTTGCAACCAGTGCACTCCAAATTTGCGCTCTTGGTCCGCAGACCGATAACCATCTGGAGCATGGAAAACAAAGCATTCGAGGACAATTTTTCCAGCGTTCACTTTCGGGGAAAGAAAGCAGTGTTTGTCATCATTGATACAAGTGAAAGAGCATCGTCACCGCAGACACTGAGCGTTAAGTGGTTTACTTGCTCTTTGTTATTCTTGACCAGACACAAACCCTATATTACTGCACTCGCAGGTAATACGAGCATGACACCACCAAGATCGGGTTGTGAAGCAGGATATATCACAGGCAACGAAACCTCCATACAGAATTATTTCTGGCGTCAAGAGTCTGCTGCTGCGCTCAAGGTAACCTCCAATAACACGCCACAAAATATGAAGCCTATAAAGCGTTATGGTGCGCATGCCCTTAGCGGATGCGAATTGAGAATAGCGTGCATGAAAAGGATGGAATCGGAACCAACTGCAGCTACTTGCGAAGACGCGATATTTACAGCAATTCTCGCGTTGCTGAATCGCGTAAACGTTTCAGTTAAACTGGTCGAGGTTCGCAACATTGCCGAGCAAAGAGGGACGCTACATAATTTCACCAACGATATAATGCTTATTCCCATGGTTATAACACATCTCTATCCTACACTGTATCACATCCCTGCAATCCACATTGTCCACGATACCTTCTTTTCTCGAATATATGCCCACCGTGTTGTTTCTCTCCTGGAAATCGCCATCGAGTGTTGGAAGATAGTGGCATCTATAATTGTCTTGCTTGCGCTAGTTGTGGTTGTCTCTGCAATGATGACCGATAAAGATGGATCATTTTATCAAGGTATCTCTGATACGACGTTTTTCCTTCTGGCAGCTGTCCTTGGGACAGGGGCTGACCAACCGAAGACCAGTGGCCGTATGGTTATTGTTGGGAAAGCACTTCTCGGCTTATGGCTAGCTGCTTCACTCCCACTTTCCGTCTATTTCCGCACTGAGTTGACGGCTATCGTAATGCTTAAGCGCCCCGCATATCGCATCGACACGCTTCGAAAACTGGAAGATGCCCTCGACAGACAGCAAGTCGCCCCTTGCGTTGTCAGGGAAACAATTAACCATTTCGAAATGGATCCAAATTATTCAGATTACTCAAAATCCCTAACGCTACCTTCGCTGGTCAAAAAGCTTCAGCGTGAGTTCGCTCGACATGGAGAAGAAGCACTTGTAAGGGAAACCTTATTTGAGTGCTTCGAGTGCGCGTCTAGCCCAGATCGCGTCTGTTACGACGGCACTTGGCATCATGCCAGCACTTCGGGGCTAGAACTTACAAAAGCTCGAGTATTTACGGAGCACCTCAAGACTAAAATTGATAGTTATATAACATTCAAATTGGACTGGTTGCACGAGCCGTTGAAAACACTTTTTCTTGCTGTTCAAGAGAAAAAACTGATCGATTTTGATTGGATAGAGCCCGAATACGAAAGCGTGGACACTGAATTTGATATGAGCGGGCTTCTCACGTTACTGTTCATATTGCACGCGATTAGCTGCCACGTTCTTCTTCTCGAAGTAGTGGTTGCCCGTTACGTACGGCGGGCATGATTGTGCGCTGCCTATATGTGGACAAGTCTAGTGTAATTAGCTACCACGCAGTGTAGTCCACTTTGGACACAAGTGAAATGGTCTACATTGTCTCTGGTTAACCTCCCTGCCTTCTTTTTTCTCCTTTCTCTCTCTCTCTTGTCTCTGGTAGCTCGGGTTTCTTTTTTTAGTCTAGGAGATGTGTTTGTTCTGTCCAGGCTAAATATTATTCCCTGTTTCAAGAAGTCCGAAAGTGAAGGAAAGAGTCGTAATAGATAATGGGGCTGGTTTCTTTGATAGAAAAAAAACTAGTGGGGTCAACAGCTTGCGGAGCATGGACAGCTAGGCGTACACTTTTGTGCAAAATTTAAATATTGCTTATTATATGCCACATAAATTGATATTCACTACAGAGGGCAAGAAAATACACATTTCTAGAAATCACGTCATGACAAATAGGCAAAGCACTAGAGATTGTTCTAACCGTAAATCACCATTACGTTGGCCACTTGCGTATGTAAATGAGTGAAGACACGTGTGTACAGTTTTGTACACGTGTGTTGAAATTTTTAAACTACAGTGAAAAAAAACAACAAAGAAATTACCTCAGGCTATTACTTCTCCGCCTATATCGACCTAAAGGCGAAAGCCTTCTTCATCTTTTGCAGATATAGCAGCATCGGTGTTGTTTCATTTCACGCTAAGGAATATCACCAACTGCTCCGCCTGTCACAAGGCCGTGCTGAAGCTCGTCATAACACTTCAGATACGTCACTCAGATTCGCCCTAGAGGCTTTTTTCCGCTTTGGGCGTCGGTGAGCAGATAGGGACCATACATATGATTTTTGTGCAGGTAAACTAAATCATACGTCGTATGGAGGTAGTTGAAGTGATGTCACGCACTCTACCGCCAAAGTGACCTCTGACAACAGGCGGTCACGTGGAGCGCAAGAAGTGCACGTTGCCCAGCTGAAGCATTACCACCACTCACTCTCTTGGAGAGCTTCGTCTGCACCTGTGGGAATTCTCTGGCTGGAGGGGCTTGCTTGAGCCAACAAGGGTAGGATGTACCAACAAACGGCGAGCCTTTGAGGAGCTGATCATCCTATCTCTTGCCCTGCACTAAGCATCTCTCTCTCGACTCACCTCGTCAATATACCTGCTTTATCATTGCAATGTTGAAGTGAGAAATGACTGCCCTTGCTCTATTATCTGATTGGTAATGACGTTTCTCTGTCACACCAGCGGAATGCTGTAGTCCTAATGTCGAACAATCCGCCAAATACTTCCAGTCCTTCCACTCACAAACGTAGGTTTACATAAGTATCGCAAAGATTCAGATCAACCCATGATTATGAGTTTTAATACGCGTGGCTGAGTAGTATTTTGGTGAGTGTCTTTGATATAGCCTGGTACCTATCTATTTAAACGCACGAATACCGGTATTTCGACCTCTTTTGGGTAGACAGACGTTTTGTACAGGAATGAGTGAGTGCAGACTGCGTTTTGATATTTAAGCTAGCACTGGTGATTGCTATCAATATACCACTGCGCTGAAGCATGGCATGATCTCAAAGATAATATATTTATAATATATCAGTGACACAGTCATACTTGCCATTCTCTCTGACAGTAACCTTTCACCGTGCACATGGCTGGACGGATTCCGTTGTCTGTTTTTTTTTTTGTGAAAAAACTGAATTCTTCTTATAGCTCTATTCCAGTCAGTCATTTTCAAAATTGGCTTGAAATTGGTTCTCATAGCTCTGTCTAACTATTATAAAAATGTCTGCTAAAATGATTTGAGGACCCTTCATAGCGCAGTATTAAATAATTACACTGATCACGTACATTTTTGTGCGATAATATAACCAAAGTCACTGCACCTATTTGCGCCGTTTTTCCTAATGCGGAATCTGCTGTTCGTTTGCTATAAACTGTCTTCTTTCTCCAGTGAGTGATGTTTCGTTTGTCATAAGTACAAGTGCTCAAGGTGCATGCCGATCGTATGCAAGTGGGAATGGTGTGTTAAGGCACCAAAAAGTACACGATGATATGCAGCGCTGCCACGCTCGAGCACGTGATTGGTGGGCATGGGCTCGTGGCACGCGACCCGAGTCATGGTGGAAAGCCCCATTGTGGAGCTCCGTACCTAAAATGCCGAGGAAGTTAGGGTTGCAACCATGGCGAACGCAGGAGGCACCCGGTTCCAGAGGCTGCCGCCACAAGAGGCCGAGAAGTGGCCGTCGCCCTCGAGAGACCCGAGCGAGGCTGACCGGACGTATTGCACCATACCGCAGCACTTCTCGGTGCGCCAACAGCTCTTCCTTTTCAAGTCATAATGGCAGCGGGCCACACAAGAGCGATCCGAGTGCCCTGTCATGAATTGGGTCTGGCAGCATGAAATGGTTTCGTTGACACTGACGAGTAAGGCCTAACCTGGTCAGGTCAAACACGACAAAGACGACTGCGATGCGGCGGAACAGGACAAGAGGCTTGTTGTGTGAATACGACCGACAACGGTGTATTGAGGATACGTTGACGCGCCGTAGACACGGCGCCGACGTTGTGAACATTAAGAAAGCTCGAACGGAGAGCGAGCGTTCGAGCAACCAAAGTCATGCCAGAGTGTGTAAGAACTGGCTAGATGTGAACCATGATTGGATTACAGTTCCTGTTTCACTTCATAGTGTACTTTGTACGTTTCGTTTTCGAGTGAAGCTAGAGTGTATGATTGTTGTTTACAGTGGCCGTGTCCCAATTCTAGACAGCATCGTAGACAGTCTGCGCTGACAGCTTAGAAGACAGCATTGCACTTATGTTTGTCCGAGAAATAGTATGCGTCTAGACGCCGTCTACTGGACGAGACACTACCTTGCGTCGAGAAGAGAAAGCTAGGATAAACATGACTGTTACGTTTGTAGCTTATTTCGTGTTTAAATCTACAAAAAATTGAACATTACTCCTATCGAACGTCTGAAGAAGCCTCTGCTTGAGAGCAGAGGCTTCTTCAGACGGCATTATCTATGGACAATATCTGAGATTTCCGAGCAGTTCGATGAGCTACCATCTTATTTGGGCAGCAAAGTAGATGCGTGTTTTCTTTTTTCGATGATACTGTCTTCTCGAAGCTGTCCGATTTTCCGGCTACGGTGAGTATTGCAACACACCCACTTTTGTTTCGTAAACTTAGTGCCACGATGGTGTCTCCCGTCTTTTCTTTTCGATCCCAATCCTTAGCAAAAACACCCGACATAATTGTGACATGCCGTTTTAACGCGTGCTAGCCTGCGTGAGCAATTGCAAACAGCAAAGAGCACCATTGCGTGCAGTGTCATTCTTCAATTTTGTGCGTGCAAACATGTTTGACACACCAGTCACAGTATGCAGCTTGTTTCAATAAAGGCCTCTAAGGCGCCCTCCGAGTGTTCTATTATTTTCGTTCCAGGCTACAAATTCGCACATTACGCCACTGATATATCCGTGGAGGTGAAAGTCCGAAGGTGTAAGAGTTTTATGCTCTGAGAAGTATTGGTGAAAGAAGCGTGCTCTGTCAGCAAACATGCACTGTTTTTGAGCTTCGAAACGCACTTCAAAAAATACTGGACCATCATACGCCAATATTGGTCATTGAAATGGCAGGAACGTGAATAGTAAACATGGGTTAGTATATCGCATATCTGGCGATTTCCCAAAAAAATGAATGATTTGGGACCTCTGTTTAAAAGCAAGGGAAGGAAGAGTTCAGCTATCAGAGAAAGGTGAGAGGATCCTTTGCTTTTACATCCACTCTACCCTGCTCCACCCCTCCCTCTAGGCAAAAGCAGGAAGCAAGCTATTTGGACGTCGAAACTATTCTATGCCTTTTAAATGGGGAAAATTATGGACCTTTCACACGTTCATAATCTGCGACTGTGCGGATGCATCGTCGAAGAGTGCGCCATGGTTTTGACGTCCCCAAAGCGTCCACAGGAGTAAACTTAGTTACACCTAGTGCAGCAAGCTTGCTAATCACAGTGAAGCCAGTGCTTCACGATTGTTTACCATGGCTCGGCTCAAAATATTGGAGGCCATGAGCTGTCAGCTTTGAACAGGGGCACTGTTGAAACATCGCAAAAAGGGTCAAAAACTTTGTATATGACGAGAATGAACGCGCAGTCGAGAAAAATGATTCGGAGACTCTTCATTCAGTACATGAACAACACTGTGTCTTCGTAATTAAAGCGCACTTCTGACAACGTTCAGTTATGGCAGAAGTGATCGCCGTATTCGTGATTCGATGCCCGCTGAGGATAAATGTTTCTCTCTTCATGCGTCTCACGTATTGTGCTAAGAGTGAACTCCGTGTATTTATGACCTCGTGTGTGCATTCTAATTAAATATAGATTAATATTCTTTATTCTTTGTTCAAAGTATACCTGCAGCGCCCGAAGGCGTTATAGTAGGGGGGTTACAGATTCGAAAGAAACAAATTTTCATTTACAGCAGACACTTGTACACTTGTGAGCCCATTCCACTCATGTATTGTTCTGACAAAAAAAAAGAATTTGATAAAATTTCAGTCCTGGGACGGTACTCCCTCAGTTTAAAAGGATGATCAATTCGATTTGACAAATAATACGGCGTCTGTAAAAACATATCCTTATTGATTCCAGTTTTATTATTAACTATTATATATAAGAGTTTTAATCGCAATTTTCTTCTACGCGATGAAAGCAGCTCCCAATTCAATTCTTGTTTCATAGCAGTAGAGCTTTCCCGCCATTGATACCGTCCCAGGACAAACCTTGCCGCCCTGTTCTGTATTTTTTCTATCTTATCACAAAGATATACCTGCGCCGGATCCCACACAGCGCAAGCGTGTGGGATCCGGCGCAGGTATATCTCTAAATATGTGTTTCCTCGTCTTCTTCCTTTCTTTCCTCTTACCTTTATTTACTCAATTTTTTTTCATCCTTCAACGCCAAGCAGGAGTTTTGTCAAGGCGGTTATGCGGGCTAGTTGGTTTCGGTTCCTTGTATTCATATTTGTAGCGCGAAAAGGAAAAAATACGGAGACACAGAAGGAACACATGAGCACGGTGGGTGCAGTAGGTTTGCCCATGTTTGCGGTGTACTTTATCTATATGCCCTTTGTATCCTTATATGAATGAGTATACTCCTTTTTTGTTCGTCACATCTCGTATCAACTAAATACATTACTTACTAGACTGTCACTGTGTCATCATTAGTCATTTTATAGGTTGTTATGACAGCAGTAATCTAATAGAGTGGCACGCAGGTTTTAAATATTTCAAGAATGTTTGTTGTTTACGGGATGCAATTCAGGTCAGAAGTGTTCAAAGCTGCGGCACCATACCTATTTCTATTCAATTTTCAAAACCCGAGTATTCGGCTCTTGATGAGGCATGATTTGTATGTTTCATTAGGTCCAATGTCAATCGAATGGCCGGGTGTATTTCTGAACATGGCTTATCACAGGTCAAGTATACTTCAAACGAATATGGAGAATAGACTATTCACGGAATACCCAAGTATACGTTTGCACCTATATACATGATGCTCGTTGGCCAGACACACGGGCACATGTTGCCTTCAGAATTTTTCTCAGACACTTGTGTTTTCCACCATCTCTTTAGCCCATGCACAGCAGAAAAGGCGTAAATCACTGCGCGAAGCTCATAAATACGTTCCCCTACCACAAATGTTCTACTTGTTTTCATTATTTTCGGCATGACTGACTGTAAGGCACTTCGCTTAGCGCAGCACATAGTGATTGCTTTGACACCCTTCTTGAAACATCAGTTATGACGTCAGCCATTTAGCGCTGAGCGATCGCAACATGTCTGTACGTTTTGCTGTCATGACGTAGCAAAACCGCCCTGTATGCCCTGTGTTACGTATGCTGAACTGTGAAATGCTCAAATCATTTGGTTGGTAACATAAATTACGCTATGTCACTATTGGTCCTATCATTCCCGGTTTAAGTGAATAAAGGCTAAACAATAACATCGCAACTTCAAACCGCGATATTCTTCAATTTGTGGCATACACATGTTTGACTCAAAATGTTTGTTATGTATTCGGTTTAAATAAAGTTAATCGACACGTCCTCCGTGTAACAGTTTTTCTAATGTCTTTTCCTCTGAAGTTCACAAGTGGTTTTTCTATATATTTTTGGAAAGACCTTCGCAGTATCTGAAAAATCACTCGTAGTTTGTTGAGACTTTTTTTATTATGAAGAATACATCATATTTAGACCTGTTATATGCTTGCGCAAAGATAAAAGCAGATTTTTTATCATTATTTTGATTCAATAGCAAAATGAGGCGTGGATGATTGCGTGATGGTTCTTGCGACCGTGGTAATTTTTCATCCCTTCCCTCAACACGTGACAACATAATCCTTAAGGTTTTACATACCAAAATCATATCATCATGAAGGACGCCATGACAGGGCTCAGGAAACTTTCAACATTGGCTGTTCTTTAACGCGCACCTAAGTATAGGAGCAGCCACCAACAGCGCTAATAAATAAGTTTCTACATGCTAACATGTACAGGAAAACATAAATGAGCGAAAATTTACGCAGGCAATGAAATCAATAAAGCATATGCGTGTCCGACAAATGAAGCAAACTGTAGAGGACAAAAACAAAACTAATGTAAGACATGTAAAATACCTGAAGAAACTATAAATTTGAATACAAGGTTTCAACAATCAAAAGACAACAACATCAATAAGGAATGTGTTTGACCGATAGATGAAACACAGTTTGGATAACATAACCAAACGTTAATGTGATTTACACAAGAAAATACTTCAGGGAATATGAAACAAAGATGTGTAACGCTATACCGTATGTCCACACAATTAACTCCCTTCACCTCAGGTGTTGGAGCGGTGCCAAGTAGATCAAGTCACAACTGCGCGTAAACGTCACTCTCTCCCTCAGCCACAGCAGCTGCCGGCTCCTCCACCCACTTGCAACAAACTTCTCTCTTGCTTCTCCCTTTCTATCACCCGAAACGCGCGAGTGCACGTCGAGTGCAAACGACAGATTTAGTTGCGCCTCCACAGCAGTCGTATGAACGTTTCCTGTCATTGCAAATTGGCTAGTAGGCTTCGTTCCTACAGCTGCTATGGACGCGTGACTATATCTGCCTACTCTTTCGGCTCATTTTTCTGTGACGAAATTTGCACGAAACCCAACCCACCTCCCGTGTGTTTGCGTTTCAAACAAACGTTTACTCGAGTAAACGCTACACCGAGATTCGCTTCAAACCGTTTCTCCAGAACTCACGTAGACGTCCGTTTCAACCGGGTCAACGCTGTGCGCACCACTGCTGCTTCGCATCCCATCAGGGTTCTCTTCAAGGAGATGATCCATAATTTCTCTTATTAGTTTACAGATCTCTCTGCATATCAGTGTCTGCACATACAGCTCCATTAGGTGTGCTAGCCGTCTCATATGTAACTCGTATACGCAGGCTACCGAGGTATCTATAATACACACAAAAATGTCATGAAAGGCGAAATTTTGTGGATATTTCACCCTAATTAGACCTAGTACCCCTATAAAGAAAGAAAGAAGGCGTAACACAAGTTAAAAAAAAAGGTTGAACAGTTGTTGTTAAAGCGTTCAGTTGTCTTCTACCACACCCGAAGCACGCTACCGAGATCCTATCTCATGGTTTCTCACCAGTGAAAGGTTTAAAACGAGGTTTAAAACTGCAGCTTGCGAAAAATCAACAAGAACTTTCACGGCATATTGACGGAGCGAATGATAAGTGGGGCGAAGCGTCCATGCGTCCGTTCGTGCGTCCATCTGTCTGTCTGTCTGTCTGTCTGTCTGTCTGTCTGTCTGTCTGTCTGTCTGTCTGTCTGTCTGTCTGTCTGTCTGTCTCTCTGTCCCTGTCTTCCATACGAAAGCCACTAACACCTTCTAGTGATATTTCTAAAAACATGTAGACACAACGCCATCTATTGAGCAGTTCATGAACTAGGGGTGGCTATATACTGCTACTACTATACTAATAGTAGTAGTAGTAGTAGTAGTAGTAGTAGTAGTAGTAGTAGTAGTAGTAGTAGTAGTAGTAGTACTGCTATTACTACAAGTACTACTATATTACTACTACTACTTTACTACTACTAATACTACTACTACTATTGCTGCTGCTACTACTACTACAGAGTAGAGAACAATGCCCACCCTTAGGAGCTTCAACGCTAAAAAAAGCAAGAAACGGTCACTAAGTACTACGTGTATAGGAAAAAAGCTAAATTTTGCTTATAAGCATGCTTTTTAACACAGGTGCAACGACTATAGTCGTTGCACCTGTGTTAACCAAGTTCTGGCTATTTCATGGACGATACTGCTTAGAGTATGGTTCAGTTTAAGACAAACGTGTGCTTCTTGACAGATTGGGGCTGGTACACGATGAGACTGTCGTTCATTGGCCACTCGGAACAGGGCCTCTGAATGCAGCGAAGAGGTGCTTCAGCATTGAAGTGTAGTTTAGCTTCTTCTAGTTGTCCGGCTACAATACTATATGTAAAAGAAACACCCTGTAATAGTGCTCGTGTGTAACATGGCATCCTATGATGTTTGCTTTCTTTGACATTTTTTTCGTTGCTTTTTTTACGAGTAAAACATGCAACATTTCACTCGTCAGTGTTTCCCTTGTGCATCAAAACTTGTGCTTTTCGCATACCCAGTGTTGTAAACGTTGTATAATCATTTGTAATACTTTGGTAGCCGTTTAGCAACGTGTGCATTGTTTCATGATTGACCGTACGCTGTTTTCTTTTGTTATTTGCTGTTTTTCTCTCTTTGTGGTTTGCTTATTTTATGTAAACCTGAAACTGATTTTGATGCATTTTCTTTTTATTTCCTAATTTCTTGAAGTTTTGAAAATCGACGTCAAATTGTTTTTTCATGTTGGTGCTCTGCGGAGTTTTGTAATGCCAAGTGAAAAGGGGTAGGAGCCTCGTCAAGCTGCTAACGTAGCAGCTTTTTGCTCTTTTCTTTGCGTTTTCTTTTCGCAAATCTGTGAAGAAAATGCTCAATAAAGCTGAAACTGAAACTGAAGGAGCCAGTGACTGATGTACATGGCTGAAGGATAACGACCTAAAAATTGACGAGTTAATGAAATTTGGACAGTCAGAGCTGGAAAGGTGCAGAAACGTGTTTAATTACCACCGTAGTGCTAATACAACTGCATGTCATGTGCTAGTTGGTCATACCTGCAAATGCCAACATTTAGACGTAAAGGAGACGGCAACAGGAACACCGTCCTGGCACACGTCTTGTCTACAGTATTCCTTCTCTTCACTCCCTTTGCGCCTAGATGTTTGCATAAGCTGAAGACAAAGGGTTGGTATATACATGATCTGGTCCATACGCTCACGTCACAGCGTATTATCTGCAGGAATATTCTTTTAAGTACACTCGCACACGCTTTAATAGCAACTCGCTTACAGCTGTGGCTCGCCACCGCTCATCTTGCTGTGTCACTTTACGTCCGGCAATCACTCGGCCCACCGCTGGTTGTTTTAGCTGCAGCGTAGTCTAGACCATCGACGATCTTCACGACGAGGTTATCACAAGAGGCCCCACACACGAGTGTTCGAGGCCTCCTGCTCACAGGATTTACGGTAACAGACAGCCTGACGTCGGCACGTTGCCTTGACAGCGGCAGAATGTGTTAGGTAAGAGTATATTAGTGTTTGCCGTCCAACGCTGCCAGATACCTACGATCGATGAAGAGCGTGATGATGTTATGCCTGCGAAGAAGGTGGGAAAATGCCTCATCAACAGTCCTATGTCCTTCTCTGTCTCATTTCACGTACTTTGTGCCTTTAGCTCTTTCATCATGTTTGTCAAATGACGTTTATTCGTAATTCACCCTTAAAGGCCCTGTTGGGGCATCATATAAGGGCTGAGCATACGTAAAAAAAGGAGCGTCGAAGCAATGTGTGATTAATTAAATCACTAACGACAACATGTAAAAGCTGTGCCTCACATATATTGCAATGACAACCAAACACCGAAGTAAAGCGTCATAACTTAAGCACTCAGTGCATAAATAATTAGAAATTATCTACAGTGTTAATAAAATGAAAAAAAACTGGAAGCTGGACAGCGGTTGTCTGTGTAGGAGTACACGTAAAAAGCACTCTCTTGAAAAACATATGTTTGTTTTTCTTTCTTGTAGCTTTACCAGCCCCAACTTTGAAATATTTATAATAAGATGCCTATGATGGCCAATATTGCTCTTAAAAGATCCTTCAGTACCTGATATTTCTAGCAAAATATAAGCAAAGGCTCAATCGAAGTGACAGTAGTCTGGTGCGCGCCTTCACGAGATGGCATAACAGGGTTCAAATAGTCGATGTGTTACGTGCCAAAGACCAGTAGTTTCTCACGCTACACTAAATAAAGATCACCAAAGTGAATCTATATTACTATATAATGCCTTAAAACGATCTAGTCTTGCACTGAAAAGCCACAACACTTCCTATCACTTACATCAACACGTAGAGCGAATATGAAATCAGGGTAGGAAGTAATGACGTGAACACGACACAGTTTCTTACCTTCGCTGCATCGGCTCAGCTCTACTGCGTACAAAGAGCACCATCTGTGCCGACGATTAAAACTCTTGAGCTTTCATAACAACCGGCATTTTGTGTACCGCATCGCTAATATGAACCAACTTCTCTACCATATTATGTACAGAACAGCTTCATGAATACATGGAATATATTTCATACATGAGTGCGATGTCGTGAATACAAAAATTGCGCAGGGCTATTCGGCCGATGAGCGTCCAGCACTTACCTTATCGGCAAGAGCAGCAGTATGATGACAGGAAAGACCATCTGGACGTAGGGCCAGGGTGCAAATCCAAAGAAGCATAGCACTGCAAGTTGCACAGCCTGGCAGACGGTAAAGCAGTGTATTTTTCTCTGTGGGCAGCGTCGAATGTAATGGTTGGGAGGGTATGCCGCCTGTTCCGTGAAAAATAGCGTGACACGCTCGAACATTTGGTTACCTGAAAAACAAACATGAACTCACCCTGTAGAAGACTTCATCAGTAACCCTCAGCTATGGCATTGCTAATGTTACATCTCTAATACACTTCGTAAATTGTGCACAGCAGGAGGCTTACGTACGCTGTCTTGTCGAGGCTACCTGGCCATCCTGAGCACGAGATTTTTCTACCAACGTGCCGAAAATAAATATACATGTATGTATCTTTCCTTTTTGCTCTGAATGAAAAATTACGTAATGAGGGGGTGGGAGGGGGGGGTAGTACGTGTTTGAACTGCCATGTAATTTCGAGGCATGCTACAGTGAAGCGCTCCAAAAATTTCGACAACTTGGTGTTCTGTAACATCCTCTCACTGACAATTTTTTTTTCAGTTTGCGGGTCATTAGCATTCAGCCTCCTTGGAGATGTGACCGCCGCGTCCTGGATCAAAAACAACGACTGTGAAACTGTTTCGCGGCAGCATGCGGCTCGCGTCATGTCAGCAGCCGAACACCGTAACGATTGTTCTACCACGATGGACAAAAAATATAGCATGACACGCGAAAAGCTAATCTGTTAAGGTCATAGTCAAAATTTTTCAAGAAGTTCTGAAGAAGCTTGTGAGAATGCTAGCCCGCCATTATGGCTGAGTTTTCATGAATGTATCGTGCAATGGTAATGGCATTTCCAAAGTGTTCAAAGGGACTTCCACGCTGGCAAAACTGTCCACAAATATTTATCCAGACGTAATGTGACAAAGCTTTTACAAGCCTATATTTTAATTCGCAGGATTACATGGGACGACCTCCACAAAACAGGGTTGCCTCCGATTTTTCAGTCAACTCTAAAACATCTGTTCTTGCTTCCAATTCGGAATATGACTATAATCTTGACTTAAAGCACGTCGTACGCCAACGGTACTCATAATATATTTCTTTTTCTTATTCACCGCACTTGTTCCAGATTCTGACTTTAGTAGTAAGTTTTCTTGAAATCTTTATTGCCCAATCAACCTAAAATTTTAAAAACAGTTCGTATTTAAACTTGTTCATTCATTTATTCGGAGTCCATCGAAATGAATCACCTACAATTAAACGTGCTTTCCTGAACCCTTTAGGCACAAATTCTCATATTTCTCTCATGAAGCTATTTCTCTCATGAAGCGATCAACATATTTAAGAGGAACTGACTGCTGTCAATCATACACTAACACACTTTTTTTCACTTTCGCTTAAGACTCGAACGACTTGGTACGTAATCTAACCATGTAAGATAGGGTTCGCCAACATGCTGTCAACATGAAACTGCCAACATGCCGCCGACATTAAACATAAAATGAGCCGCATGTGGCCTACGACACTGTTTTATGTGGCCCCCAACACTATACGAGAACGCTTCCTCTCCCTTTCTCTGGTCACTACGTGTCCAAAGGTCCACATGGCAGTTTTGATCACAAACGGGGTTTTCGCATGCAACCTATGTTTGTAAACCACAACCTTGTAACATGCTTCCAGAAAATAAGCATGACGTTTTTTTTTTCAGTACTGCAGATCGTTCAAATTTTGGCTCCTTGCCTGCGCAGCTCCCCACCCCTCGCCTCTCAATTTGTCATTCGGCCCCAGCTGTGCTGGTTTCATGCAAATGTGTCCCTGTACTTTAAAGGCCCAGCCCCTTGTGTAAGGCATTATCTTCGGAACTTCTGCGCTACGCCACAACCCCTGAAGCAAGAGGGGACATCAAAAATTCCAAAAGAAAAAAAAATGGAAAATGATTTTTTTTTCATTCAGTGTTTTTTGTAACACGAACATTTAGGAACCTTTTCAAAGAAGGGAGCAGGGCTCCTTATGTTTTTTTTTTTTGTCAAATTTACAAAGCTTGAGCGCAACTTTGAATATTCTCCCCTCCCCCCTCAATTATTACCTTTCATTCTGCCTCGACCTTCAGATATCAAATGCCGCTTTACCAGGCCAACATGTGCATCCCACGGAACACACATGCACACACACAACACTGGGCATTTTCATTGCTTCTGCAGCCAGCCTTGAATTTCAATTTCCGGTCTGTTCTAAACGCGCTAACAACACGTACTGCGCACTTCGAGCGAATGCTGGGAGATTCGACGTTTTTTTTTTCATTTAGTGGTCTCTAGGCTCTTGATGCCTACTGCACTGTCACTCGCATCCGCCTAAGACATCATTGAACCACTCGTCTTTGTGTCCTGCAACCTTAATACATCATTAAGGACTGCCAGCTTGAACTATACTAATTCCACTCTCTCAGAAATGCAACAATGTAAGGCATTTGTATAAATTGTTAAACAAAATCAATTTTGTTTTTTATTTTGCAAGGTCTTTTTTTATTTTGCAATTTTAATTTTTCACTTTTCAAATTTCATTTTTTTTTTCATTTTGCATTTTACCTATACATAGCTTTTCTTACGCTGAGAGATCTGTTACACCACCAACAAAGAAATATGTGCAAACCTATAAGCGACGTCACAGCCATGTACAGGAACAACCCGTCCAGGACAGCGGTGGGAATGTAGGACAGTGGGTACGGGAGCAACAGCAGCGACAGTCCGATGAACAGGCTCGACAGGATGCCGGTAAGACGAGTCTCGCGAGACCGCACGACGACCTCGTGCACGTGGCCCTGGTCGACGCGCTCCTCGAGGTCGGCCAGACAGCGCGCGTGCAGCGGCGAGTGCGGCAGCACGCCGTGCATCCAGGGCAGCCCGAAGACCGAGAGGCCCGCGTTGAGTAAAGCGACCACCAGCAGGTCCAGGTGGTAGGCGCTACCCTTGCGCAGCTTGTTGCTCGGGTTGTTCACCATCGCGGCGGAGATGTTTTGGTCCATGAAGAACAACAGGGACAGCGCGAAGCCCAGGCCCATGGCTCCGAAGATCCCGGCCACCGAAAGAGACTCGAACGGAGCACGTTCCAAGCCGTAGCCTTCGGAGATGCGGAACTGTTCGGCTGGGATTGGGAGTCACAAATGTTTGAGAGATAGGGGAAAAAAAGAGAGATCAACCTTTAAAACGAAACCCCCTGAGATGACACCAACGTTTATGGCCTAGATTGCTACTCGAGGTGTCACTTAAATAAAGTGATATATGCAGCGATCGCATACGTACACAAACAATAGTAAAGTCACATGAAGACATCTATAACAAACATTCACAAAGTTTTCTCAAGTCATGTCGTACTAAAATACCAACAGCACTTTTGCGTCGCACATCGCATGACTGCTATCTTGCCGCGGGCATAGAAGGGGCTGCGGCTTCAAGCTCAAGTAGTGTTGCAGTTCTTCCGAGCGAATTGAGCATCTCTATGAGGAATCGCCGCGCTGCAATCCTTTGGGGGTGAGCCAAGTCGGCGCAATGTATTTGCTCGAAGGAACCTGTGGCGTGGTCTTAATGCACGTTGATTTCAATGCAGGTGTCCGAGACCCCTCAATGTTGCCTTGTAGGAACTTCACACCCTGAAAGCCGGACAAACTTTACAAGCGAGTCATTGCATCAAGTTCGTTCCTGCAGACGTTGCAGTCCTTTGTTTCTTCTCGGACTAGAGTGCTTGTCATCCCTCTAATCAAAAACCCTGCACTCGCCGGTGGGCACCAACTATTATTGGGCAGTGGTTAAGCGACGGGACGCGCCGACTAGTATTGGTTAACGCAGTTGAAATTACAGCTAGGTTGACGAAAGTATGGCTGCAGGCCGAAGTTGGCTACCCGGCTGTTATTATTACGGTTTCCTTGCCCTCACACCATACACTTCACCACCAGCGCAAATATCACATCGCAACGGTCACTCAATATTTCTTGCAACAAAGTTTGCACTTTCACTTTTCCATCTGCTTTTCTTTTCCTCGTGTAGCTGTGTAAAGGAATGGCCTTCTCTACCACAACCCTGCTATAGGAAAAAGTAGCTGCATTTCTCTCGTCAGGAAATTTTTATGCTTTTTTAATCTCACCCTTTATGCAATACCCTGTTTTGAGCTTGAATGAATGAGTGAATGAATGAATGACTGAATGAATGACAACGGCATAATCAGTATTTATGCTCAATGTATTGATCAAGTTTTTTTTTTTTCAATCTCTTCTTATTGTTTTTTTTCTTTCTCACATTGGCACTTCAGTAGCATGGTCTTCGTGGTTGACAAAAGCGCACTGGTCGACTGGAAGCCACGAAGTGGGTGGTTAACCAGTGTGCACCGTACAGTAGCGCCTATCTGACAAAGAATTACTCTAATCCGATAACATGTAGCTATCTGGAGAACTCACGCTTCTTTTATATCTTACATTAGTGTAGTTTTACAATGAAATTCGCAGGATGTTGAAGATCATATAAAATGCGTCTGGGTAGAGGAGAGTATTGTCTGAGTTCCACCCAAATTTTATTTAAAAACCTGTTCTATACTGTAACACAATCGGCAACGCATACGCGTTCTTGGGAATGCAATAGTCGGGTTTCTCGGGGCGCTTTACTTGCCACTCCTGTGTTACATGCCCGCAATATTTTCCCCCATTCCTCACATTCTTTGGTTTCTGGCACGGCTTTAGAAAAGCCGTGTGGCCACGTCGCAACAAGCTTGCTCTTGGACCCTTGTTTCCCCATTGAGGTTTCATTTTGTAGCAGGCAATGGTGTAAACATTTTGTATTTCTAATACACGCAGATATATCCACCTTGGTCGCTTAGCAGATAAAGTGTCGTGGTGACGCGGGTGACGGGGAACTCGCCCTTCTCCTTGCGGAAAAGTCGTGCGGCACCCCTTTATCTCGGAGGCTTTGGTTCTGGCGATACCAGCCGTTCCTACCACTACCAGACCCCTGCCTAAGCGTGGGACGGCAGCACAGAAAAATTGAAAACGCGGAGCCCCATCTACGGCAACAGCCATTTCCACGGAAGGAGAAGGAGAAAACACGCTTCTGCTTTGATATAGGAGCATGGTGAAGAACACTAAGTAGCAGAAGTTAATCCGGAATCCATTAGACCGGGGCTGCCTCACATTTACCTCGCAGATTCGACTTGTAAAATGCTGGAAATTATAATTACATATGCACTTTATAAAAAGGCAGGAGTATTTTATTTTTTTTTTTGTGAGACTCGCTCGATGTATTCCGTGCCGAATGGTTGTGTCTCCGCGAGCTCCGACGACAGCGCCGCTCTGGCCGACCGGCTCACCCTCTGCCATCTCCTGACGCCGTGAATCTCTCGCTGAGTGGTGCCCCGCCTTCGGACTCCTTCGACCGTGTCGATATTTCTCTATCCCCTCTTTACTTCTGCGAGTGGGTGTCCTCATAACTATCTCTATCCCTTTTATTCCCTCCTTGCCCCCATCTCTCGTAAGCCACTGTTTAAGTGTCGCACTATGATGCAGACTGTTACGGTGCTCACTTTTATATTCTTTTCTCTTATGAGAATCACTTACACACACTTTTTGCGAGTCCTTACTAGCAGTGTATAACCCTCTTTTAAGATACGCACAAACGCTTTTGAACATTCATTAGACTCCCGTAAGAGAGTCATGGGATTGAAAAGAGTTAAGGTGTCTTTTTAGAGTGTATATAAGCAGCAAGTCAGAGCTCGCCAAAAGAAGTGCACCCAAAATTCTGCATAAAAAGGCACAGTTAGAAATGCAAACATGGCAGACGTTCGGGGCACTGTTGAACGAGAAATGTAGTTGGAGCCACTGTTCTGACAACTGCACCTTCCTTCTTGAAGGCAGCACTGCCTAGAGGAAGAGGAGTCCATTCGTAGAAATATCGGTTGCAGCAACAATTCGTTTGTGCCAATATTTAACGTAAATTCGTATACAACGTAACCAGTCTAAAGAAGCCTCTCCTAGATGACGGACGCACGGCTGCCGGTGACCTCTGCGACTAAAGAAATAGTCCCACTCAAGAAGTCGGCAATGTTCTCCGCAGGAGCATTCCCCATCCGCCCGTCTGTTGACGCAAGTCTGGAATGCGCACCCATTGTGACAGGCTTGAGTCCATCGTGCCTTAAGGAGAAAGTGCCTCTGGGGAGGACTTCTACATAATTGTTACGTAGTATTCAATGCAATAAAACAGAATCACGAGGAGGGATGACAACGCGTGCACTGAGTTTTGTCCTCCCATATCGTCCTTGCATCACTTTGCTCTAACCACTGCCTATATGTCTTACCAACGAAGCCGAGTTTCTCCCCCTTGCACTTTGTAACTGGTCAGTTGGGTTTAGCTTAAGTTTTCGCAAACAATCGTGTACAAGTCAACGCAAAACTCACTCTTGACGTCCCTGAACATGAAGGAGCCGACGAAGCTGAACACAACCACAGCCACGGGCAGTGCGTAGTCAGACAGCAGGTTGCGCAAGTACGAGTGCAGGTAAGGGGTCTTGTTGAAGTTGTACAGCGTCACACCCAACATGCAAGTGCCCAGTGTGAGCATGAGGAAGAGGAGGCTCGTGTCCCGCTGGCAGCTTGAGGCCTCCACGAGAACCGCGTCGTAGCTGCTGGAGTTATTAACGGCCGCGATGGGATAAACGTGCCCGCCGGTAGCCGAGACAGTGTCGACACAGACTGGCGCGAGGTAGTTATGCAAAAAGTTCTTGTACACGTCACGACCAGCGTCAACGCAGAACGCTATCGTGATGAAGAGGGAGAAGATTTCCTCGGTGGACCTGCAAACCATAGGACACTGGTTGCTTCATTCTGTTACTTTCTATGGGATTAGCACAGGACTAATGCACCAAGCACGTGAAGTAACGGATTGAAATCTAAAGCCTTAATGTTTCCAGTTCATTTATTTTATGCCTCCTCGGCTCCCCAATTCAAGCTTTCTCTTCCTCGCGTCATGTTCCAAAGCACCCAGGATAGGCCCACCTTGGGCCGAGCAACAATGATATTTGATCACGTCATTATTAATGTCAAAGTCGTGTCATGATCACATAAAGCATTTTGCTTACCTGTGACATCTCGAATCGGGTGACCTTATGGGTCATTCATGCTCACTCCGACATCCCTAGCGGTCACTTTTCGCATCTGACGAGTTATCTGCTTCTAAAAAATAAGACGTAAAAGAAGACTACTTCAATTACGCAGACGAACACTAAAGCCTGCAGGCGCTACATAAATAGAATATTTGTGGGGCACATTTTTGAACGTTACTGAATCCTTATATGTCACACTCCTCCTTTCGCATTCTACTGCATCGAGGTTCATTTGTAACAAAAATTAGCAATCACTGACAATGGCCAAACTGAGATGACAAAGCACAGTTTGGAACAATCTACGATGGCA
This sequence comes from Rhipicephalus microplus, assembly GCF_043290135.1. Lineage (NCBI taxonomy): Eukaryota > Metazoa > Arthropoda > Arachnida > Ixodida > Ixodidae > Rhipicephalus > Rhipicephalus microplus. The sequence continues at coordinate 61,424,181 of NC_134709.1, read as the reverse complement.
CAGTTGCTGCCAGTTGGCATTGCACTTGGAACAACAATTGTGAGACTCCGCAGCGTTTTCGTGAAGTGTCATCATCATCATCATCATCAGCAGCAGCAGCAGCCTGTCTACGCCCACTGCATGGAAAAAACCTCTCCCATGATCCGCCACTCAACCCGGTCATGTGCTTTCCGTCGCCACGTTATCTCTGCCAACGTTTTAATCTCATTGCCTCACCTAACTTTCTCTCTCCCCTTCGTGCGTTTGCCTTCTGTGGCAATCCAGTCAGTTACACTTGATGACAAGTGGTTATCCTGCGTACGTGCTATGTACCCGGCTCATGTTCATTCCTTCGTCTTGATTTCAATCATGATATCCTTAACCTCGGTTTCTTCCCTGACCCATTCTCCTCTCGTATTGTCTCTTAAGGTTACACTGTGATTTTTCTTTCCATCGTTCGCTGCATCGTCCTCAATTTCAGCTGAACCCTCTTTGCAAGCCTCCATGTTTCTGCTCCGTAAGTAAGCACTGGCAACATGCGGATGTTATATACTATCCTCATGATTTCAGAATGCTTACTGAACGTGATCCACCCCCATCCTTAATTATCTATTTATCTCGCTCTCATGGTTCGACTCCACGATTACTACCTGCCCTAAGTAGACATCTGCCTTTACAACTTTCAGCGTCTGCCCCGCCGCGGTGGTCTAGTGGCTAAGGTACTCGGCTGCTGACCCGCAGGTCGCGGGTTCGAATCCCGGCTGCGGCGGCTGCATTTCCGATGGGGGCGGAAATGTTGTAGGCCCGTGTGCTCAGATTTTGGTGCACGTTAAAGAACCCCAGGTGGTCGAAATTTCCGGAGCCCTCCACTACGGCGTCTCTCATAATCATATGGTGGTTTTGGGACGTTAAACGCCACATATCAATCAATAAACTTTCAGCGTCTCTCCACCTACCCCAAAGTGCAGTCTTCTGCCGATACTGTTGCACATTACTTAAGTTTTGTGCATATTAATTCTAAGACCTACTTTTCTGCTTTCCGCGACTAGTTCTGCAATCATGAGCTGCAATACGTTCTCAGAGTTACTCGTCAAGGCAATGTCATCAGCGAATCGCACGTCTGTAAAATTTTTTCCATTAACTCTTATGCATACTCTTCCCAATCTAGGGTGATGAAAACTTCCAGTTAGCATGCGCTGAATAGCATTAAAGACATCGTGTTTCCCTGCCTTCTGCCTTTTTTATTGGGATTCTGTCACTTTCCTTGTGAAGAACTATGGTGGCTGTGGATCCACTGTAGATTTCTTCTAGTATGTTTACGTGCGGTTCTTTGATTCCCCGATTTTGCAGTGCCTGCATTACTACGGATGTCTCGACTGAGTCAAATGCCTTATCGTAATCTATGAAGGCTATGTATAAGGTTGGCTGTATTCCGCGCATTTCTCTATTACCTGATGAATGGTATGAATATAGTTTAATGTGAAGTAGCATGTACGAAATTCTGCTTGGTCCTTTGGTTGACTGAACTCTAATGTAGCCTAAATTCTATTAGCTGTTCTTTTTGTAACTAGTTTGTAGAGAATGGACAGTAAGCTAACTGGCCTGTAATTTTTCAAGTCTTTGACGTCTCCTTTCATATGAAGTAAAATTATGTTCGCGTTCTTTCAAGATTCTGGTGCCCTTCCCGTCAAGAGACACTTCGTATATAAGGTGGCTAGTTTGTGTAACACAATCTTTTCGCCAACTTTCAGAAGGTCTGTTGTGATCCTCACCAGCGGCTCCACCTCTTTTCATTTCTTCTAGGGCTTTCCTTACTTCCCCTGCCGTTACTGGTAGAATGTCGAATTCCTGTGGACTATCATTGTTTGTCACCATATTATCCTGGCTGTCTTGGCTTCTGTAAAGCTTTTTGTAGAACTCCGCCACCTCGACAATCCTATCTATATTGGTGAGTACATTGCCTTTCTTGTTCCCTAATGCATAAATACGTTTTTTTCCTATGTACAAGATTGCCTTCGCAGCTTTTAGGCTTCTGCCTCTTTTTACAGCCTGCTCAATTCTCTCAATGTTATACCTTCTGACGTCGCCCCACCGTGATGGTCTAGTGGCTAAGATACTGGCTGCTGACCCACAGGTTGCGGGATTGAATCCCGGCTGCGGCAGCTGCAATATCGATGGAGGCGAAAATGCTGTATGTCCATGTGCTCAGATTTCGGTGTACGTTAAAGAACCCCAGGTGGTCGGAATTTCCGGAGCCCTCCACTACGGCGTCTCTCATAATCATCAAATGGTGATTTTGAGACGTTCAACCCCACAAATCAATTAATCAAATCAACTTCTGACACCGGCCACCTTACGCCTACTGAATAACTTTGAAAGCTCCACTAGCTCTACTTCATCGGGTGCAATTGAGGCTTTCATGGTTTCTCATCTCTTAGTAAGATATTTTGTCTCCTGAGATTGTTTACCAGTGTCTTGTCTAGCGACAGTAACTCTTCTCAAGCCAGCATGGTTTCGCACTTGCTGAAGCACATGTCTAATAGTTCAGAAATCGAAATGCGCTTTGTTGTGCCGAAGAATTCGCAAAATGGGGTTATTTCTAGTAAATCTTAGATGGTTTGCTTTCCCTTTTATCGTACAAAGACGGTTGTATAAGGAGTTTGTTTTTAAGGCAACCAGAGCTTTACGTCGGCTAGTTTGCGCAGCCTGACATAGCATAACGCAGCGTTGAGATGCTTATCTTGAATACACCCTTCTTGTCTTCGCTGTCCGTTGCCCTCGCATAAGCTGCCAGAAGCAAACAAGGATCTTTATGAGGATGCCACTGCCCCCCCTTTATGACCTTTTATTGCACACTGCGCATGTCTCAAAACGTGAAACCTACGGGAGGAAGCATTACGTGCAGGTGGGCCTCATTTAACAAGCTCACTTTTTATCCCCTTACGGGGGTTCTGAGAACGTCGTATGTATAGCGTCGTACCTAGTAAAAATGAGTCCTCACGACACGATTGCGCGATGACGTGCGTAAAGGAGAAAAATGTGACGCGCTCATGTTTTACGGTGAAGGAAAACATCTATAATTACAGATACGCCAATACGGTTCAGTGGAGTTTAGTGTTACGCCATGTCCAGGGGCGTTTTGGAATACCCACTCATAGGGTTTCCGATAACAAGACATTTTGAGAAGTAAAGGTTCCGCAGCGAAGCGTGGTGGCAACTTTTTGTGAAAGGTGCACCAAGCTTTTGGGCAAAGTGTTTATTAGTCATGTGCTGCGGCACAGCACCTCATAAAGCGCAATTTCGAAGCCTGTAAGACTCTGCGGGTTGTATGTGCTAACACAGTGAATGGTGCTCACCTGGTGCACCATTTCATGATCTTGCTTGCGTCAAAGATGACGTAGACGAACAGAAAGAAGCTGTTCCAGACACCGACGCAGGCGTACATGGCGGTGAAGTCGAAACCATAGTCCTCACTTATGTCGTAGATGACTGCGGTAGAAAATGTCGACTGTGCAAGAATGAACGGCTTCGTAATAATGTTGTGTATTAGCACATTACCGCAAAAAGACAACAGAAACATTGAATAAACAGGGTGCGCATGTGAAGGTTCTTGAAAAATGACATGGAAGCCCAGCTTTCATGCTCAAGTAAGGGCTCGTACGCTAAGTTTTGAAATATCTTTATATATTTGTTTCATTTTTGTCGAGACCCCTTCCTTGGCATGCACCTAAGTGTCTTAATAAACAAGTACGGAAACTTTCCGTTGGGTCAGCCCCACGGACTACGACGACAGTTTCGTGATTTCCTACAACTATCGTTTCAAAGCTAGAGTCATGTATGTGGCACGTCAGGTCGAAACATTAGACCGATGACTTCAATTTATGTGCACTCAGTTTTAGAAATATAGCTGTGCTTCCTCTGAATTCCGAAGCTATAAGCTGGGTATTCTTACTTGTGTATCGAGTCCTGCATTACGTGGTCTCTTTACTGCGTACCTTTTATGTAGAGGCTCAGTGGCGCTGTTGTCATCAGAATAACGAGTGGCTGGCCACTGAAGAGCGCGAAGCCCAGTCCTCCAATGGTCTGGCTGAGCATGCACTTTTTGACGTCTGCAATGCACATGACCGAGGAAGAGTCGTTACGTAAGCTATTCTTGAGTAGTAATGAGACAGCACCTGGAAGCCTGCTAAGGCACTCTTTCAATCTATCAATTTGCTACCACTGTTCAAAATACATGCAAAAACTGTAAAACAGCTCATCTTCAATCGTATAGACATCTAACGAAAAGGGCATATTAATCGCTACATAGAAAGCTTTTTTTTTTCAAAATGGCATTCAAATGCAGGCTTCTCCAAGACAGTGCTATTTCTATTTCATCCCAAATGTTTTGATATTTAAGGCTACGCTTCTCCCCCATAATGCGCGGGCACAAGTTTTCCTGATGCTCGATTCTTTAATTACGCAGGCCTTGCATTGCTTCCTAGAGCCCCTTTCCCGGGATACCCCGTATACACAGACTGGCTGCGTCCCGGGACGCAGCCAGTCTGTGTATACGTGTTTTCAATGATAATACTTTTGCTGCGATAAGACATGCTACGTGCGCAAAGGCATCGTTTTGAACTTTCAACACCCCATGGAAAGCCATAATGGAAGAAGCTACAATTAATGACACTCAGTCGCTCTCAGGTTAACGGTTCACTACGGAAATCGCACGTATCAAAAGTATAGCCGATACACGTGACTATAGAGCTTCGTTTTGCACTTATCATGCGTAATACGTTCTATGAACGCTCCAGGTGAGGGGCCCTACTTGTTATGGCTATAATTCGCATTGCTTTTCCGTGAGATATTTGTCAAAATTAAGCAGTAAAACTTTGCCCGAATCCCAGTCCTGTCGCATAGAGGCTGTCATTATATAAAGCACCCCCATATTTATGCAAGAAAAAAGTGCCTATAGATTTACGCGCACAAACAAAGAAGAAAGAGCATTACCAAAGCAGGAAATGTCAAGTTTTTTTGCACCCAATACTTATGTACTGCAAATTCACCATGTTGCACAATTTGCAGCTGCGTACACACTAAGTCCTTCCTTCCACAGAATCAACGTTCGCTTACCAATTTTCCCGTGCGTGTTTGTGTCGTTCAGTGCCCCAAATGCTATGGTCGGCAGGAGGCAGCCGAAGTAGAGGAAGAACGTGGTGCATATCGTTTTGTACAGCGTGCGCGGACCAACTATACCTGCACATTGAACACCAGGAAAACCATTGGGGTAAGTAGAAGTCGCGGTTGGGATAGTTGGTGCACGTCTGGATTGAACAGTCAACTTCACGCCGAATTACAGAGGAAGAAAAAACATGGACACCATGGGGTGAAAGTGTTGAGGAAAAAGTGTTAAGCTGAATATATCTTACCTAATCTTAGCGTCAAACAGGGATGCGTTCGACTGTACCACTACGGTGGTTCAGCTCTCATTTAATACCAACTTGGCTAATGCCAAAACGTTTGATGTTTTCAGTGAAGGAATGAAATTAAGACCTCCGGTACGCGTATTCTCCTGAATAACACCATGACAGCACCACAGTAATTGAAACATTCCCACATCAGTGAATGCAGACGTATTGAAGTGAACACCAACACATTGCTCTATCTCGCCATACACTGAACCATCATACCCAATAAAAAAGAAAACTTATATTGACAATCAATCGAGAAAGTGAAACTAAAACATTTAAGCCAAGCACATTCTCCTGAATAACGAGCCTTTCTAGGCCACCCTGCACAGAGAAATGGCGTAAGGGCTAGGACGGCTCACACAAACAGTATACAGAAAATATTTGCGGCGAAATATAAAGGGTACGAAGCGTACGCTCACGCTAATTCGTAAACCGTTAGTATTTTTTTTTCTCGGGTAGCGGCTGCAGTAACTTTGCTTACATCTTGCATTGAGAAAATATGTTTGGATGTTTCCGTTTTTGGTTTCTTAATGAGCTGTAGCGTCAGTTACTTTCGGTTAAACTCTACGAATTTTTATCGCGGTTTTATTATTTTATTTTATTTACAAATACTGCTGTCTCATGCCTGGTACATTGCAGGAGCGGGTACAGAAAAATCAACGAAAGCACAGAAACAAGCAATAGTGCACACAAATTTATGTGACTAACACATAAAAGTTTTCCCGAACTCTGCAGTGTTCATTCTACGCAATGCACCATCAAGCTTGTTCCAAACTTCCACCACACGCGGAAAAAAGAGAATTTGAAACAATCCAAACGAGACCTGAAGGGTACAAGGTTCAAAGCGTCTGTACTACGTGTTGTACGCGCTGGTATATCAGCGAAAGACAAGGGCGCGTGAACGCGGGTCATTTTGTGTACAATCTTGTGCAACAAGATAATACTCTCACGTGTACGGCGGTGTTCCAGTGAATTAAGTGACAACAAATGAGCATGTGAAGACGGGGAGAAGTCCCCCTAATAACGGTTAAAAACGAACCGTATAGCCTTATTCTGCACAGATTCTAACCTGTGCATTTAACGTTTCATACGCCTCTTGATCGTTTTGAATCAGGCGCGGTCTTCGCCAGTCCGTCATAGAACAATCTTAGCGTACACTGCGTGGGTCTCTCATCTCGTTTAATCAGCTTGTTCAATTAATCAATCCATGTTCGGCACTGGTGAAAACGAAGCAACCTGTTACGACGCACTACTAAAAGTGCCGCACTTCCGCTGTTAGGAGCTCATCGAAACACTAAGTATATACCATGTCGATCATAGCGTGTCACAGAAATGAAAACTTCGCCAACGAATACTACGCTACGTAATGCAAATTCTGGGCTTATAATGCTACTTAAATGCTTTGATCTTACGTAAGTTGAGTAAGTGTGCATGCGTCAAACCGACGTGATGGCGTGAGTGGGATGTATAGTAAACTCGAATTTCACGTCGACGCAACGTGGTGAACTTGGCGTGACCGACTTCCGCCGCAACTGGTGCACGCGAACACAGCATCGCACTAAAAAGTGCCCCTGAAGAGTCAGCTATACGGTGTTGCACACACACAAAGGGTCCCTTCGGCCAACGGACGATCTTCTGTCAAGCCTCGTAGGTCGATCCACTTTACCGTTCACTTTACCGAGCGGCGAGAGCGACGCACGTCGCCCCGAAAGTAGGCGTCGGTGGTTCAGTGGTAGAATACTCGCCTGCCACGAAAGTAGAGCCACCGATGTCCAGCCTTGCTGTGCACATTCCGACAGGCATCAGTAATTGGCCGCCTGCCGTCCTTAAGTGAGGTCCCGTTCACGCTGTCTTTACTTCCTTGAGGCGTACAGCAAGGTCATCACTGATAATAGAGAAGTCAGCCCCGGTGTCGACTAAACCTTTGACTTGCTGTCCATCCACAAGAACAGTAAGGCCTGGGGTCACAGTTTCGTCGGTATTACGTCTTGTCGGCTTTACAGCGTCCTGAGGTGGGAGTAATGGGGGCATTTTTTCTTCGTCTTGACAGCCTGCAACCTTACCCCCTGAGGTCGCCGCCTTCAGTTTCACCTGTGTGGGCTGGGTGACCTCGCTCCTCTCGTGTCGGCAAAAGTGCGGCGCTGCAACGAAGGTGACTGGGCAGGAGAAGGAGAGCGTGGTCGATGTCGGAAGACCGGCTCGTAATCAGTTATAGTCTCGTCATCACTGTTACGGCGGCCGTCGAATGGGGGTCGAGGTACCGGAGGTCCTTGAGAACCGACTTCTCCACGGCGGGATACGTAGTCGTTGGCATGTCGAATGTCAAACCGTGGCCTGAGAGGGCGAGACGAATCGGCGCGGTGCCAGTAATAGTGGGCTATGTGGCCTACACCTCCGCAGTTGAAACAGAGTGGACGCCTGTCGACAGTGCGCCAGGTGTCTATTCGGCGAAGCTGTGGTTGCCGTGATGACTCTTCACGCGACGAAGGCCATGGCAGGCCAGAAGACGACTGGTCGTATGGGGGCTGGATGGGTGGGCGACACGATGTCTCCCCCTGTGGTGGTGACCAAGGAACAGTTGCAGGTGGCGGGTAGTATGAAGGCGGAGCGGGTGGGGAGCTTTGAAGGGTGGTGGCGTACGTCATGGGACATTGTTCGGGGGCAGGATCAGCTGTCGAGAATGCTTGGCGGATTTCGTCACGGACGACTTGAGTGACAGATGCCATGGGTGTATCCACTACCGGAGTCCGCAGCCTTTGCAGTTCTTCATGAACAATCTCTCTAATCATGTCACGTAAAGAGCTATGACTGTCAAACGTCACAGCGGCGGCCTGAATTTGGGGCCTGCTGCACAAGCGGTCATATTGTCGGCAGCGTTGGTGAAGGGCCCACTTGATAGCCGACGCTTCTTTAATGAAGTTCTCTACAGTGCTTGGCGGGTTGCGCAGAAGTCCAGCGAACAGCTGCTCTTTCACGGCACGCATGAGGTGGCGCAACTTCCTATCTTCGGTCATCTGCGGGTCAGCCCTCCGAAATAAACTTGTCATGTCTTCGGCGAACATGGCGACCGTTTCATTGGGTTTTTGGACCCTTAGCTCTAGTAGTTGGTGGGCGCGGTCACGTCTGTCGACATTGGCAAAAGTTTCAACCATCTTCTGGTGAAAGTCGGTCCATGTGGACAAGTTGCCTTCTCTGTTCTCGTACCAAGTACGAGCGCTGTCACCGAGATAGAAGTAGGCCTGGCCGAGCTTTTCCTGAGCAGACCACTGGTTGATCTTTGCAACACGGTCATAGTGGTCTAACCAGTCTTCTACATCTTCGTGTGCGCCACCACCAAAGTGTTTATGCTCCAGCGATTGAAAAAACGTTACCTGGGATGGAGTGGGAGGACTGGTGCCGAGAAGTACAGGCTGGGGGCTGGTGTTAGCCATTTCTAGATGTCGGGTAAAGGTTTTCTGCGAGGGGTTGCAGTCTGTTAGCCATTTCTAGATGTCCGGTAAAGGTTTTCTGCCAGGGGTTGCAGTCTGGTGAAATACCTCGTAGCCGACGACTGAATCGATGGACAGGGGTTGCAGTAGGCACGTCCGGGCTGGATGAACGGCTCCCACTAGGAGTGTGAAGCATCGGGCAGCGTCGCGGCCCAGCTCCTCCACCATGTCGCAGTGCAATGCGAACAAAAGATGACAGCAGCTTACGGCAGCGAAAAGAGCGTATTCAGGATCAGCTGTACAGCAAGATGCCTGCTTCGTTGCCGTTCCGAAAAACCACCTGGCCCACTAGCTGGAATCTACAAAACATTCCTATCATCGTTCTTTTTCATATAAACACGTGTCAATATATATATATATATATATATATATATATATATATAAATTAAGTTGCACAATTGCAGTAACAGCAGGAAGGAGGACCACAGGACGTCGACAAGTTGCCCATTGTGGTGGATCATTTTTGCAAGACAGCTTTCACTTACGTGGTGCCACTTTCTGTCTGGTACGTGATTAAGGTATCAAGCTTATTATGGCTTACCGTCTACGTAATCACTTATGTAGTAGGACAGCCGGCGTCGAACGTCGTCACACAAGCCTCTGGCTATGATGTGCTTGCGTTTGTGCTGGAAAACGTAAGGTGCATCACATTAGGTACGAATAGGTACATTATGACAAGGTCATAAAAACGAAAGTGATTGCAGCAATGATATGGCTTTCGAACTCGGCATCACCTATTTATAACAGGCAGAAAAAAAGTTTGATACGAAGGCGTGGTAATTTATTTACATTTTATGCTGCATAGATAATCGTGTCTCCTTTTTTGGATGAAGTTTTTTGTGTTTTTTTTACGTATGTGCTCATAGGAAAGTTTCCGTTGCGGCACAGTCATGATGCTAGAAGAACGACTTCGTAAACGTTTCAAAAATTACTAAATGTCACTTGCTGAGCGTGAAGGCGGAGAATAGCAATGTTCACTGCAAGAAAGCTTTAGAGTAGGGTACCAAGTTTTTTTTTTTTTTGCGTGCGCTATTCTGTTGGTGTGTCATCAGGCTTTTGCCAAAGTTCAATTTTCGTGAGCATCAAACAGTGGCAAAAGAATAATCAGTTTGCAAAGCACAGCCCCACTTGCCGAAATATTCGTTTTATTTCTAAATTCGTTTTATTATTATTTATTTAAATTTACCTCGAGTTTTCGCTCACGAACAATGCCGAGTTTTCCCTCGCAACTGACGATGCCACTACCGACACAGGAATTACAGTTAAATGAGCTATGAGCTTTAACGCTATGGGCTTTAACGCTATGGAATAAAAAAAACCCAGTTCCAGTACTCACCGTAGACGGCTAAAATAGACAGCTAAATGAATGGCGGCCATCTTAAGTCCCATTCCAATTCTCACGTAGCCGGCAAAGTAGACAGCTTCTAGAAGAGCGCATCGTAGACAAATACAATGCAGGCTACTTTGCTGTCTAAACAAGATGGCGACTCAGCGAATCGCTCAGATAGACCTAATCTCGCCGGAACGGTCGTCTGCACACAAGCAGACGCTTTTCCAAAAGCTCAATGTGAAGAACGTTTATTTTTCAGATTTTAACACAAATTAAGCTAGAAAACACAACTGTTACGTTTGATTATTTTGGCTTTTTCTTCTCAACGCGAGGTGGCGCTTCATCGCGTAAAAGCCATCTAGACGTGTTCCAATTTTCGGACAGCATGGGTTCGGTGCTGTCTTCTAAGCATTCTGCGTAGACTGTCTACGTGCTGTCTGAGAATCGGAACACAGCCATTGAGGACGTCTCAAGGTTGCTTTTTTCATCATCTAGGCTTTGTATTCTGGCGCTGTAGTCAGACGGGAAAACTTGACGGAACGGTCCATAGGGAGCGCATGTGTTCCATTGGCAGATTCTCGTCAGTCGCGCTCCGCCAGAGTGGAATGCTCCGGGGCAGAGTTCATCGCCTCCCACGCATCAACCAATAAATGGCACTATATAATAAATGTGCATAAACTCTCTTGTAATTGCACGCTCATTTTTTCCCCATATGCACCTGCACCTTCCTTGCCGGCTTCTGCAGAAGTGATTAGCCACACTCGCAATAACTGTCTGATTGCCTAATACTTGAGCTCGGCTAATCGGCGCAGTGACGCACCCAATGACATCCAGTTTAGACAAACTCACGCTCTCTTGCTTAGCTTCCGGCGGGTGAACGTTGAGGGACAGGGCGGTCCTTTGATCGACGATGAGGCGGTCCGCATGCTCCGACAGTTCTTCGACGAAGCGCGCTGGCGTACGAGCCTCCCAGAGTCGATGACGCAACGCCGAGTCGGCGAACAGCGTGGCAAACGTGCGAGCCGTCTCCAGCGCACTCTTGGTGCTTTTCTCCCTGCTAGGAGACAGGGCGACGACCAGGAACCGCACGTCACCGCAGGTGTGACCCATGTTGGCGGCGTGTTTAAGCCGTGCCATGGCCACGCGCTTCTTTTGGAGCGTTGGCACGGAGCACCTGTGATACCCCCAACCGCAAGATTCATTATTTCTGCCGCTGAAGCTGGCGTTTAAACATGCCGATATCAATCTCAATTTGTAAAAAAAATAATTAGGTTGTATACCTTTCAAAATGATTGTATGGTTATGACAAGGAGAGAGAGGGGGGGGGGGGCAAATGAAAGGCAGCAAGGTTAACCAGGTAGTACCTGGTTTGCTATCCTACACGGGAGGAAAAGGAGAAAAATAATAAAGAAAGCAGGGAGGAAAGATAGAACAAATGATACGCGCACGCATATGCCAGCGTAACCGCGCCAACTTAGACAGCCACAACTGGAAAAGCTTTCAGAACAGTTGTTCTACGGCTCTCTAAAAATGGAATGAAATCCTAGATCTCTAAAAAAGGCTAGCAAGGGCTGGCTCCAACGAGTTCAGAAGTTTCCGTGTGCATTGAGCTCGTAGTTATGAAAGACCTCAACAAAGCGAAGACTTGACTTTTGTCGTGGGAATCACCGATGGACAATGATGTACGCCGCGGGGAATTTTGCGCTGGCTCTTTATGAGTGCGCAGGGTTGGTCATAAGGGCCATGTGACATCCGCCACCGCTTTCTAAACCTGCGTTTCTTTCGGCCTCTCTCACCGAGATGCATTGGGTGGTCGTGGTGGTGGCAGTGGGGGTAACTGTTGCTTAGGGAAATACTGATGAACTGTCGGAGAAGGAAATCGAATTATCTGCCCAAGTAGAGCTGGAGTAGCCTTAGAGGTTCGTCGCTGGTGAGGCCCCCGATGTAGATAAGATGTACATTTTTACACAAATAGACGACGCTTGGATGACGCTTCGAGCAATTCATAGATGTTGGAACACTTCAGGCTGATTGCAGGCAGCATTCCGCATGGCGTGTCTTCGCAGAGCGGGGCCAAATTACCACGTTCCTGTGATCTTCAGTGAAATGGCCCATTTTTACTACATATGGCACTGAACTGCTTTCGGGTTTTTCTATAGACCACGCGATGAAAGTAACCCACCTGCATGTGGGATGGCAATTTGTGGCCTTTGAAGACAATCGTTACGCAGAGCGAAGGGCGCAGTCGTGAGACTTGTACTCTGTCTCTGTGCTCTCTAACTTCCTTGATTACCATTGGAAGGTCGCCAGAAGTAATGGAGAAGGAATGGAATATAAGTACATGCACCCCTATCTTATCGTTACTTCTGCCAGCAAAAACCTCCTGGATTATTAATTGCTTGTGTTCTACTACCAAAAATCACAATGCCGTTACAAGACGAGCAATAGCCAGGAACTCGGCAATATTTTCGATCACCTCTGGTTTATCATAAAGAAAACGAGGGGCAAAAAACTAAGGGTAGGCAACCTAGTTATTTAAGCCGGGGTTAAACGCAATAAACGCTACATACACTTGGAAGTCAGCGCATGGCATGTGCTGTTCGTCCCGTGCGTGTCAGGTTTTCACAATGTTTAACACTATGCACTCATACCAACACGCCCAGCTTACTACTCTTTCCATCGCCTTGGGTTTTTTAACACCCTCTTCAAGAACACGGGTGCTGTCTGCAATGCAGCTGTCATGGTAGACGAGAGTCTAACGCGGCCCCGCGAACTTTGTAGCGCGGCATCCTGCGGGCTGTTACCAAGGTGGGTATATATACCGGCACTGGTATCCGAACCACGGTGAGTCGAATCTCGGTGCCGTGCCGCTCCCAACCCGATTTTTAAATAAAATCCACGTGGTAATAGAACTGTATTAGGAGGCCTGGGGTGCGGCCTCAACGGTGACCACCACCGGTAACGCACTCTCTCACCAGAGAAAGATTGGCCAGCATGGTGCAGTATCTGGCCACTACCTCCCACATGCATACGTCAATTAACTCACGGCCCTCAGTTCCCAGCGGCTAAGAAGCAACTGACCATGGCGGTGGTCAGATTTGCAACGCAGCAGAGTGTGCTAAGAATCTCTGGATCCCGACAGGCCACCATTAGAACCTGAACTTGGCCGCGTTTAACACTAGAACCTTATCTAGTGAGGCAAGACCAGCTGTACTATTCGAGGAGCTAGAGGGTGTTAAATGGGATGTAATAGAGCTCACTGAGGTTAGGAGGCGTGATGAAGCCAATACCCTGCTACAGAATGGGCAAGTCTTGTGCTATCGCGGATTGGCTGACAGAAAGGAACTAGAAGTGGAATTCCTTATTCACAGAAACAAAACCGGCCACATAGTGGAATACTATAGCATTATTAAAAGAGTGGTAGGTATCGTGACTAAAGTGAATAAGACATACAAGATGAAGGTGGTGCCGGCTTGATTGATTTGTGGGGTTTAACGTCTCAAAACCATCATAAGATTATGAGAGACGCCGGATATGAGGGCTCCGGATATTTCGAACACCTGGGGTTCTTTAACTTGCACTCAAATCTGAGCACACGGGTTTACACCATTTCCGCCTCCATCGGAAATGCAGCCGCCGCAGCCGGGATTCGATCCCGCGACCTGCGGGCCAGCAGCCGAGTACCTTAGCCCCTAGACCACCACGGCGGGGCAAGGTGGTGAAGGCTAAGGCATCTACATCCAGCCATGATGACGCGTCAGTTGAAAGCTTCTATGAATACGTGAAATCCGCAATGAGTAAGGTAAAAGCACAGTATACTATACTGATGAGAGACTTCAATTCCAAAGTACGAAAGAAGCAGGCTGAAGACTAGGCAGTAGCAGATTACGGCATCGGTACTCAAATGCCAAAGGGGAACCATTCGTAGAATTAGCACAACGCAATAATTTACAGATCTTGAATACCTTCTACCGAAGACGAGGGAACCATAAGTGAAGTGAACATGATGGAGCACTAATGACGAAAGTAAGAACGAAACATACTTTATACAAAGTGCACACCCAGGCATCGTGCAAAATGTGGAAGTGGTTAACAAGGTAAGATGCAGTGACCACAAAATGGTACGGTCTCGAATTCGCCAAAACTTGAAAAAGGAATGACATTAACTGATACGCAAGAAGCCAATCAATGAGCTAGCACTAAGAGACAAACTACAGGCCTATTGAGAGTCTCGCTTCAGACAGGTATTCAGCTCTTATCGACAAAACTAGCCTTAGCGTTGACGCAATGAATGAATATCTGACGAGTACCATTAGGGAGTGTGCAGTGGAAGTTGGAGGTATGGCAGTTAGACAGGACACTGGCAAGCTGTCTCAGGAAACTAAGAGCCTCATTAAGAAGCGTAAAAGCATGAAAGCCTCAGGTACAACAGACAAAATAGAGTTGGCGGAGCTTAAGAAATTGATTAATAAGTGTAAGGTATTCGATGTAAGAAGTTATAACATGGAGATAATTGAACACGCTCTGAAGAACAGAGGAATCGTCAAAGCAGTAAATAGGAAACTTGGGATAGCCAAAATCAGATGTATGCACTAAGATACAAGGAAGACAAAATAACTACCAATATGTATAGGATAGTTAAAATAGTGGATGAGTTTTACAGAGATCTGTATAGCAGCCGGGACAGCCACAGCATTCCTTTAAGAACTAGCAGTAACCCAGCTGGCACCCCACCAGTAATGATGGAAGAAGTCAGAAAAGCCTTGGAGAGCATACAAAAAGGCAAAGCTGCTGGTGAAGATCAGGTAACATCAGATCTGCTGAAAGATGGAGGATAGACTTTGTTAGAAAAAATATCCACCCTGTTAACGAGATGTCTCCTGACAGGAAGAGTACCAGAATCTTGCAAGAGTGCCAACATCATCTTAATATGTAAGAAATGAGATGACAAGAACTTGAAGAATAACAGGCCTATCAGCTTGCTCTCTGTAGTATACAAGCTATTTACAAAGGTAATTGCTAACAGAGTACAGAAAACATTAGAATTCAATCGACCAAACGAACAAGCAGGATTTCGAACAGGCTACTCAACAATTGACCACATTCATACTATCAATCAGGTAATAGAGAAATGCTCAGAATACAGCCAACCACTATACATTGCCTTCATTAATAACGAGAAGGCATCTGATTCAGTAGAAATATCAGCAGTCGCGCAGACACTGCGGAATCAAGGCGCCGACTAAGCGTATATAAACATTTCTGAGGAAATGTACAGGAGATCGACTGCTAACATAGTGCTATACAAAGAAAGCAACAGAATACCAATCAAGAAGGGTGTAAGGCAGGGGAATACAATCTCTCCAATGCTATTTACCACGTGCTTACAGGAGCGTGGAAGCTTGGGCAAGTTGGTAGGAAATAACTGAATGCAGGAACAGCGCAACCTAGAAGTAGTTACTTCGTAACTACGGAAGCGAAAAAACAAGGACAGAAAATAGCGCTGACTTTCAACAAAGATTTATAGCCGGAGTGGTGTACATATATAGGCGAAAAATGAGAAAAATGGGCATGCGTAGAAGGGTGCAGGAACAACTACTGCGATACAATGTCAGCAAAACTCTTGTCTCTTGTTGAATGGGCTGAAAAAACAAATACATATGTAACTTAAAAAAGAACGACATACGCTATCTTCTTTTGCAACAACGCAACCGATGGGCAACTTACACATTTAGTGTCAAAGTTGTTTATTTGATAAGTTTCAATGTTTTTTTCGCTTCCGTAGTTACGAAGTAACTACTTCTAGGTCACGCTGTTCCTGCATTCAGCTTACAGGAGATTTTCATAGGCCTAGAATGGGAAGAGTTAGGAATGCGAGTCAACGGAGATTACCTTAATAATCTGCGATTCACCTATGACATTGCATTGCTGAGTAACTCAGAGGACGAATTGCAACTCATCCTTAGAATTGGACAAGGAGAGCGGGAAGGTGGGCCTTAAAATTATTCCGCAGAAAACTAAAGTAATGTACAACAACCTCGGTGGAGAACAGTGCTTTGAGATAGGTAATAGTGCACTAAATGTTGTAAAAGACTATGGCTACTTAGGAGAGGTAATATCCGTGGAGCCGAACCAAGAGATACGAGTAACTAGAAGAATAATAATGGGGTGGAGCACAATTGGCAAGCACTTTAAAATCATGACAGGTATATAGCCAATATCCCTCAAGGGGAAGGTATGTAACAGCTGCATCTTGCCGGTACTTAGCTATGGAGCAGAGTCCTGGAGAGTTACAAAGAAGGTTCAGCTTAAATTAAGGATGACGCAGCGAGCAATGAAAAGGAAAATGGTAGGCGTAACCTTAAGAGACAAGAAGAGAGCAGAGTGGATCAGGGAACAAACCGGGGTTAAGGATATCATAGTTTGAATCAAGAAGAGTAAATGGACATGGGCCCGGCATGTGGATCGCAGACAGGATAACCGCTGGCCATTAAGGGTAACTAACTGGATTCCCAGAGAAGGCAAGCGGGCTAGGGGAGAGAGAAAAATGGGTGGGCAGATGAGATTAAAATGTTTGCGGGTATAAAATAGCAGAAGCAAGGACAGGGCCGTGTTAACTGGACGAACATGGGAGAGGCCTTTGTCTTGCAGTGGACGTAGTCAGGCTGATGTTTTTTGTCGGGAATAACACTGTGACGGTCAGTGCACCTTTATATCCACTCAAAGGTGTAAGGCGAAAGCCTCACCCAATTGTCTCCAACTTGCCCACTTTTGCTCGAGCTATTATTCTGTTGTAGCTCAGCAATTATTCCACTCTGTGGAGTTATTGAATGGCTCAGAACTTTTTGGTTAATAATTGATTTGTGGGGTTTAACGTCCCAAAACCACCATATGATTATGAGAGACGCCGTAGTGGAGGGCTCCGGAAATTTCGACCACCTGGGGTTCTTTAACGTGCACCCAAATCTGAGCACACGGGCCTACAACATTTCCGCCTCCATCGGAAAGTCAGCCACCGCAGCCAGGATTCGATCCCGCGACCTGCGGGTCAGCAGTCGAGTACCTTAGCCACTAGACCACCGCGGCGGGGCTCTCTTTGGTTAATAAATGTGAAGCATTTCTTAGTGAACTTCAGCGACTTTGAGCATATATATATAACATAACGGAACATAACGGACCGGCCCTAATGTGGAAATCATGACATACGTGTCATGTAAGAACATGACTACATACCACGCTCGTGATGCGCTCACGGCCAATCACTATCTTCACATATACTAAATTTATTATTACGTAACGCGAACAGACGACGAAGGTAATTGGCACGTCCAAACATGATAATCATGACATGCGTGTCATGCAAAACATGACCACATTCTACGCTCATAGCCCGCTCGGGGCTGGTTCGTTAGCTTCACATATACCAAATTTAGTATCACAAGACGTGAACAGACGACGAAGGTAAATGACACGTCCAAACATGATCATCATGACATGCGTGCCTTGTAAAACATGACTACATCATGCTACGATCATAGCGTTCTCGCGGTCGTTTCGCCAGCTCCACATATGCGTATCACGGTATCACGGTATCACATATGTGTATTTGGTATCACGTGACGGAATAGATGACGAACGTAAATGACACGTCTAAGTATAATAATCACATGTAAGTCATGTACGGCATCATTTACAGCCGCCTCGTAATGCTGTACTACTTTTAAAGTGACGTTACCAATCTTCCTTATTCGTGCTTCGCATATCATCGATGCCCAAGGTACGTGGGATCTGCCTTTTTTTTTACTGTGATTATGAACATTTCTTATTTCAAATACTATTCCTTCGCTTCGTCTTTCAATATATTTTGAAGGACTACGTCCATGGCGTTGTGTTTTTTTTTCTTTTTGACAATTTTATCTTGGGGGAAATGTGGCGTCACCTTCTGTGCGAGTTGCTCAACAACGAACGTATTTTAGGGGCTTGACTTGAAACTTGAATACAGCTACACAGATAAAGATTCTTTGAATAAAAACCCACTTTGCCGACCACCCTAGTTCAAATGGTATAGAATGTTTTCCAGATAGCATGTTTTAATTCGATAACCGTTTCGTTCACTCTAACTCACTTAGCAGCTCAGCACGCTGAAAGTGGAAACAGCTTGATGACTCCAGAAACTTACAAGACGCACATCCAGCTCTGGTCGTACTCGAAGTTACCATTCTCGTAGCTCCAAACGCCCTGGATAGTCCTCGTTGGCATGGCAACTGCAAAACATACTCGTCATCCTCAATCTGCAAAAGCACTGGTCGACTATGAAAGCATTTGAGAGCAGATGAATATATGCAGTCGTTAGGCTTGTTAGGCTACCGGTTTAAGGCTATCGAATTGCTAAAATTTCCCCTGCTAGACGCTGCACGAAAACAACACAAAAAATCGCCGCCAAGCACTCCGTACAAATGGTTAACCAGTGAAAGATGAAACGTGCGGCCCCTGGATTTGATTGATTGATATGTGGGGTTTAACTACCCAAAACCACCATACGATTGTGAGAGACGCCGTAGCGGAGGGCTCCGGAAATTTTGACCATCTGGGGTTCTTTAACGTGCACCGAAATCTGAGCACACGGGCCTGCATTTCCGCCTCCATCGGACATGCAGCCACCGTAGCCGGGATTTGATCCCGCGACCTGCGGGTCAGCAGCCGAGTATCTTAGTCACTATACCACCGCGGCGGGGCCGGCCCCTGGGTTTAACAGTGGGTTCGACTTGACATGGCACACAAGGCTTTCACAATTATTTGTTACATATTCGTGCTTCTTAATAGGTTAGACACACGTTTGGCTTGAGTTTAGCATAGGGGTTATTTGACATGCCATACATTGTGCCTCGAATGATCGTGGTCATGAAAGATGATGATGAGTGGTTAAATGCGTTTCTCACTACGTTAATCACAGTGGTTGTTTTTAAACCACAGGCGTTGGTAGACAACGCAGTCGAAGCCAATGTGCCATTCGGGGAACTCCCGCCGAAAGCGGCCGTTCTCTCGGCGAACGAGCTCCCGTAATCACCACATTGACGCCGTAATGCCGCGTTGTTGCAAGCGTTTGACATCGCGAGCTCACTCAGTGGCCTGTGGTTTCTAGAAGCCGCCCGCTACCGGTGCTTGAGTTCCCGTACGCGATATAGCGTGGCTAAGAAGTTGCTGGATCACGGTACGCAGTTGCTGCCGGCGCTCGGCCTCCCGGGCACGTTTTTGTGCCCATGGACGGCACCATCGGCCCCTCCAATGCGAGCTCTCTCTCTCGTTTTCACTGTCGGCGCACTTCTAGAGTTGTTCGTGGCATACCCACGTGGAAAGCTCCAGGAGAAAGAGATGC